>NC_088404.1:1706500-2071142 GCF_034236695.1 Oncorhynchus nerka
ATTGTGCTTCGTTCAGTTACGTATTGCTCAGTCCTAATGTGGGGTGGATCTGAGTTCTATATGGGGTCAGTCCTAATGTGGGCTGGATCTGAGTTCTAAATGGGGTCAGTCCTAATGTGGGGTGGATCTGAGTTCTATATGGGGGTCAGTCCTAATGTGGGGTGGATCTGAGTTCTATATGGGGTCAGTCCTAATGTGGGGTGGATCTGAGTTCTATATGGGGTCAGTCCTAATGTGGGCTGGATCTGAGTTCTATATGGGGTCAGTCCTAATGTGGGGTGGATCTGAGTTCTAAATGGGGTCAGTCCTAATGTGGGGTGGATCTGAGTTCTATATGGGGTCAGTCCTAATGTGGGCTGGATCTGAGTTCTATATGGGGTCAGTCCTAATGTGGGGTGGATCTGAGTTCTATATGGGGTCAGTCCTAATGTGGGGTGGATCTGAGTTCTATATGGGGTCAGTCCTAATGTGGGGTGGATCTGAGTTCTATATGGGGTCAGTCCTAATGTGGGGTGGATCTGAGTTCTAAATGGGGTCAGTCCTAATGTGGGCTGGATCTGAGTTCTATATGGGGTCAGTCCTAATGTGGGCTGGATCTGAGTTCTATATGGGGTCAGTCCTAATGTGGGGTGGATCTGAGTTCTATATGGGGTCAGTCCTAATGTGGGGTGGATCTGAGTTCTAAATGGGGTCAGTCCTAATGTGGGGTGGATCTGAGTTCTATATGGGGTCAGTCCTAATGTGGGGTGGATCTGAGTTCTATATGGGGTCAGTCCTAATGTGGGTGGATCTGAGTTCTATATGGGGTCAGTCCTAATGTGGGGTGGATCTGAGTTCTATATGGGGTCAGTCCTAATGTGGGGTGGATCTGAGTTCTATATGGGGTCAGTCCTAATGTGGGCTGGATCTGAGTTCTATATGGGGTCAGTCCTAATGTGGGCTGGATCTGAGTTCTATATGGGGTCAGTCCTAATGTGGGGTGGATCTGAGTTCTATATGGGGTCAGTCCTAATGTGGGCTGGATCTGAGTTCTATATGGGGTCAGTCCTAATGTGGGGTGGATCTGAGTTCTATATGGGGTCAGTCCTAATGTGGGGTGGATCTGAGTTCTATATGGGGTCAGTCCTAATGTGGGGTGGATCTGAGTTCTATATGGGGTCAGTCCTAATGTGGGGTGGATCTGAGTTCTATATGGGGTCAGTCCTAATGTGGGGTGGATCTGAGTTCTATATGGGGTCAGTCCTAATGTGGGGTGGATCTGAGTTCTATATGGGGTCAGTCCTAATGTGGGGTGGATCTGAGTTCTATATGGGGTCAGTCCTAATGTGGGGTGGATCTGAGTTCTATATGGGGTCAGTCCTAATGTGGGGTGGATCTGAGTTCTATATGGGGTCAGTCCTAATGTGGGCTGGATCTGAGTTCTATATGGGGGTCAGTCCTAATGTGGGCTGGATCTGAGTTCTATATGGGGGTCAGTCCTAATGTGGGCTGGATCTGAGTTCTATATGGGGTCAGTCCTAATGTGGGGTGGATCTGAGTTCTATATGGGGTCAGTCCTAATGTGGGGTGGATCTGAGTTCTAAATGGGGTCAGTCCTAATGTGGGGTGGATCTGAGTTCTAAATGGGGTCAGTCCTAATGTGGGGTGGATCTGAGTTCTAAATGGGGTCAGTCCTAATGTGGGGTGGATCTGAGTTCTATATGGGGTCAGTCCTAATGTGGGGTGGATCTGAGTTCTATATGGGGTCAGTCCTAATGTGGGGTGGATCTGAGTTCTATATGGGGTCAGTCCTAATGTGGGGTGGATCTGAGTTCTATATGGGGTCAGTCCTAATGTGGGGTGGATCTGAGTTCTATATGGGGGTCAGTCCTAATGTGGGGTGGATCTGAGTTCTAAATGGGGTCAGTCCTAATGTGGGGTGGATCTGAGTTCTATATGGGGTCAGTCCTAATGTGGGGTGGATCTGAGTTCTATATGGGGTCAGTCCTAATGTGGGGTGGATCTGAGTTCTATATGGGGTCAGTCCTAATGTGGGCTGGATCTGAGTTCTATATGGGGTCAGTCCTAATGTGGGCTGGATCTGAGTTCTATATGGGGTCAGTCCTAATGGGCTGGATCTGAGTTCACAAATGGGGTCAGTCCTAATGTGGGACTGGATCTGAGTTCTATATGGGGTCAGTCCTAATGTGGGCTGGATCTGAGTTCTATATGGGGTGTGAGTCCTAATGTGGGCTGGATCTGAGTTCTAACATGGTCAGTCCTAATGTGGGTGGGTCAGAGTTCTATATGATTCAGTCTAATGTGAGGCTGGATCTGGGTTCTATGGGGTCAGTCTAATGTGGGAGTGGATCTGAGTTCTAAATGGGGTCAGTCCTAATGTGGGGTGGATCTAGTTCTATATGGTCAGTCTAATGTCAGGTGGATCTGAGTTCTATATGGGGTCAGTCCTAATGTGAGTTGGATCTGAGTTCTATATGGGGTCAGTCTAATTTGGGGGTGGATCTGAGTTCTATATGGGGATCAGTCCTAATGTGGGGTGGATCTGAGTTCTAAATGGGGTCAGTCCTAATGTGGGGTGGATCTGAGTTCTATATGGGGTCAGTCCTAATGTGGGGTGGATCTGAGTTCTATATGGGGGTCAGTCCTAATGTGGGGTGGATCTGAGTTCTAAATGGGGTCAGTCCTAATGTGGGGTGGATCTGAGTTCTATATGGGGTCAGTCCTAATGTGGGGTGGATCTGAGTTCTATATGGGGTCAGTCCTAATGTGGGGTGGATCTGAGTTCTATATGGGGTCAGTCCTAATGTGGGGTGGATCTGAGTTCTATATGGGGTCAGTCCTAATGTGGGGTGGATCTGAGTTCTATATGGGGTCAGTCCTAATGTGGGGTGGATCTGAGTTCTATATGGGGTCAGTCCTAATGTGGGGCTGGATCTGAGTTCTATATGGGGTCAGTCCTAATGTGGGCTGGATCTGAGTTCTATATGGGGGTCAGTCCTAATGTGGGGCTGGATCTGAGTTCTATATGGGGGTCAGTCCTAATGTGGGCTGGATCTGAGTTCTATATGGGGGTCAGTCCTAATGTGGGCTGGATCTGAGTTCTATATGGGGGTCAGTCCTAATGTGGGCTGGATCTGAGTTCTATATGGGGTCAGTCCTAATGTGGGGTGGATCTGAGTTCTAAATGGGGTCAGTCCTAATGTGGGGTGGATCTGAGTTCTAAATGGGGGTCAGTCCTAATGTGGGGTGGATCTGAGTTCTAAATGGGGGTCAGTCCTAATGTGGGGTGGATCTGAGTTCTATATGGGGTCAGTCCTAATGTGGGCTGGATCTGAGTTCTATATGGGGATCAGTCCTAATGTGGGGTGGATCTGAGTTCTAAATGGGGTCAGTCCTAATGTGGGGTGGATCTGAGTTCTATATGGGGGTCAGTCCTAATGTGGGGTGGATCTGAGTTCTATATGGGGGTCAGTCCTAATGTGGGCTGGATCTGAGTTCTATATGGGGGTCAGTCCTAATGTGGGCTGGATCTGAGTTCTATATGAGGTGATTTTTGTATAGTCATACGATACGTGGTATAGAAAAGTACAATCTTGTGTGAGTTCATCTCTGCAAAATCCCAGATACAGGTTTTTACCAGGGGGGTATATTTTGGCATTGGCTGTTAGAACTATATTCATACCAGCCATTTTGGCGGGTGGTCAAGAGTATTTGGGAGCATTTATTTTTTTCTCAATTCAATACCCAAAATGACCCCAGTCAGTAGTATGAAGGGTAAAATCATGGTTTTCATGTATGGTGTTGAGTCATCATGGTTCGTTAATGTGACCCTCCTGTTGTCTCCTCTCTCAGAGTTTCTCCATGGCAGTCTACCTGGTCAGACAGCAGACATCCACAACCCTGCTACAGAGACTACGAGCCAAAGGCATCCGCAACCCAGACCACTCCAGAGCTCTCAGTAGGTGGCTCTCTGATATTAGACGGTGCTGCATGGTCCCATAAACCAAGTGAGATTGTGACAGTGATATTGTGTTGTCTCTCTCTCTCTACAGTCAGAGAAGTTAACAGCAGAGATTGTATTTGTCTCTCTCTAGTCAGAAGTTAACAGCAGGGTGTGTTGTCTCTCTCTCTCTCTACAGTCAGAGAAGTTAATAGCTGATATTGTGTTGTCTCTCTCTCTACAGTCAGAAGTTAATAGCTGATATTGTGGTGTCTCTCTCTACAGTCAGAAGTTAACAGCAGAGATTGTGTTGTCTCTCTCTCTCTCAGAGAAGTTAACAGCTGAGATTGTGTTGTCTCTCTCTCTACAGTCAGAGAAGTTAACAGCTGATATTTATTGTTGTCTCTCTCTCTACAGTCAGAGAAGTTAACAGCTGATATTGTGTTGTCTCTCTCTCTACAGTCAGAGAAGTTGAGATTGTGTTGTCTCTCTCTCTACAGTCCAGAGAAGTTAACAGCTGATATTGTCTTGTCTCTCTCTCTACAGTCAGAGAAGTTAACAGCAGAGATTTGTGTTGTCTCTCTCTCTACAGTCAGAAGTACAGTTGTGTCTCTCTCTCTACAGAGAAGTTAATAGCTGATATTGTGTTGTCTCTCTCTCTCTCTACAGTCAGAGAAGTTAACAGCTGATATTGTGTTGTCTCTCTCTACAGTCAGAGAAGTTAACAGCTGATATTGTGTTGTCTCTCTCTCTCTCTACAGTCAGAGAAGTTAACAGCTGAGATTGTGTTGTCTCTCTCTCTCTACAGTCAGAGAAGTTAACAGCAGAGATTGTGTTGTCTCTCTCTCTACAGTCAGAGAAGTTAATAGCTGATATTGTGTTGTCTCTCTCTCTACAGTCAGAGAAGTTAACAGCTACAGTGAGATTGTGTTGTCTCTCTCTCTCTACAGTCAGAGAAGTTAATAGCTGATATTGTGTTGTCTCTCTCTCTCTCTACAGTCAGAGAAGTTAACAGCTGAGATTGTGTTGTCTCTCTCTCTACAGTCAGAGAAGTTAACAGCTGAGATTGTGTTGTCTCTCTCTCTACAGTCAGAGAAGTTAACAGCTGATATTATGTTGTCTCTCTCTCCACAGTCAAAGAGAAGTTAACAGCTGACCCTGACGGTGATTGCGACCACCAGTCTACGAGTCTCTCTACTCTGTCCGGTACATACCCTCATTTGAACGTTCTTAATCAGAAACGGTCAATCAGTGATCAACTTGGGTAAATGTAGGTAGTACCTAGTAAAACAATACATCACAATCAGAAGTTCTGCTACAAACAGCACAATACTCATCCTTCTGTTTCCTGTTTCCTGTCTAGCTGGGAAGATGCGTCTGATGATCCCGTGCAGAGCTGTGTGTTCCCACCTCCAGTGTTTCGATGCTACGCTTTACATCAGATGAATGAGAAGAAGCCCACGTGGGTGTGTCCTGTGTGTGATCCGAAGGCCCCCTACCACACCTCATCATCGACGGGTTCGTTCTGCTGCACCTCTCTGCTACACATTGTATTGTATCACACACTATGTGTGTGTGTGTGTGTTTATTTCTGAACCCCTGTGTGTGTGTGTGTGTGTGTGTGTGTGTGTGCGCCTGTCTGTCTGTCTGTCTCTGCAGGTTGTTCATGGAGATCTGAACAGCTGTGAGGACTGTGATGAGATCAGTTTAAAGAGGACGGGAGACTGGTATCCCATGGTCGAAGAAGGAGGTCACAGAGGTGTCTGCTTCATTCAACGGGGAGGACGGTACGTGGTGATTCCTCCAGCTTCCCTTCTAGTAGCACCATTTATACAAATTCACTTATTTTTTTAAATGAAAAGCTGAGATGTCTTGAGTCATTAAGTATTCAACTCCTTTGTTATGGCAAGCCTAAATAAGTTCAGGAGTAAACATTTTTTTAAAAATCTTAACAACTCACATAAATGTCATGGCCTCACTGTGTTCAATAAGTGTTCAACATGATTTTAAATGTCTACCTCATCTCTGTACCCCCTCACATACAATAATTTGTCAGGTCCCTCAGTAGAGCAGTGAATTTCAAACAGATTCAACCACAAAAGACCAGGAGGTTTTCAATGTCTTGTAAAGAAGGAGGCACCTATTGGTAGATGGGTTATATAAAAAGCAGACATTGAATATCCCTTTAAGCATAGTGAGCGTTATTAATTACACTGTGGATGGTGTTTCAATACACCCGGTCACTACGGGTTAGAGCGTCCTTCTAACTCCAGTGTATCAATACCCCCTGTATATAGCCTCCACATTGACTCTGTACCGTAACACCCTGTATATAGCCTCCACATTGACTCTGTACCGTAATACCCTGTATATAGCCTCCACATTGACTCTGTACCGTAATACCCTGTATACAGCCTCCACATTTAATCGGTACCGTAATACCCTGTATATAGCCTCCACATTGACTCTGTACCGTAACACCCTGTATATAGCCTCCACATTGACTCTGTACCGTAACACCCTGTATATAGCCTCCACATTGACTCTGTACCGTAACACCCTGTATATAGCCACCACATTTAATCGGTACCGTAACACCCTGTATATAGCCTCCACATTGACTCTGTACCGTAACACCCTGTATATAGACTCCACATTGACTCTGTACCGTAACACCCTGTATATAGCCTCCACATTGACTCTGTACCGTAACACCCTGTATATAGACTCCACATTGACTCTGTACCGTAACACCCTGTATATAGCCTCCACATTGACTCTGTACCGTAACACCCTGTATATAGCCACCACATTTAATCGGTACCGTAACACCCTGTATATAGCCTCCACATTGACTCTGTACCGTAACACCCTGTATATAGACTCCACATTGACTCTGTACCGTAACACCCTGTATATAGCCTCCACATTGACTCTGTACCGTAACACCCTGTATGGAGCTCCACATTGACTCTGTACCGTAACACCCTGTATATAGCCTCCACATTGACTCTGTGCCGTAACACCCTGTATATAGCCTCCACATTGACTCTGTACCGTAACACCCTGTATATAGCCTCCCACATTGACTCTGTACCGTAACACCCTGTATATAGCCTCCCACATTGACTCTGTACCGTAACACCCTGTATATAGCCACCACATTTAATCGGTACCGTAACACCCTGTATATAGCCTCCACATTGACTCTGTACCGTAACACCCTGTATATGGACTCCACATGACTCTGTACCGTAACACCTGTATATAGCCTCCACAGTGACTCTGTACCGTAACACCTGTATATAGCCACCACATTTAATCGGTACCGTAACACCCTGTATATAGCCTCCACATTGACTCTGTACCGTAACACCCTGTATATAGCCTCCACATTGACTCTGTACCGTAACACCCTGTATATAGCCTCCACATTGACTCTGTACCGTAACACCCTGTATATAGCCTCCCACATTGACTCTGTACCGTAGCACCCTATATCTATCCTACCCTGTCTTTCTAAAATCTTCGAAAGCCAAGTTAATAAACAGATCACTGACCATTTAGAATCCCAGCGTACCTTCTCACTATACAATCTGGTTTCCGAGCTGGTCATGGGTGCACCTCAGCCACGCTCAAGGTCTAAACAATATCATAACCGTCATCGATAGAGACAGTACTGTGCAGCTGTCTTCATCAACCTGGCCAAGGCTTTCGACTCTGTCAATCACCTTATTCTTATCGGCAGACTCAATAGCCTTGGTTTCTCAAACGACTGCATCGCCCATTCACCAACTACTTCTCTGATAGAGTTCAGTGTGTCAAATCGTAAGGCCTGTTGTCGGACCTCTGGCAGTCTCTATGAGGGAGTGCCACAGGGTTCAATTCTCGGGCCCCGACTCTTTTCTCTGTATATATCAATGATGTCGCTCTTGCTGCTGGTGATTCTCTGATCCACCTCTCGCAGACGACACCATTCTGTATACTTCTGGCCCTTCTTTGGACACTGTGTTAACAAACCTCCAAACGAGCTTCAATGCCGTACAACTCTCCTTCGTGGCCTCCAGCACTGCTTTTTAAATGCAAGTAAAACTAAATGCATGCTCTTCAACCGTTAAGCTGCCTGCACCTGCCCGTCTGTCCAGCATCACTACTCTGGACAGTTCTGACTTATGTGGACAACTATAAATACCTAGGTGTCTGGTTAGACTGTAAACTCTCCTTTCAGACTCACATTAAGTATCTCCAATAAAATTAAATCTAGAATCAGCTTCCTATTTCGCAACAAAGCATCCTTCACTCATGCTGTCAAACATACCCTCGTAAACTGACCATCCTACCGATCCTTGACCGGTGATGTCATCTATAAAATAGCCTCCAACAATCTACTCAACAAATTGGATGCAGTCTATCACAGTGCCATCCGTTTTGTCACCAAATATACTACCCACCACTGCGACCTGTATGCTCTAGTCGGCTGGCCCTCACTACATATTCATCACCAAACCCACTGGCTCCAGGTCATCTACAAGTCTCTGCCTAGGTAAAGCTCCGCCTTATCTCAGCTCTCTGGTCACCATGCAGCAACACCCACCCGTAGCACGCGCTCCAGCAGGTATATCTCACTGGTCATCCCCCCCAAGCCAACACCTCCTTTGGCTGCCTTTCCTTCAGTTCTCTGCTTCCAGTGACTGGAACTAATTGCAAAAATTGCTCACTTTAAACATCAGCTATCTGAGCAGCTAACCACGATCGCTGCAGCTGTACATAGTCCATCTGTAAATAGCCCATCAATCTACCTACCTCATCCCCATACTATTTTATTTACTTTTCTGCTCTTTTGCTCACCAGTATCTCTAGTTGCACATCATCATCTGCTCATTTTATCACTCCAGTGTTAATCTGCTAAATTGTAATTACTTCGCTACTATGGCCTATTGCCTTACCTCCTTACTGCATTTACACACACTGTATATTGACTTCTTCTATTGTGTTATTGACTGTACGATTGTTTATTCCATGTGTAACTATGTGTTTGTTTTTGTCACACTGCTATGCTTTATCTTGGCCAGGTCACAGTTGCAAATGAGAACTTGTTCTCAACTGGCCTACCTGGTTAAATAAGGTGTTCTCAACTAGCCTACCTGGTTAAATAAAAGGTGTTCTCAACTGGCCTACCTGGTTAAATAAAGGTGTTCTCAACTAGCCTGCCTGGTTAAATAAGGTGTTCTCAACTGGCCTACCTGGTTAAATAAAGGTGTTCTCAACTGGCCTACCTGGTTAAATAAAAGGTGTTCTCAACTGGCCTACCTGGTTAAATAAAGGTGTTCTCCACTGGCCTACCTGGTTAAATAAAGGTGTTCTCAACTGGCCCTACCTGGTTAAATAAAGGTGTTCTCAACGAGCCTACCTGATTAAATAAAGGTGTTCTCAACGAGCCTACCTGGTTAAATAAAGGTGTTAATAATAATAATTGACAGAGTGAAAGAAGGAAGTACAGAATACAAATATTTAAAATCATTTCACTTTATGACCCGAATACAAAGTGTTTAAACAATGCTACCTAATATCATGTTTATATACCCTACATTATTCATCTCATACGTATATACTGTACTCTATATCATCTACTGCATCCTTATGTAATACATGTATCACTAGCCACTTTAACTCTGCCACTTTGTCTACATACTCATCTCATATGTATATACTGTACTCGATACCATCTACTGTATGCTGCTCTGTACCATCACTCATTCATATATCATATGTACATATTCCTTATCCCCTTACACTGTGTATAAGACAGTAGTTTTGGAATTGTTAGTTAGATTACTTGTTGGTTATTACTGCATTGTCGGAACTAGAAGCACAAGCATTTCGCTACACTCACATTAACATCTGCTAACCATGTGTATGTGACAAATAAAATTTGATTTTATTTTATTTGAACTGACAGTGTGTAACAACCGCCCACAGGCTCCTCCCTCCGTCCACTACTAGCTCCGGATTGGCAAATCCTATACAACACATTACTGAGTACCACTCTCCAATACACCACATTACTGAGTACCACTCTCCAATACACCACATTACTGAGTACCACTCTCAATACACCACATTACTGAGTACCACTCTCCAATACAACACATTACTGAGTACCACTCTCAATACACCACATTACTGAGTACCACTCTCCAATACAACACATTACTGAGTACCACTCTCAATACAACACATTACTGAGTACCACTCTCCAATACAACACATTACTGAGTACCACTCTCCAATACACCACATTACTGAGTACCACTCTCCAATACAACACATTACTGAGTACCACTCTCCAATCCAATACAACACATTGCTGAGTACCACTCTCAATCAATACAACACATTACTGAGTACCACTCTCAATCCAACACATTACTGAGTACCACTCTCCAATCCAACACATTACTGAGTACCACTCTCAATACAACACATTGCTGAGTACCACTGTCCAATACAACACATTACTGAGTACCACTCTCAATACAACACATTGCTGAGTACCACTCTCAATACAACACATTACTGAGTACCACTCTCCAATACAACACATTACTGAGTACCACTCTCCAATACAACACATTACTGAGTACCACTCTCCATATGTTCAAGCACAATTATGGCTGCATCATGTTATGGGTATGCTTGTCATCAGCAGGGACTAGGGAGTTGTCTATGTTAAAAATAAATGGAATGGAGCTAAGCACAAGAAATATCCTAGAGGAAAACCTGGTTCAGTCTGCTTTCCTACAGACACTGGGAGACAAATTCACCTATCAGCAGGACAATAACCTAAAACACAAGGCCAAATATACACTGGAGTTGTTTACCATGATGACATTGAATGTTGCTGGCCTAGTTACTGTTTTGACTTAAATCTGCTTGAAAATCTATGTCAAGACTTAAACATGGCTGTCTAGAAATTAGCAACAACCAACTTGACAGAGCTTCAAGAATTGTCAAGAGAATAATGTGCAAATATTGTACAATCCAGGTGTGGAAAACTCATAGAGACTTTGATTACAGCTGGGAGTGTTTCTCTCTCTTCTAGACTTACCCAGAAAGACTCACAGTTGTAATCACTCTTCTAGACTTACCCAGAAAGACTCACAGCTGTGATCACTATTAGAGACTTACCCAGAAAGACTCACAGCTGTAATCACTATTAGAGACTTGCAGAAAGACTCACAGCTGTAATCACTCTTAGAGACTTACCCAGAAAGACTCACAGCTGTAATCACTATTAGAGACTTACCCAGAAAGACTCACAGCTGTAATCACTCTTAGAGACTTGCAGAATGATTACAGCTGTGAGTCTTTCTGGAAGCAAGTCTCAATAGTGATCACAGCTGTGAGTCTTTCTGGGTAAGTCTAGAAAAATGATTACAACTGTGAGTCTTTCTGGGCAAATCTCTAAATGATCACAGCTGTGAGTCTTTCTGGGTAAGTCTAGAAGAGTGATTACAACTGTGAGTCTTTCTGGGTAAGTCTCTAATAGTGATTACAGCTGTGAGTCTTTCTGGGTAAGTCTCTAAAATGATTACAGCTGTGAGTCTTTCTGGGTAAGTCTCTAAGAGTGATTACAGCTGTGAGTCTCTCTTAGAGACTTACCCAGAAAGACTCACAGCTGTAATCACTCTTAGGACTGCAGAAAGACTCACAGCTGTAATCACTCTTAGAGACTTACAGAAAGACTCACAGTTGTAATCACTCTTAGAGACTTACCCAGAAAGACTCACAGCTATAATCACTCTTAGAGACTTACCCAGAAAGACTCACAGCTGTAATCACTCTTCTAGACTTACCCAGAAAGACTCACAGCTGTAATCACTCTTCTAGACTTACCCAGAAAGACTCACAGCTGTAATCACTCTTAGAGACTTACCCAGAAAGACTCACAGTTGTAATCACTATTAGAGACTTACCCAGAAAGACTCACAGCTGTAATCACTCTTAGAGTCTTTGATGCCTCATGATTGAGTATTGCTCTGTTCAAGTAGACTGTGATTTTGCTGTGACTGTGAACACTCCGAGAGACTCTGGGTTGAGGTCAGTGATAAAGTAGTCTACAGTACTACTGCCAAGAGATGAGCTATATGTGTACCTACCATAGGAGTCCCCTCAAAGCCTACCATTGACTATGTACATACCTCTCTCTGTCTCTCTGTCTCTCTCTCTTTCTGCCATAGACTCGTGTCGGACAGTAGAATCAGAGCACCACAGGAACAGCTCATCCCACAGCAGTACCAATAAGGTGGTGGTGATTGATCTGACTCTAGACAGCTCTTCAGACGACGATCTGGATGATGAGCCTCCTCTCAAGAGGGCCTGTCCCTCCTCCTCGCTGTCCCCTGCCTCACCGCCTGTCAGCAAGGGTATGTCCAATCACACTACAAATACAATCTGTCCTCTGTCTGTTTTGGGCCGACTGGACACCAGCCGGACTGCTGTCTGTTTTGGGCCGAGATGGACACCAGCCGGACTGCTGTCTGTTTTTTGGGCCGAATGGACACCAGCCGGACTGCTGTCTGTTTTGGGCCGACTGGACACCAGCCGGACTGCTGTCTGTTTTGGGCCGAATGGACACCAGCCGGACTGCTGTCTGTTTTTGGGCCGAATGGACACCAGCCGGACTGCTGTCTGTTTTTGGGCCGAATGAACACCAGCCGGACTGCTGTCTGTTTTGGGCGAATGGACACCAGCCGGACTGCTGTCTGTTTTGGGCCGACTGGACACCAGCCGGACTGCTGTCTGTTTTGGGCCGACTGGACACCAGCCGGACTGCTGTCTGTTTTGGGCCCGACTGGACACCAGCCGGACTGTTCTGTTTTGGGCCGACTGGACACCAGCCGGACTGCTGTCTGTTTTGGGCCGACTGGACACCAGCCGGACTGTTCTGTTTTTGGGCGACTGGACACCAGCCGGACTGTTCTGTTTGGGCCGACTGGACACCAGCCCGGACTGTTCTGTTTTTTGGGCCGACTGGACACCAGCCGGACTGTTCTGTTTTTAGGCCGAATGGACACCAGCCGGACTGCTGTCTGTTTTGGGCCGACTGGACACCAGCCCGGACTGCTGTCTGTTTTGGGCCGACTGGACACCAGCCGGACTGCTGTCTGTTTGGGCCGACTGGACACCAGCCGGACTGCTGTCTGTTTTGGGCCGACTGGACACCAGCCGGACTGCTGTCTATTTTGGGCCGACTGGACACCAGCCGGACTGTTCTGTTTTGGGCCGACTGGATACCAGCCGGACTGTTCTGTTTTGGGCCGACTGGACACCAGCCGGACTGCTGTCTGTTTTGGGCCGAATGGACACCAGCCGGACTGTTCTGTTTTCTTGTCTCTCTTATGTCGACCTTTTACACCATGTTCTGACCTGGTGTTCTCCCCTAGAGTGTTGAACCTCCCACAGCCAGGCGTCTCCGGTGGCCAGAGCTCCCAGCATGCCTCCTGTTGAGACCAGCTATATCCCCCCTCCACCCCCCCTCATACAGGACTACAGCCACTACTACCACACCCCCAATGACCTGGACCTCAACTTCTTCTCATTCCTCCAGGGAGACAACCATCAGGTAATGACTTCACAGGAGACAACCATCAGGTAATGACTTCACAGGAGACAACCATCAGGTAATGACTTCACAGGAGACAACCATCAGGTAATGACTTCACAGAATAGAACCATCGGGTAATGACTACACAGAATAGAACCATCGGGTAATGACTACACAGGAGGCAACCATCAGGTAATGACTTCACAAAATAGAACCATCAGGTAATGGCTTCACAGGAGACAACCATCAGGTAATGACTTCACAGAATAGAACCATCAGGTAATGACTTCACAGAATAGAACCATCAGGTATGACGTCACAGGATAGAACCATCAGGTAATGACTTCACAGAATAGAACCATCAGGTAATGACTTCACAGAATAGAACCATCAGGTAATGACTTCACAGAATAGAACCATCAGGTAATGACTTCACAGAATAGAACCATCAGGTAATGACTTCACAGGAGACAACCATCAGGTAATGACTTCACAGGAGACAACCATCAGGTAATGACTTCACAGGAGACAACCATCAGGTAATGACTTCACAGAATAGAACCATCGGGTAATGACTACACAGAATAGAACCATCGGGTAATGACTACACAGGAGGCAACCATCAGGTAATGAACCATCAGGTAATGGCTTCAGGAGACAACCATCAGGTAATGACTTCATCAGGTAATGACTTCACAGAATAGAACCATCAGGTATGACGTCACAGGATAGAACCATCAGGTAATGACTTCACAGAATAGAACCATCAGGTAATGACTTCACAGAATAGAACCATCAGGTAATGACTTCACAGAATAGAACCATCAGGTAATGACTTCACAGAATAGAACCATCAGGTAATGACTACACAGGATAGAACCATCAGGTAATGACTTCACAGGAGACAACCATCAGGTAATGACTTCACAGAATAGAACCATCAGGTAATGACTTCATAGCAGACAACCATCAGGTAATGACTTCACAGAATAGAACCATCGGGTAATGACTTCACAAAATAGAACCATCAGGTAATGGCTTCACAGGAGACAACCATCAGGTAATGACTTCACAGAATAGAACCATCAGGTAATGACTTCACAGGATAGAACCATCAGTTATGACGTCACAGGATAGAACCATCAGGTAATGACTTCACAGAATAGAACCATCAGGTAATGACTTCACAGAATAGAACCATCAGGTAATGACTTCACAGAATTGAACCATCAGGTAATGACTACACATGATAGAACCATCAGGTAATGACTTCACAGGAGACAACCATCAGGTAATGACTTCACAGAATAGAACCATCGGGTAATGACTTCATAGCAGACAACCATCAGGTAATGACTTCACAGGAGGCAACCATCAGGTAATGACTACACAGAATAGAACCATCGGGTAATGACTTCACAGAATAGAACCATCAGGTAATGACTTCATAGCAGACAACCATCAGGTAATGACTTCACAGGAGGCAACCATCAGGTAATGACTACACAGAATAGAACCATCAGGTAATGACTTCACAGAATAGAACCATCAGGTAATGACTACACAGAATAGAACCATCAGGTAATGACTTCACAGAATAGAACCATCAGGTAATGACTACACAGGATAGAATCATCAGGTAATGACTTCACAGAATAGAACCATCAGGTAATGACTTCACAGAATAGAACCATCAGGTAATGACTACACAGGATAGAATCATCAGGTAATGACTACACAGGATAGAACCATCAGGTAATGACTTCACAGAATAGAACCATCAGGTAATGACTTCACAGAATAGAACCATCAGGTAATGACTACACAGGATAGAACCATCAGGTAATGACTACACAGAATAGAACCATCAGGTAATGACTACACAGAATAGAACCATCAGGTAATGACTACACAGAATAGAACCATCAGGTAATGACTTCACAGGAGTGAGCTGATGATGATGATGACCTCTGTAGCATTACAACATGGTGATGACCCTCCCTCCTCTCTCTCTCTGTAGCATTACAACATGGTGATGACCCTCCCTCCTCTCTCTCTCTCTGTAGCATTACAACATGGTGGTGACCCTCCCTCCTCTCTCTCTCTGTAGCATTACAACATGGTGGTGACCCTCCCTCCTCTCTCTCTCTCTCTCTGTAGCATTACAACATGGTGGTGACCCTCCCTCCTCTCTCTCTCTGTAGCATTACAACATGGTGGTGACCCTCCCTCCTCTCTCTCTCTCTCTGTAGCATTACAACATGGTGGTGACCCTCCCTCCTCTCTCTCTCTGTAGCATTACAACATGGTGGTGACCCTCCCTCCTCTCTCTCTCTCTGTAGCATTACAACATGGTGGTGACCCTCCCTCCTCTCTCTCTCTCTCTGTAGCATTACAACATGGTGGTGACCCTCCCCTCTCTCTCTCTCTCTGTAGCATTACAACATGGTGGTGACCCTCCCTCCTCTCTCTCTCTCTGTAGCATTACAACATGGTGGTGACCCTCCCTCCTCTCTCTCTCTCTCTCTCTGTAGCATTACAACATGGTGATGACCCTCCCTCCTCTCTCTCTCTCTCTGTAGCATTACAACATGGTGGTGACCCTCCCTCCTCTCTCTCTCTCTCTGTAGCATTACAACATGGTGGTGACCCTCTCTCTCTCTCTGTAGCATTACAACATGGTGGTGACCCTCCCTCCTCTCTCTCTCTCTGTAGCATTACAACATGGTGGTGACCCTCCCTCCTCTATCTCTCTCTCTGTAGCATTACAACATGGTGGTGACCCTCCCTCCTCTCTCTCTCTCTCTGTAGCATTACAACATGGTGGTGACCCTCCCCTCTCTCTCTCATTACAACATGGTGGTGACCCTCCCTCCTCTCTCTCTGTGTAGCATTACATGGTGGTGACCCTCCCCCTCTCTCTCTCTCTGTAGCATTACAACATGGTGGTGACCCTCCCTCCTCTCTCTCTCTCTGTAGCATTACAACATGGTGGTGACCCTCCTCTCTCTCTCTCTCTGTAGCATTACAACATGGTGGTGACCCTCCTCCTGGTGGTGACCTCTCTCTCTCTCTGTAGCATTACAACATGGTGGTGACCCTCCCTCCTCTCTCTCTCTCTGTAGCATTACAACATGGTGGTGACCCTCCCTCCTCTCTCTCTCTCATTACAACATGGTGATGACCCTCTGTAGCATTACAACATGGTGGTGACCCTCCCTCCTCTCTCTCTCTCTCATCTGTGGTGACCCTCCCTCCTCTCTCTCTCTCTGTAGCATTACAACATGGTGGTGACCCTCCCTCCTCTCTCTCTCTCTCTGTAGCATTACAACATGGTGGTGACCCTCCCTCCTCTCTCTCTGTAGCATTACAACATGGTGGTCCTCCTCTCTCTCTCTCTCTCTCTGTAGCATTACAACATGGTGGTGACCCCTCCCTCCTCTCTCTCTCTCTCTGTAGCATTACAACATGGTGGTGACCCTCCCCCTCTCTCTCTCTCTCTCTGTAGCATTACAACATGGTGGTGACCCTCCCTCCTCTCTCTCTCTCTGTAGCATTACAACATGGTGGTGACCCTCCCTCCTCTCTCTCTCTCTGTAGCATTACAACATGGTGGTGACCCTCCCTCCTCTCTCTCTGTAGCATTACAACATGGTGGTGACCCTCCCTCTCTCTCTCTGTAGCATTACAACATGGTGGTGACCCTCCCTCCTCTCTCTCTCTCTGTAGCATTACAACATGGTGGTGACCCTCCCTCCTCTCTCTCTCTCTGTAGCATTACAACATGTAGCATTACAACATGGTGGTGACCCTCCCTCCTCTCTCTCTCTCTCTCTCTAGCATTACAACATGGTGGTGACCCTCCCTCCTCTCTCTCTCTCTGTAGCATTACAACATGGTGGTGACCCTCCCTCCTCTCTCTCTCTCTGTAGCATTACAACATGGTGGTGACCCTCCCTCCTCTCTCTCTCTCTCTCTGTAGCATTACAACATGGTGGTGACCCTCCCTCCTCTCTCTCTCTCTCTCTGTAGCATTACAACATGGTGGTGACCCTCCCTCCTCTCTCTCTCTCTCTGTAGCATTACAACATGGTGGTGACCCTCCCTCCTCTCTCTCTCTCTCTCTCTGTAGCATTACAACATGGTGGTGACCCTCCCTCCTCTCTCTCTCTCTCTCTCTCTGTAGCATTACAACATGGTGGTGACCCTCCCTCCTCTCTCTCTCTCTCTGTAGCATTACAACATGGTGGTGACCCTCCCCTCCTCTCTCTCTCTCTGTAGCATTACAACATGGTGGTGACCCTCCCTCCTCTCTCTCTCTGTAGCATTACAACATGGTGGTGACCCTCCCTCCTCTCTCTCTCTCTGTAGCATTACAACATGGTGGTGACCCTCCCTCCCTCTCTCTCTCTCTCTCTGTAGCATTACAACATGGTGGTGACCCTCCTCTCTCTCTCTCTCTCTCTGTAGCATTACAACATGGTGGTGACCCTCCCTCCTCTCTCTCTCTCTGTAGCATTACAACATGGTGGTGACCCTCCCTCCTCTCTCTCTCTCTCTGTAGCATTACAACATGGTGGTGACCCTCCCTCCTCTCTCTCTCTCTGTCTTGAGCATTACAACATGGTGGTGACCCTCCCTCCTCTCTCTCTCTCTGTAGCATTACAACATGGTGGTGACCCTCCCTCCTCTCTCTCTCTCTCATTACTGTACCCTCCCTCCTCTCTCTCTATCTCTGCATTACAACATGGTGGTGATCCCTCCTCTCTCTCTCTCTGTAGCATTACAACATGGTGGTGACCCTCCCTCCTCTCTCTCTCTCTCTGTAGCATTACAACATGGTGGTGACCTCCCTCCTCTCTCTCTCTGTAGCATCTAGCATTACAACATGGTGGTGACCCTCCCTCCTCTCTCTCTCTCTCTGTAGCATTACAACATGGTGGTGACCCTCCTTCCTCTCTCTCTCTCTCTGTAGCATTACAACATGGTGGTGACCCTCCCTCCTCTCTCTCTGTAGCATTACAACATGGTGGTGACCCTCCCTCCTCTCTCTCTCTCTGTAGCATTACAACATGGTGGTGACCCTCCCTCCTCTCTCTCTCTGTAGCATTACAACATGGTGGTGACCCTCCCTCCTCTCTCTCTCTCTGTAGCATTACAACATGGTGGTGACCCTCCCTCCTCTCTCTCTGTAGCATTACAACATGGTGGTGACCCTCCCTCCTCTCTCTCTCTCTGTAGCATTACAACATGGTGGTGACCCTCCCTCCTCTCTCTCTCTCTGTAGCATTACAACATGGTGGTGACCCTCCCTCCTCTCTCTCTCTCTGTAGCATTACAACATGGTGATGGCAGCGGCGGCCTCTGCCTCAGAAGACCATGACCTTCTCCTCAACCGCTTCCTGCCGTATAGCTCCTCCCAGATGTTCCTGGACCAACCAGGGACCCCCGGGGGCGGGAGCAGCGCCCTGCCAGCAGCCAATGGGGGCAGCAACAGCGGGAGTAGCTCCAGTCTTGTTTCATCTAATAGTTTAAGGGATAGGGATGTAGAGAGGGATGGAGAGAGGGATGGAGAGAGGGACAGCCAGTCGAGCAGGTCTGATGCAGTGGCAGCAGTCATATATGGCTCCATACCAGACGTGATCTCGTTAGACTGACGGGAGGCGGGGCATCGTCCACACAGAACGGGAAAACAACTTGAGGGAGGAAATAGAAACGGACAAATAAATCATAAATAAAAAGTAGGAGAAAACAATGCTATGTACAGAGAGGAAAATTATATTTTCAATTTGACTTATTATATATAAGCTCCCGACGACGATGACGATGATGAGTAACTTCAGTTGATATTTTTCTGTGGATACTGAATATTTTTTCACGGCCTCTTCCTTCACGTGCCCCCCTGACCCCCCCTGACCTTTTGTACTTCGTTCTTACTGTTTGATTTCAATATTCCACGTCGACGGCATTATTTTTGTCTCAAAACATGTTTGGACTTGTGCTTCGGAGCGAGAAGAGGAATCTGTCCGTTTGTTTGCTTCCTCATCACTGTAGTTATTTTTGTCCTTTTTTTATTTTATTTTTTAAACGTTCATTCTTACTGTGGTCAATAATATTGTATTTAATTATTTTCAAGGTATTATTTATTAATATGCTTTCAAGTTCTGTTGGATCCATGTGTGCTGTGTAAAAAGCATTCCCTTATGCTCCATGTTGTTGATGTCACTAGGATCACACAGGCTAGCCTGGCTGCTGTCTGTCTGTTGTCGTGGAATGGTAGCACTGACAGACTGGTACCCAGGCTGGTTATAGATCCACTACTGTGGTTTCTCTGGTTTGTGTGCGCTCCCTCTCTCATCTCTTTCATTTAGCTGAGGAAACTTTACTGCAGCGTCCATCCTTAGTTGTTTTCACATTAAAGAAATATTATTAAAGTAGTATTGAAACATAGTTAGTTACACACAGCAAATTTTCATTATGGGGGGGACAAAATGATTTCAACCCAGTGTATCACTATGGTACCTTGTTAAATGTGAGCACTTCTGTTTCATGCAGGTGTATCTTTGACTCACTTTTTCACCAAGTCATTCAAGGAAAACAAAAACCCCAAGTATATTGAAGTTGCATTTGGAACAGAGAACAAACTGCAATGGCTTTTCATGCCTGCTATCTCTGTCAGTCTGTCCTCTCTCTGTCACTCACCAGAGTCCAGTAGCTCTATAATGTGTGGTCTGATTTAGAGTGGTCAGTGTGCTAGAGTTCCTGTTGAATGCCTGACAGAGACGGTCTATGACAGCAGCATCACTCACCGCATCCACACTAGAGGGCCGACCCGAACGGTACTGTGATGGCTTGGGGATTTTCTTTGGCTCTTTCCAGGAACCAGGCCAGCCCAGTACAGCTTGGCTCAGTTAGGCCCTATAGTGTGGAATGGGCCATAGTGGTTTTGATACCATTATTCTGTCATTCGTTCTATTAGCCTTCTGTTCCCTTCCTGGGTACACAGTTAGTATTATTTATTATTTCCTCTCTTAGTTTTGGTTGATTCATGAATATGCATTACTATTGTCCTATGATATTTCTTTAGTAATTATATTTATTCATGAATGTGCATTGCTATTGTCCTATGATATTTCTTTAGTAATTATATTTATTCATGAATATGCATTACTATTGTCCTATGATATTTCTTTAGTAATTATATTTATTCATGAATATGCATTACTATTGTCCTATGATATTTCTTTAGTAATTATATTTATTCATGAATGTGCATTGCTATTGTCCTATGATATTTCTTTAGTAATTCTATGATTCATGAATATGCATTACTATTGTCCTATTATATTTCTTTAGTAATTATATGATTCGTGCTATTTAAGAGGTCATTGTCGCATCGTTGTAACAAACCAATTCTGTTTTAGTTTTTTTCCCTTCTGTCTGTTGTGCTATTGAATGATGTCAATATCACAACAGAGGCTTGGAGCATTTTGATGGTCTCTGGGCTCTACTCTACTGTGTTGTTTGATAATTGTATGAATTAAACCGATAGATACAGCAAGACGACAGACAAGTAATGGTAATGCTCTGGCCTCTGCAAGAAGTAGAGCTAGTCAATAAATCACTGTGTACGAGGGGCTGAATCAAGGTGCTTTTGCAGAGGTAATTTATGTTCCTGTTCTTGAATGCTCTTTGGACGTGAAGCATGTTTTTTGTGCAACTGTCTTTTCTTGAATGCAGCCTGTTCATATGATGGTGTCGCGATGACTATACGTTTTGCTGACCTTTACTGTTTTGAATGAAATACGAGCTTGGCGATGCCTGGATTCGATTTTTCAGATATTTTAATAGTTTAAGTGAATGGCATCAAAACAGGACCCTAAACCTAAATGTCAAGAAACCCCTAAATGTGATATTTAGAGAGTTAAATCGCTCTGGGTCTGTTAAGGCAGTGCACGGTAGGTGGGCGCTGCTGGCTTATTGTAAACAACTACAAATATATAACTAACCATCCTTGTTCTGTGACAACCATCCATAGCTGAGATTAGCATAAAATACACAGCTATCTAGCACGGCTAAACGCAATAAATGTCTTGTTAACTAACTAGTTAAATCAAATCTTTGGCTGAAAGACCCCAGATTGCCCCCAAAAGATGGCTAGTAACATAGGCGAGACCGCTATTTTCTATCTCGCCAGCTAGTGGCCAGGTCCCCGGTGTCCGATACGGAGCGTGAAGCGTCCTGCATAGCAACCTAGCCCGGTTGCATAAAAGCCCAATGTTTAATGTACCCCTTATATTTTCACTGAAAGTTTCCTTCACTTTAAGTTAGTTGCACAAAGCTTTTTAAGGTGAATTTACCCCTTAAATTAAGTGGGAAAAAAAGTTTCAGGTTGGCCATGAGGTCTCTTAACTGCTTCATTCAATATGGATAGCAATGCAAACAGCATTTTGTGGAGGTGAATGTTGCTTTCCTCTGGTCTGGTTCAGAAGGGAAACATCCACCAGCCAGCTAGATAGGTACTTAACTAAACAATGGAAGGATCTAGAATGGGACATTCTTACGGTGTGGTGCCTTTTGGACCTCATCGCTTTTGGGGGGGAAATTATATTTTATTTTAGTATTCTTTCAAAAAAAAAAAAAAAGAATATTGGTTAAACTCAGGCACTTTTTTAAGGTGCATTTTCTAACCGGTTAGGTGCATAATCCTAACAGGGTGGAACATAACAAGGTGGACATTTGGAGCCCAAATCAGCCATAGCTCTGTGAGTGAGCAAGATTGAGCTAGCATAATGGTGAACACTTGGAACAGGATTCTCTATCAAACATATTTTAACGTTTTGAAATGTGGTTCATTTTCTCCTTTAATTTAGCCTAGCAGGGTGGACATCATCGACAAAATAGATACAACTAAGGGTTTATATTTATGTACCTTTTTAAACCATTGTTTTCCCACCGAATAAATGATGATACTTCCTGAATGTGGTGTCGTTTTAGAGAGGGGGGTTTTCTTAAATGGAGAATTACAAAAAACTAACAGGGCGGAAAGTGATATCAGGGACACAGAACATTTTTGATAAAATAAATACAATCATCATGAAAAAATGTAACTTTTGATGAGAGAATTTTAACTAGGGGTGTGTTCGTAAATTCAATCTGGAGTGCCAGAGTGCGCTCTGGGCGTATAAATTCAAAATAAAATTGATATCTCAAATACTGTAATAAAATGTAGAAGCAGGAAGCAATTCAGAAAGATTGTCCGTTTAAACTATAACCCTTCCTACATCAGCTGATATCTCAAAGTACTCTGTACAGAAATCCAGCCTAAAACCCCAAACAGCTCTGTCCAGGGACTAGGTTGTAGAAGCAGACCAATAAAGAGAGTGTTGTCAGATTGTCCGTTCTAAGCTCTATCCAGGGACTAGGTTGAACTCAGCGCGTTGTCCAGGACTAGAAACTCTGTCCAGGGACTAGGGTTGATCCGAGCGTTCAGACCCCCAGGGACTAGGTTGATCCGATCAGCTCTGTCCAGGGACTAGGGTTGATCCGAGCGTTCAGACCACACTGAACGCTCTGTCCAGGGACTAGGGTTGATCCGAGCGTTCAGACCACACTGGACGCGCTGTCCAGGGACTAGGGTTGATCCGAGCGTTCTGGACGCCTGCCAGGGACTAGTTTGATTTTCTGGACGCTCTGTCCAGGGACTAGGGTTGATCCGAGCGTTCCGAGCGTGGACGCTCTGTCCAGGGACTAGGGTTGATCCGAGCGTTCACTCTGTCCAGGGACTAGGGTTGATCGAGCGTTCAGACTGAACGCTCTGTCAGGACTAGGGTTGATCCGAGCGTTCAGACCAACTGGACGCTGTCAAGCACCGATTCTGGAACGTCTGTCCACTTGATCCGCTGGCTAGCTTTTAGGAAGTTGATGGACCATATTCAACGCTCTGTCACTGTTGACCTGTAAGCTCTTCAGGGACTATTGATTTGAGCGTTCTGACCTTTCAAGCACCCACGATAACGTTGGCTTGCTGGCTAGCTACTTCCAGACACAAATGAGAGAACACCCCACTTTGACCATTCTGTACAGCACTTTGATTTTCTCAGCTGATGTAAGAAGGGCTTTATAAATACATTTGATTTGATTTTACTCGCCCTAACAGAGCTGTTTAGGCTGTTTGCATGTTATCCAGAGCGTTGGTGACTAACTGTGTTGCTGGCACCAATTTAATTACGCATTTTTGCCAACGTTTACAGACACCGGCCATATTCAACGCGTGTCGAGGGTTTGTAAATTGACCGGTTATTGTGCACACTGGCACACAGACGAGTGCTCTGAAATCGGAGTAGATAGCCAGAGTGAACGCACCCCTAGGAATATAAAATAATGAAGTGGAAGTTAATACCCGGGTCGTGGCAAGAACGTATACATCCATTGGGAAAATATATATATTTTAAAAATTAATACAATTCTCTTTTAAGGTCCATATTTTTGTGTTTTTAAGGTAAAGGACACCTGATCTTATATTTAAAGCCTTTTGGAATGCACATTTTTACACTAAAATAACAAGTGACATTTCCAGGGGACAGAAAGGGCACAGCATTGTAGGAATGACCCAGCTGGTAAGTTAGCTACTCTGTAAATTAGCTACTCTGTAAGTTAGCTACTCTGTAAATTAGCTACTCTGTAAGTTAGCTACTCTGTAAATTAGCTACTCTGTAAATGAGCTACTCTGTAAGTTAGCTACTCAGTAAGTTAGCTACTCAGTAAGTTAGCTACTCAGCAAATGAGCTACTCTGTAAATTAGCTACTCTGTAAGTTAGCTACTCTGTAAATTTGCTACTCTGTAAATTAGCTACTCAGCAAATTAGCTACTCAGCAAATTAGCTACTCTGTAAATGAGCTACTTTGTAAGTTAGCTACTCTGTAAGTTAGCTACGCTGTAAGTTAGCTACTCTGTAAATTAGCTACTCTGTAAGTTAGCTACTCAGCAAATGAGCTACTCTGTAAGTTAGCTACTCTGTAAGTTAGCTACTCTGCAAGTTAGCTACTCTGCAAGTTAGCTACTCTGCAAGTTAGCTACTCTGTAAGTTAGCTACTCAGCAAATTAGCTACTCTAAGTTAGCTACTCTGTAAATTAGCTACTCTGTAAGTTAGCTTGCCTTGCTAGAAAGTAAAATAAACGTAACTACAGGGAATACAGGAAACTACAGAGATAATGGTTTATTATCTTCTGAAGCTATTTGGTTATCTTGATAGAAATGATAAAATGTTGCTTTCTCGCAAAATAAATGCGATCTCTTTTGACGGGCTATCTTCATGGTAACCAGGTAGTCAATCTTTATGCCATACATGCCTTTCAAGCTACTGTAAAAACCCTTAAGTATGCCCTTACCTTAGGAAATATTTGAGCGGCTCTATGCAACGCTCCCCTAACCCGGACGACGCTGGGCTATTGTACACCGCCCAATGGGACTCCCGTTCATGGCCAGTTGTAATACAGCCCGGGTTCGAACCCGGGTCTGTAGTGATGCCTCTAGCACTGCGATGCAGTGCTTTAGACCGCTGCATAACTCGGGAGGCACTGCTGTTTGCTTTTTGATGTGCGTTTTGGGTTTTTGTCCTGCAGGAAGACCCAAAACCTTCAACGGAGAACCAGTTTTTAGACACTGGGTTTAAAATTGGACTCCAAAACACTTGATAATCTGCTAATTTCATGTTGTCTTGCGCATGTCAAGGCCCCCAGTACCAGAGGCAGCAAACCATTATCAAACCTCCCCATCTTTGATTGTAGGGAGGCTGTTCTTTTCTTTGGATGCTTCATTTGGTCGTCAGTAAATTATCACAGCTGAGATCTGTATTGCCAAATAACTCATTTTGTTTCATTGGTCCAGAGAACATTTCCCCCAGTATTTAGGCTTGTTTAGGTTTTTGAGAAGTTCAAATCAGGCTTTCTTGTCTCCTTCAGCAGTGGGTTCTTCCTATGTTTACCAATGACCAAATGTAGTGTTGAAAGAAAGGACTAGCTCCACAATGAGATAGGGTGCAGGCCAGGCAGCAATCTGTTAGCCAGCCTGCCAGCATAGTGGAGTCTGCCACTAGCACAGTCAGTGTAGTCAGCTCAGCTATCCCCATTGAGACCGTGTCTGTGCTTCGACCTAGGTTGGGCAAAACTAAACATGGCGGTGTTCGCCTTAGCAATCTCACTAGGATAAAGACCTCATCTATTCCTGTCATTATTGAAAGAGATCGTGATACCTCACATCTCAAAATAGGGCTACTTAATATTAGATCCCTTACTTCAAAGGCAATTATAGTCAATGAACTAATCACTGATCATAATCTTGATGCGATTAGCCTTACTGAAACATGGCTTAAGCCTGATGAATTTACTGTGTTAAATGAGGCCTCACCTCCTGGCTACACTAGTGACCATATCCCCCGTGCATCCCGCAAAGGCGGAGGTGTTGCGAACATTTACGATAGCACATTTCAATTGACAAAAAAAACATATCTCGTCATTTGAGCTTCTAGTCATGAAATCTATGCAGCCAATCAAATCAATCACTTTTTATAGCTACTGTTTACAGGACGTACTTTGGTGCGAAAAGTGCAAATCCCAGAACAACAGCAGAGGACTTTGTGAAGATGCTGGAGGAAACAGGTATAAAAGTATCTATATCCACAGTACAACGAGTCCTATATCGACATAACCTGAAAGGTGGCTCAGCAAGGAAGAAGCCACTGCTCCAAAACCACCATTAAAAAGCCAGACTACGGTTTGCAACTGCACATGGGGACAAAGATCGTACTTTTTGGATGAATGTCCTCTGCTCTGATGAAACAAAAATAGAACTGTTTGGCCGTAATGACCATCGTTATGTTTGGAGGAAAAAGGGGGAGGCTTGCAAGCCGAAGATGTACTACATCATGAAGTGTACCATCGGTGAAGCACGGTGGATGGTGATGTGTACTAGAAAGTGTACTACATCATGAAGTGGATGTGAAGTGTACTACATCAAGTGTACTACATCATGAAGTGTACTACATCGTGAAGTGTGTGATGTGTACTACATCGTGAAGTGTGTGATGTGTACTACATCGTGAAGTGTGCGATGTGTACTACATCATGAAGTGTGCGATGTGTACTACATCATGAAGTGTACTACATCATGAAGTGTACTACATCATGAAGTGTGTACATCATGAAGTGTACTACATCGTGAAGTGTACTGATCATGTGTACTACATCGTGAAGTGTACTACATCATGAAGTGTACCACATTATGAAGTGTACTACATCATGAAGTGTACTACATGCGTGATGTGTACTACATCGTGAAGTGTACTACATCATGAAGTGTACTACATCGTGATGTGTACTACATCATGAAGTGTACTACATCATGAAGTGTGTGATGTGTACTACATCATGAAGTGTACTACATCATGAAGTGTATGTGTACTACATCATGAAGTGTGTGAAGTGTACTACATCGTGAAGTGTACTACATCATGAAGTGTGAAGTGATGTGTACTACATCATGAAGTGTGTGACTACATCATGAAGTGTACTACATCAAGTGTACTGCATCGTGAAGTGTACTACATCATGAAGTGTGACTACATCATGAAGTGTGAAGTGTACTACATCGTGAAGTGTGTGAAGTGTACTACATCATCGTGAAGTGTGTGAAGTGTACTACATCATGAAGTGTACTACATCATGAAGTGTGTGATGTGTACTACATCATGAAGTGTACTACATCATGAAGTGTACTACATCATGAAGTGTGTGAAGTGTACTACATCATGAAGTGTACTACATCATGAAGTGTACTACATCGTGAAGTGTGAAGTGTACTACATCATGAAGTGTACTACATCACGAAGTGTGAAGTGTACTACATCGTGAAGTGTGTGAAGTGTACTACATCGTGAAGTGTGTGAAGTGTACTACATCATGAAGTGTACTACATCATGAAGTGTACTACATCGTGAAGTGTGTGAAGTGTACTACATCATGAAGTGTACTACATCGAAGTGTACTACATCGTGAAGTGTACTACATCATGAAGTGTACTACATCATGAAGTGTACTACATCATGAAGTGTACTACATCGTGAAGTGTACTACATCATGAAGTGTGTGAAGTGTACTACATCGTGAAGTGTACTACATCGTGAAGTGTACTACATCATGAAGTGTGTGATGTGTACTACATCGTGAAGTGTACTGATCATGAAGTGTACTACATCATGAAGTGTGTGATGTGTACTACATCGTGAAGTGTACTACATCATGAAGTGAAGTGTACTACATCATGAAGTGTACTACATCATGAAGTGTACTACATCGTGAAGTGTACTACATCATGAAGTGTAAGTGTACATCGTGAAATGTACTACATCATGAAGTGTGTGATACATCATGTACTACATCATGAAGTGTACTACATCATGAAGTGTGATGAAGTGTACTACATCGTGAAAGTGTGTGATGTGTACATACATCATGAAGTGTACTACATCATGAAGTGTACTACATCATGAAGTGTACTACATCATGAAGTGTACTACATCGTGAAGTGTCATGAAGTGTACTACATCGTGAAGTGTGTGATGTGTACTACATCATGAAGTGTACTACATCATGAAGTGTGTGAGTGTACTACATCATGAAGTGTACTACATCGCGGAAGTGTACTGTTATGAAGTGTACTACATGAAGTGTACTACATCATGAAGTGTGTGAGTGTACTACATCGTGAAGTGTACTACATCATGAAGTGTGAACATCATGAAGTGTACTACATCATGAAGTGTACTACATCATGAAGTGTGTGATAGTGTACTAGTGAAGTGTACTACATCATGAAGTGTACTACACTACACTACATCGTGAAGTGTACTACATTGTGAAGTGTGTGATATGTACATCATGAAGTGTACTACATCATGAAGTGTACTACATCATGAAGTGTGTGATGTGTACTACATCATGAAGTGTACTACATCATGAAGTGTACTAAGTGTACTACATCGTGATGTACTACATCGTGAAGTGTACTACATCATGAAGTGTACTACATCATGAAGTGTGTGATGTGTACTACATCGTGAAGTGTACTACATCATGAAGTGTGAAGTGTACTACATCGTGAAGTGTACTACATCATGAAGTGTACTACATCATGAAGTGTGTGATGTGTACTACATCATGAAGTGTACTACATCATGAAGTGTACTACATCATGAAGTGTGTACATCATGAAGTGTACTGTGTACTACATCGTGATGTGTACTACATCGTGAAGTGTACTACATCATGAAGTGTGAAGTGTACTACATCTGAAGTGAAGTGTACTACATCATGAAGTGTGTGAAGTGTACTACATCGTGAAGTGTACTACATCATGAAGTGTGTGAGTGTACTACATCATGAAGTGTACTACATCATGAAGTGTGTGAAGTGTACTACATCATGAAGTGTACTACATCATGAAGTGTACTACATCATGAAGTGTGTACTACATCGTGAAGTGTGTGAAGTGTACTACATCGTGAAGTGTACTACATCATGAAGTGTACTACATCATGAAGTGTACTACATCTACAGTAAGTGTATTACATCATGAAGTGTGTGAAGTGTACTACATCGTGAAGTGTGTGAAGTGTACTACATCGTGAAGTGTACTACATCATGAAGTGTACTACATCATGAAGTGTACTACATCATGATGAAGTGTACTACATCGTGAAGTGTACTACATCATGAAGTGTACTACATCATGAAGTGTACTACATCGTGAAGTGTACTACATCGAAGTGAAGTGTGTGAAGTGTACTACATCATGAAGTGTACTACATCATGTACTGAAGTGTACTACATCGTGAAGTGTAAGTGTACTACATCGTGAAGTGTGTGAAGTGTACTACATCATGAAGTGTACTACATCGTGAAGTGTACTACATCGTGAAGTGTGTGAAGTGTACTACATCGTGAAGTGTACTACATCGTGAAGTGTACTACATCGTGAAGTGTACTACATCATGAAGTGTACTACATCGTGAAGTGTGTGAAGTGTACTACATCGTGAAGTGTACTACATCGTGAAGTGTACTATCGTGAAGTGTACTACATCGTGAAGTGTACTACATCGTGAAGTGTACTACATCATGAAGTGTACTACATCGTGAAATGTACTACATCGTGAAGTGTACTACATCATGAAGTGTACTACATCATGAAGTGTGACTACATCGTGAAGTGTGAAGTGTACTACATCGTGAAGTGTACTACATCATGAAGTGTACTACATCGTGAAGTGTACTACATCGTGAAGTGTACTACATCGTGAAGTGTACTACATCATGAAGTGTGACTACATCGTGAAGTGTACTACATCATGAAGTGTGATGTACTACATGTGTACTACATCATGAAGTGTGAAGTGTACTACATCGTGAAGTGTACTACATTGAAGTGTGTGTGTACTACATCGTGAAGTGTACTACATCATGAAGTGTACTACATCGTGAAGTGTAAGTACATCGTGAAGTGTACTACATCATGAAGTGTACTACATCATGAAGTGTACTACATTATGAAGTGTACTACATTATGAAGTGTACTACATCGTGAAGTGTACTACATCATGAAGTGTACTACATCGTGAAGTGTACTACATCATGAAGTGTACTACATCATGAAGTGTACTACATCATGAAGTGTACTACATCATGAAGTGTACTACATCATGAAGTGTGTGACTACAAGTGTAAGATGTGTACTACATCATGAAGTGTGTGACTACATCATGAAGTGTACTACATCATGAAGTGTGTGAAGTGTACTACATCGTGAACATCATGAAGTGTGTGATGTGTACTACATCATGAAGTGTACTACATCATGAAGTGAAGTGTACTACATCATGAAGTGTACTACATCATGAAGTGTACTACATCATGAAGTGTACTACATCATGAAGTGTACTACATCGTGAAGTGTACTACATCATGAAGTGTACTACATCATGAAGTGTGTGAAGTGTACTACATCATGAAGTGTGTGACTACATCATGAAGTGTACTACATCATGAAGTGTGTGATGTGTACTCGTGAAGTGTACATCATGAAGTGTGTGAAGTGTACTACATCGTGAAGTGTACTACATCATGAAGTGTGTGAAGTGTACTACATCATGAAGTGTGTGATGTGTACTACATCATGAAGTGTACTACATCATGAAGTGTACTACATCATGAAGTGTACTACATCATGAAGTGTACTACATCATGAAGTGTGTGAAGTGTACTACATCGTGAAGTGTGTGATGTGTACTACATCATGAAGTGTACTACATCGTGAAGTGTACTACATCATGAAGTGTACTACATCGTGAAGTGTACTACATCATGAAGTGTGAAGTGTACTACATCATGAAGTGTACTACATCATGAAGTGTACTACATCATGAAGTGTGTGATGTGTACTACATCATGAAGTGTACTACATCATCATTAAGTGTACTACATCGTGAAGTGTGTGAAGTGTACTACATCATGAAGTGTACTACATCATGAAGTGTACTACATCGTGAAGTGTGTGAAGAAGTGTACTACATCATGAAGTGTACTACATCACAAGTGTGTGAAGTGTACTACATCGTGAAGTGTGTGAAGTGTACTACATCGTGAAGTGTGTGAAGTGTACTACATCATGAAGTGTACTACATCATGAAGTGTACTACATCGTGAAGTGTGTGAAGTGTACTACATCATGAAGTGTACTACATCGTGAAGTGTACTACATCGTGAAGTGTACTACATCGTGAAGTGTACTACATCATGAAGTGTACTACATCATGAAGTGTGTGATGTGTACTACATCGTGAAGTGTACTACATCATGAAGTCGTGAAGTGTACTACATCGTGAAGTGTACTACATCGTGAAGTGTACTACATCATGAAGTGTACTACATCGTGAAATGTACTACATCGTGAAGTGTACTACATCATGAAGTGTACTACATCATGAAGTGTGATGTGTACTACATCGTGAAGTGTACTACATCGTGAAGTGTCGAAGTGTACTACATCATGAAGTGTACTACATCATGAAGTGTGTGAAGTGTACTACATCGTGAAGTGTACTACATCATGAAGTGTGTGAAGTGTACTACATCATGAAGTGTACTACATCGTGAAGTGTGATGTGTACTACATCGTGAAGTGTACTGTACATCATGAAGTGTACTACATCGTGTACTACATCGTGAAGTGTACTACATCGTGAAGTGTACTACATTATGAAGTGTACTACATCATGAAGTGTGAAGTGTACTACATCGTGAAGTGTACTACATCATGAAGTGTACTACATTATGAAGTGTACTACATCATGAAGTGTACTACATCGTGAAGTGTACTACATCATGAAGTGTACTACATCATGAAGTGTACTACATCATGAAGTGTACTACATCGTGAAGTGTACTACATCATGAAGTGTACTACATCATGAAGTGTACTACATCATGAAGTGTGTACTACATCGTGAAGTGTACTACATCATGAAGTGAAGTGTACTACATCATGAAGTGTGTGAAGTGTACTACATCATGAAGTGTACTACATCGTGAAGTGTGTGAAGTGTACTACATCGTGAAGTGTACTACATCATGAAGTGTACTACATCGTGAAGTGTACTACATCATGAAGTGTACTACATCATGAAGTGTACTACATCATGAAGTGTACTACATCATGAAGTGTGTGATGTATCATCATGAAGTGTACTACATCATGAAGTGTGTGATGTGTACTACATCATGAAGTGTACTACATCATGAAGTGTGTGATGTGTACTACATCATGAAGTGTACTACATCATGAAGTGTACTACATCATGAAGTGTGTGAAGTGTACTACATCGTGAAGTGTGATGAAGTGTACTACATCGTGAAGTGTACTACATCATGAAGTGTACTACATCATGAAGTGTACTACATCGTGAAGTGATGTGACTACATCGTGAAGTGTACTACATCATGAAGTGTACTACATCATGAAGTGTGTGTGTACTACATCGTGAAGTGTACTACATCATGAAGTGTACTACATCGTGAAGTGTACTACATCATGAAGTGTACTACATCGTGAAGTGTGTGACTACATCGTGAAGTGAAGTGTACTACATCATGAAGTGTACTACATCACATGAAGTGTGTGATGTGTACTACATCATGAAGTGAACATCATGAAGTGTGTACTACATCGTGAAGTGTGTGAAGTGTACTACATCATGAAGTGTACTACATCATGAAGTGTACTACATCGTGAAGTGTGATGTGTACTACATGTGAAGTGTACTACATCGTGAAGTGTGTGAAGTGTACTACATCGTGAAGTGTGTGAAGTGTACTACATCATGAAGTGTACTACATCATGAAGTGTACTACATCATGAAGTGTACTACATCGTGAAGTGTACTACATCATGAAGTGTACTACATCGTGAAGTGTACTACATTATGAAGTGTACTACATCGTGAAGTGTACTACATCATGAAGTGTACTACATCATGTGTGTGATGTACTACATCGTGAAGTGTACTACATCATGAAGTGTGAAGTGTACTACATCGTGAAGTGTACTACATCATGAAGTGTACTACATCATGAAGTGTGTGATGTGTACTACATCATGAAGTGTACTACATCATGAAGTGTACTACATCATGAAGTGTGTGATGTGTGTACTACATCGTGAAGTGTACTACATCATGAAGTGTACTACATCTTGAAGTGTACTACATCATGAAGTGTACTACATCATGAAGTGTACTACATCATGAAGTGTGTGAAGTGTACTACATCATGAAGTGTACTACATCATGAAGTGTGTGATGTGTACTACATCATGAAGTGTACTACATCATGAAGTGTACTACATCATGAAGTGTACTACATCATGAAGTGTACTACATCATGAAGTGTACTACATCGTGAAGTGAAGTGTACTACATCGTGAAGTGTACTACATCATGAAGTGTACTACATCATGAAGTGTACTACATCATGAAGTGTACTACATCGTGAAGTGTACTACATTAAGTGAAGTGTACTACATCGTGAAGTGTGTGAAGTGTACTACATCATGAAGTGTACTACATCATGAAGTGTGTGACTACATCATGAAGTGTACTACATCATCATGAAGTGTACTACATCGTGAAGTGTGTGAAGTGTACTACATCATGAAGTGTACTACATCATGAAGTGTACTACATCGTGAAGTGTACTACATCATGAAGTGTACTACATCATGAAGTGTACTACATCGTGAAGTGTGTGAAGTGTACTACATCGTGAAGTGTACTACATCGTGAAGTGTACTACATCGTAAGTGAAGTGTACTACATCATGAAGTGTACTACATCATGAAGTGTACTACATCATGAAGTGTACTACATCGTGAAGTGTACTACATCGTGAAGTGTACTACATCGTGAAGTGTGTGAAGTGTACTACATCGTGAAGTGTACTACATCGTGAAGTGTACTACATCGTGAAGTGTACTACATCATGAAGTGTACTACATCGTGAAATGTACTACATCGTGAAGTGTACTACATCATGAAGTGTACTACATCATGAAGTGTGATGTGTACTACATCGTGAAGTGTACTACATCATGAAGTGTACTACATCGTGAAGTGTACTGCATCGTGAAGTGTACTACATCGTGAAGTGTACTACATCGTGAACTACATGTGATGTACTACATCGTGAAGTGTACTACATCGTGAAGTGTACTACATCATGAAGTGTGATGTGTACTACATCGTGAAGTGTACTACATCGTGAAGTGTACTACATTATGAAGTGTACTACATCGTGAAGTGTACTACATCATGAAGTGTACTACATCGTGAAGTGTACTACATTATGAAGTGTACTACATCATGAAGTGTACTACATCGTGAAGTGTACTACATTATGAAGTGTACTACATTATGAAGTGTACTACATCGTGAAGTGTACTACATTGTGAAGTGTACTACATCGTGAAGTGTACTACATTGTGAAGTGTACTACATCGTGAAGTGTACTACATCGTGAAGTGTACTACATCATGAAGTGTACTACATCATGAAGTGTACTACATCATGAAGTGTGTGATATGTACTACATCATGAAGTGTACTACATCATGAAGTGTACTACATCATGAAGTGTACTACATCATGAAGTGTACTACATCGTGAAGTGTGTGAAGTGTACTACATCATGAAGTGTACTACATCGTGTAGTGTACTACATCAAGTGTACTACATCATCATGAAGTGTGAAGTGTACTACATCGTGAAGTGTACTACATCATGAAGTGTGAAGTGTACTACATCGTGAAGTGTACTACATCGTGAAGTGTACTACATCATGAAGTGTGATGTGTACTACATCGTGAAGTGTACTACATCATGAAGTGTACTACATCGTGAAGTGTACTGCATCGTGAAGTGTACTACATCGTGAAATGTACTATCATGAAGTGTACTACTACATCGTGAAGTGTGATGTGTACTACATCGTGAAGTGTACTACATGTACTACATCATGAAGTGTACTACATCATGAAGTGTACTACATCATGAAGTGTACTACATCATGAAGTGTACTACATTATGAAGTGTACTACATCAAGTGAAGTGTACTACATCATGAAGTGTACTACATCATGAAGTGTACTACATTATGAAGTGTACTACATCGTGAAGTGTACTACATCGTGAAGTGTACATCATGAAGTGTACTACAAGTGTGTGAAGTGTACTACATCGAAGTGTACTACATCATGAAGTGTACTACATCGTGAAGTGTACTACATCGTGAAGTGTACTACATCGTGAAGTGTACATCATGAAGTGTACTACATCGTGAAGTGTACTACATCGTGAAGTGTACTACATCGTGAAGTGTACTACATCATGAAGTGTACTACATCATGAAGTGTACTACATCGTGAAGTGTACTACATCGTGAAGTGTACTACATCATGAAGTGTACTACATTAAGTGTAAGTGTACTACATTATGAAGTGTACTACATCGTGAAGTGTACTACATCATGAAGTGTACTACATCGTGAAGTCGTGAAGTGTACTACATCGTGAAGTGTACTACATCGTGAAGTGTACTACATCGTGAAGTGTACTACATCGTGAAGTGTACTACATCATGAAGTGTACTACATCGTGAAGTGTACTACATCGTGAAGTGTACTACATCGTGAAGTGTGTGAAGTGTACTACATCGTGAAGTGTACTACATCGAAGTGTACTACATCATGAAGTGTGATGTGTACTACATCGTGAAGTGTACTACATCATGAAGTGTACTACATCGTGAAGTGTACTGCATCGTGAAGTGTACTACATCGTGAAATGTACTACATCGTGAAGTGTGATGTGTACTACATCGTGAAGTGTGATGTGTACTACATCGTGAAGTGTACTACATCGTGAAGTGTACTACATCGTGAAGTGTACTACATCGTGAAGTGTACTACATCGTGAAGTGTACTACATTATGAAGTGTACTACATCATGAAGTGTGTACTACATCATGAAGTGTACTACATCGATGAAGTGTAAGTACATCGTGAAGTGTACTACATTGTGAAGTGTACTACATTATGAAGTGTACTACATCATGAAGTGTACTACATCGTGAAGTGTACTACATCGTGAAGTGTACTACATCGTGAAGTGTACACATCATGAAGTGTACTACATCGTGAAGTGTACTACATCGCGAAGTGTACTACATCATGAAGTGTACTACATCGTGAAGTGTGAAGTGTACTACATCATGAAGTGTACTACATGTGTGAAGTGTACTACATCATGAAGTGTACTACATCATGAAGTGTACTACATCGTGAAGTGTACTACATCGTGAAGTGTACTACATCGTGAAGTGTACTACATCATGAAGTGTGTACATTAAGTGAAGTGTACTACATCGTGAAGTGTGACTACATCATGAAGTGTACTACATCGTGAAGTGTGTCGTGAAGTGTACTACATCGTGAAGTGTACTACATCGTGAAGTGTACTACATCGTGAAGTGTACTACATCATGAAGTGTACTACATCATGAAGTGTAGAAGTGAAGTGTACTACATCGTGAAGTGTACTACATCATGAAGTGTACTACATCGTGAAGTGTACTACATCGTGAAGTGTACTACATCGTGAAGTGTACTACATCATGAAGTGTACTACATCGTGAAGTGTGTGATATACATCATGAAGTGTACTACATCATGAAGTGTGTGACTACATCATGAAGTGTACTACATCGTGAAGTGTACTACATCGTGAAGTGTACTACATCATGAAGTGAAGTGTGTACTACATCGTGAAGTGTACTACATCATGAAGAAGTGTACTACATCATGAAGTGTACTACATTATGAAGTGTACTACATCGTGAAGTGTGTGAAGTGTACTACATCAGTGAAGTGTACTACATCGTGAAGTGTACTACATCGTGAAGTGTACTACATCATGAAGTGTACTACATCATGAAGTGTGAAGTGTACTACATCGTGAAGTGTGTGAAGTGTACTACATCATGAAGTGTACTACATCATGAAGTGTGAGTGTACTACATCATGAAGTGTACTACATCATGAAGTGTACTACATCGTGAAGTGTGTGAAGTGTACTACATCGTGAAGTGTGTGACTACATCATGAAGTGTACTACATCGTGAAGTGTGTGTACTATGTGAAGTACTACATCGTGAAGTGTACTACATCATGAAGTGTACTACATCGTGAAGTGTAAGTGTACTACATCATGAAGTGTACTACATCGTGAAGTGTGTGAAGTGTACTACATCATGAAGTGTACTACATCGTGAAGTGTACTACATCGTGAAGTGTGTGATGTGTACTACATCACTGTGAAGTGTACTACATCGTGAAGTGTGTGAAGTGTACTACATCATGAAGTGTACTACATCGTGAAGTGTACTACATCGTGAAGTGAAGTGTACTACATCGTGAAGTGTACTACATCATGAAGTGTACTACATCGTGAAGTGTACTACATCGTGAAGTGTACTACATCATGAAGTGTACTACATCGTGAAGTGTGATGTGTACTACATCGTGAAGTGTACTACATCATGAAGTGTACTACATCGTGAAGTGTACTACATCATGAAGTGTACTACATCGTGAAGTGTACTACATCGTGAAGTGTACTACATCGTGAAGTGTACTACATCGTGAAGTGTACTACATCATGAAGTGTCGTGAAGTGTACTACATCGTGAAGTGTACTACATCGTGAAGTGTACTACATCGTGAAGTGTACTACATCGTGAAGTGTGATGTGTACTACATCGTGAAGTGTACTACATTATGAAGTGTACTACATCATGAAGTGTACTACATCGTGAAGTGTACTACATTATGAAGTGTACTACATTATGAAGTGTACTACATCGTGAAGTGTACTACATCGTGAAGTGTACTACATCGTGAAGTGTACTACATCGTGAAGTGTACTACATCATGAAGTGTACTACATCGTGAAGTGTGTGAAGTGTACTACATCGTGAAGTGTACTACATCGTGAAGTGTACTACATCATGAAGTGTACTACATCGTGAAGTGTACTACATTATGAAGTGTACTACATTATGAAGTGTACTACATCGTGAAGTGTACTACATTATGAAGTGTAAGAAGTGTACTACATCGTGAAGTGTACTACATCAGAAGTGTACTACATCGTGAAGTGTACTACATCGTGAAGTGTACTACATCATGAAGTGTACTACATCATGAAGTGTACTACATCATGAAGTGTGTGATGTGTACTACATCATGAAGTGTGTGATATGTACTACATCATGAAGTGTACTACATCATGAAGTGTGTGATGTGTACTACATCATGAAGTGTACTACATCATGAAGTGTGTGATGTGTACTACATCGTGAAGTGTACTACATCATGAAGTGTACTACATCATGAAGTGTGTGATGTGTACTACATCGTGAAGTGTACTACATCATGAAGTGTGAAGTGTACTACATCGTGAAGTGTACTACATCATGAAGTGTGTGATGTGTACTACATCATGAAGTGTACTACATCATGAAGTGTACTACATCATGAAGTGTGTGATGTGTACTACATCGTGAAGTGTACTACATCATGAAGTGTGTGATGTGTACTACATCATGAAGTGTACTACATCATGAAGTGTGTGATGTGTACTACATCATGAAGTGTACTACATCATGAAGTGTACTACATCATGAAGTGTGTGAAGTGTACTACATCGTGAAGTGTGTGATGTGTACTACATCATGAAGTGTACTACATCATGAAGTGTACTACATCATGAAGTGTACTACATCATGAAGTGTACTACATCATGAAGTGTACTACATCATGAAGTGTGTGAAGTGTACTACATCGTGAAGTGTGTGATGTGTACTACATCATGAAGTGTACTACATCATGAAGTGTACTACATCATGAAGTGTACTACATCATGAAGTGTACTACATCGTGAATTGTGTGAAGTGTACTACATCGTGAAGTGTGTGAAGTGTACTACATCATGAAGTGTACTACATCATGAAGTGTGTGATGTGTACTACATCATGAAGTGTACTACATCATCATGAAGTGTACTACATCGTGAAGTGTGTGAAGTGTACTACATCATGAAGTGTACTACATCATGAAGTGTACTACATCGTGAAGTGTGTGAAGTGTACTACATCATGAAGTGTACTACATCACGAAGTGTGTGAAGTGTACTACATCGTGAAGTGTGTGAAGTGTACTACATCGTGAAGTGTGTGAAGTGTACTACATCATGAAGTGTACTACATCGTGAAGTGTGTGAAGTGTACTACATCATGAAGTGTACTACATCGTGAAGTGTACTACATCGTGAAGTGTACTACATCGTGAAGTGTACTACATCATGAAGTGTACTACATCATGAAGTGTGTGATGTGTACTACATCGTGAAGTGTACTACATCATGAAGTGTGAAGTGTACTACATCGTGAAGTGTACTACATCATGAAGTGTACTACATCATGAAGTGTGTGATGTGTACTACATCGTGAAGTGTACTACATCATGAAGTGTGAAGTGTACTACATCATGAAGTGTACTACATCATGAAGTGTGTGATGTGTACTACATCATGAAGTGTACTACATCATGAAGTGTGTGATGTGTACTACATCATGAAGTGTACTACATCATGAAGTGTGTGATGTGTACTACATCATGAAGTGTACTACATCATGAAGTGTGTGATGTGTACTACATCGTGAAGTGTACTACATCATGAAGTGTACTGATGAAGTGTACTACATCATGAAGTGTACTACATCATGAAGTGTACTACATCATGAAGTGTGTGAGTGTACTACATCATGAAGTGTGTGAAGTGTACTACATCATGAAGTGTACTACATCATGAAGTGTACTACATCGTGAAGTGTACTACATCATGAAGTGTACTACATCATGAAGTGTACTACATCGTGAAGTGTGTGAAGTGTACTACATCATGAAGTGTACTACATCATGAAGTGTACTACATCGTGAAGTGTGTGAAGTGTACTACATCATGAAGTGTACTACATCACGAAGTGTGTGAAGTGTACTACATCGTGAAGTGTGTGAAGTGTACTACATCGTGAAGTGTGTGAAGTGTACTACATCATGAAGTGTACTACATCATGAAGTGTACTACATCGTGAAGTGTGTGAAGTGTACTACATCATGAAGTGTACTACATCGTGAAGTGTACTACATCGTGAAGTGTACTACATCGTGAAGTGTGTGAAGTGTACTACATCATGAAGTGTACTACATCATGAAGTGTACTACATCGTGAAGTGTGTGAAGTGTACTACATCGTGAAGTGTACTACATCGTGAAGTGTACTACATCGTGAAGTGTACTACATCATGAAGTGTACTACATCGTGAAATGTACTACATCGTGAAGTGTACTACATCATGAAGTGTACTACATGAAGTGTACTACATGAAGTGTGATGTGTACTACATCGTGAAGTGTACTACATGAAGTACTACATCGTGAAGTGTACTACATCATGAAGTGTACTACATCGTGAAATGTACTACATCGTGAAGTGTACTACATCGTGAAGTGTACTACATCGTGAAGTGTGATGTGTACTACATCGTGAAGTGTACTACATCATGAAGTGTGATGTGTACTACATCGTGAAGTGTACTACATCGTGAAGTGTACTACATTATGAAGTGTACTACATCGTGAAGTGTACTACATCATGAAGTGTACTACATCGTGAAGTGTACTACATTATGAAGTGTACTACATCAAGTGTGTGTGTACTACATCGTGAAGTGTACTGAATACTACATGAAGTGTACTACATTATGAAGTGTACTACATCGTGAAGTGTACTACATCATGAAGTGTGAAGTGTACTACATCGTGAAGTGTACTACATCATGAAGTGTACTACATCGTGAAGTGTGTGACGTGAAGTGTACTACATCATGAAGTGTACTACATCATGAAGTGTACTACATCATGAAGTGTGTGATATGTACTACATCATGAAGTGTACTACATCATGAAGTGTGTGTGTACTACATCATGAAGTGTACTACATCATGAAGTGTACTACATCATGAAGTGTACTACATCATGAAGTGTACTACATCATGAAGTGTGTGAAGTGTACTACATCGTGTGTACTACATCATGAAGTGTGAAGTGTACTACATCGTGAAGTGTACTACATCATGAAGTGTGTGATACATCATAAGTGTACTACATCATGAAGTGTACTACATCATGAAGTGTACTCATCATGAAGTGTACTACATCATGAAGTGTGTGAAGTGTACTACATCGTGAAGTGTACTACATCATGAAGTGTACTACATCATGAAGTGTACTACATCATGAAGTGTACTACATCGTGAAGTGTGTGAAGTGTACTACATCGTGAAGTGTACTACATCATGAAGTGTACTACATCATGAAGTGTGTGATGTGTACTACATCATGAAGTGTACTACATCATCATGAAGTGTACTACATCGTGAAGTGTGTGAAGTGTACTACATCATGAAGTGTACTACATCATGAAGTGTACTACATCGTGAAGTGTGTGAAGTGTACTACATCATGAAGTGTACTACATCACGAAGTGTGTGAAGTGTACTACATCGTGAAGTGTGTGAAGTGTACTACATCGTGAAGTGTGTGAAGTGTACTACATCATGAAGTGTACTACATCATGAAGTGTACTACATCGTGAAGTGTACTACATCGTGAAGTGTACTACATCGTGAAGTGTACTACATCGTGAAGTGTACTACATCATGAAGTGTACTACATCGTGAAGTGTGTGAAGTGTACTACATCGTGAAGTGTGAAGTGTACTACATCACTACATCATGAAGTGTACTACATCATGAAGTGTACTACATCGTGAAGTGTACTACATCATGAAGTGTACTACATCATGAAGTGTGTGACTACATCGTGAAATGTACTACATCATGAAGTGTACTACATCATGAAGTGTACTACATCATGAAGTGTGTGATGTGTACTACATCATGAAGTGTACTACATCATGAAGTGTGAAGTGTACTGCATCGTGAAGTGTACTACATCGTGAAGTGTACTACATCATGAAGTGTACTACATCATGAAGTGTACTACATCGTGAAGTGTACTACATCGTGAAGTGTACTACATCATGAAGTGTGAAGTGTACTACATCGTGAAGTGTACTACATCATGAAGTGTACTACATCATGAAGTGTACTACATCGTGAAGTGTACTACATCATGAAGTGTACTACATCGTGAAGTGTACTACATCATGAAGTGTACTACATCATGAAGTGTACTACATCGTGAAGTGTACTACATTATGAAGTGTACTACATCATGAAGTGTACTACATCGTGAAGTGTACTACATGAAGTGTGTGAAGTGTACTACATCATGAAGTGTACTACATCATGAAGTGTACTACATCGTGAAGTGTGTGAAGTGTACTACATCATGAAGTGTACTACATCATGAAGTGTACTACATCGTGAAGTGTACTACATCATGAAGTGTACTACATCGTGAAGTGTACTACATCATGAAGTGTACTACATCGTGAAGTGTACTACATCGTGAAGTGTACTACATCATGAAGTGTACTACATCGATGAAGTGTACTACATCGTGAAGTGTACTACATCATGAAGTGTACTACATCATGAAGTGTGATGTACTACATCGTGAAGTGTACTACATCATGAAGTGTACTACATCGTGAAGTGTACTGCATCATGAAGTGTACTACATCGTGAAGTGTACTACATCGAAGTGTACTACATGTGAAGTGTACTACATCGTGAAGTGTGAAGTGTACTACATCGTGAAGTGTACTACATCATGAAGTGTACTACATCGTGAAGTGTACTACATCATGAAGTGTACTACATCACTACATCGTGAAGTGTACTACATCGTGAAGTGTACTACATCATGAAGTGTACTACATCGTGAAGTGTACTACATCATGAAGTGTACTACATCGTGAAGTGTACTACATCATGAAGTGTACTACATCGTGAAGTGTACTACATCGTGAAGTGTACTACATCGTGAAGTGTACTACATTGTGAAGTGTACTACATCATGAAGTGTACTACATCGTGAAGTGTACTACATCGTGAAGTGTACATCATGAAGTGTACTACATCATGAAGTGTACTACATCATGAAGTGTGTACATCGTGAAGTGTACTACATCATGAAGTGTACTACATCATGAAGTGTACTACATCGTGAAGTGTACTACATCGTGAAGTGTACTACATCATGAAGTGTACTACATGTGAAGTGTACTACATCGTGAAGTGTACTACATCATGAAGTGTACTACATCATGAAGTGTACTACATCGTGAAGTGTACTACATCATGAAGTGTACTACATCATGAAGTGTGAACATCATGAAGTGTACTACATCATGAAGTGTACTACATCATGAAGTGTGTGATGTACTACATCATGAAGTGTACTACATCATGAAGTGTACTACATCATGTGTGTGATGTGTACTACATCGTGAAGTGTACTACATCATGAAGTGTACTACATCGTGAAGTGTACTACATCATGAAGTGTGTGATGTGTACTACATCATGTACTACATCATGAAGTGTACTACATCATGAAGTGAAGTGTACTACATCGTGAAGTGTGATGAAGTGTACTACATCATGAAGTGAAGTGTACTACATCGTGAAGTGTACTACATCATGAAGTGTACTACATCATGAAGTGTACTACATCATGAAGTGTACTACATCGTGAAGTGTACTACATCATGAAGTGTACTACATCATGAAGTGTACTACATCATGAAGTGTGTGACTACATCGTGAAGTGTACTACATCATGAAGTGTACTACATCGTGAAGTGTACTACATCGTGAAGTGTACTACATCATGAAGTGTACTACATCGTGTGAGCGTACTACATCATGAAGTGTACTACATCGTGAAGTGTACTACATCGTGAAGTGTGATGAAGTGTACTACATCATGAAGTGTACTACATCATGAAGTGTGAAGTGTACTACATCGTGAAGTGTACTACATCATGTGAAGTGTACTACATCGTGAAGTGTACTACATCATGAAGTGTACTACATCATGAAGTGTACTACATCGTGAAGTGTGTGAAGTGTACTACATCATGAAGTGTACTACATCGTGAAGTGTACTACATCGTGAAGTGTACTACATCTACATCATGAAGTGTACTACATCGTGAAGTGTACTACATCATGTGAAGTGTACTACATCGTGAAGTGTACTACATCGTGAAGTGTACTACATCGTGAAGTGTACTACATCGTGAAGTGTACTACATCATGAAGTGTACTACATCGTGAAGTGTACTACATCGTGAAGTGTAACATCATGAAGTGTGTGACTACATCATGAAGTGTACTACATCGTGAAGTGTACTACATCGTGAAGTGTACTACATCATGAAGTGTGATGTGTACTACATCGTGAAGTGTACTACATCATGAAGTGTACTACATCGTGAAGTGTACTGCATCGTGAAGTGTACTACATCGTGAAATGTACTACATCGTGAAGTGTGATGTGTACTACATCGTGAAAAGTGTACTACATCGTGAAGTGTGATGTGTACTACATCATGAAGTGTACTACATCGTGTGTGAAATGTACTACATCGTGAAGTGTACTACATCGTGAAGTGTACTACATCATGAAGTGTACTACATCGTGAAGTGTACTACATTATGAAGTGTACTACATCATGAAGTGTACTACATCGTGAAGTGTACTACATCGTGAAGTGTACTACATTGTGAAGTGAAGTGTACTACATCGTGAAGTGTACTACATTATGAAGTGTACTACATCGTGAAGTGTACTACATCGTGAAGTGTGTGAAGTGTACTACATCGTGAAGTGTACTACATCGTGAAGTGTACTACATCGTGAAGTGTACTACATCGTGAAGTGTACTACATCGTGAAGTGTACTACATCGTGAAGTGTACTACATCGTGAAGTGTACTACATCGTGAAGTGTACTACATCGTGAAGTGTACTACATCATGAAGTGTACTACATCATGAAGTGTACTACATCGTGAAGTGTACTACATCATGAAGTGTACTACATCGTGAAGTGTACTACATCGTGAAGTGTACTACATTATGAAGTGTACTACATCATGAAGTGTACTACATCGTGAAGTGTACTACATTATGAAGTGTACTACATTATGAAGTGTACTACATCGTGAAGTGTACTACATCGTGAAGTGTACTACATTGTGAAGTGTACTACATCGTGAAGTGTACTACATTGTGAAGTGTACTACATCGTGAAGTGTACTACATCGTGAAGTGTACTACATCGTGAAGTGTACTACATCGTGAAGTGTACTACATCGTGAAGTGTACTACATCATGAAGTGTACTACATCGTGAAGTGTGTGAAGTGTACTACATCGTGAAGTGTACTACATCGTGAAGTGTACTACATCGTGAAGTGTACTACATCATGAAGTGTACTACATCGTGAAGTGTACTACATGAAGTGAAGTGTACTACATCGTGAAGTGTACTACATCATGAAGTGTACTACATCGTGAAGTGTACTACATCATGAAGTGTACTACATCGTGAAGTGTACTACATCGTGAAGTGTACTACATTATGAAGTGTACTACATCATGAAGTGTACTACATCGTGAAGTGTACTACATCATGAAGTGTACTACATCGTGAAGTGTACTACATCATGAAGTGTACTACATCGTGAAGTGTACTACATCGTGAAGTGTACTACATCGTGAAGTGTACTACATCGTGAAGTGTACTACATCATGAAGTGTGATGTGTACTACATCGTGAAGTGTACTACATCATGAAGTGTACTACATCGTGAAGTGTACTGCATCGTGAAGTGTACTACATCGTGAAGTGTACTACATCGTGAAGTGTACTACATCGTGAAGTGTACTACATCGTGAAGTGTACTACATCATGAAGTGTGATGTGTACTACATCGTGAAGTGTACTACATCGTGAAGTGTACTACATTATGAAGTGTACTACATCGTGAAGTGTACTACATCATGAAGTGTACTACATCGTGAAGTGTACTACATTATGAAGTGTACTACATCATGAAGTGTACTACATCGTGAAGTGTACTACATTATGAAGTGTACTACATTATGAAGTGTACTACATCGTGAAGTGTACTACATTGTGAAGTGTACTACATCGTGAAGTGTACTACATCGTGAAGTGTACTACATCGTGAAGTGTGTGAAGTGTACTACATCGTGAAGTGTACTACATCGTGAAGTGTACTACATCATGAAGTGTACTACATCATGAAGTGTACTACATCGTGAAGTGTACTACATTATGAAGTGTACTACATCATGAAGTGTACTACATCGTGAAGTGTACTACATTATGAAGTGTACTACATCATGAAGTGTACTACATCGTGAAGTGTACTACATTATGAAGTGTACTACATCGTGAAGTCGTGAAGTGTACTACATCGTGAAGTGTACTACATCGTGAAGTGTACTACATCGTGAAGTGTACTACATCGTGAAGTGTACTACATCGTGAAGTGTACTACATCGTGAAGTGTACTACATCGTGAAGTGTGAAGTGTACTACATCGTGAAGTGTACTACATCGTGAAGTGTACTACATCGTGAAGTGTACTACATCATGAAGTGTACTACATCGTGAAGTGTACTACATTATGAAGTGTACTACATCATGAAGTGTACTACATCGTGAAGTGTACTACATTATGAAGTGTACTACATCGTGAAGTGTACTACATCGTGAAGTGTACTACATTATGAAGTGTACTACATCATGAAGTGTACTACATCGTGAAGTGTACTACATTATGAAGTGTACTACATCGTGAAGTGTACTACATCGTGAAGTGTACTACATCGTGAAGTGTACTACATCGTGAAGTGTACTACATCGTGAAGTGTACTACATCGTGAAGTGTACTACATCGTGAAGTGTACTACATCGTGAAGTGTGTGAAGTGTACTACATCGTGAAGTGTACTACATCGTGAAGTGTACTACATCGTGAAGTGTACTACATCGTGAAGTGTACTACATCGTGAAGTGTACTACATCGTGAAGTGTACTACATTATGAAGTGTACTACATCATGAAGTGTACTACATCGTGAAGTGTACTACATCATGAAGTGTACTACATCGTGAAGTGTACTACATCGTGAAGTGTACTACATTATGAAGTGTACTACATTATGAAGTGTACTACATCGTGAAGTGTACTACATCATGAAGTGTACTACATCGTGAAGTCGTGAAGTGTACTACATCGTGAAGTGTACTACATCGTGAAGTGTACTACATCGTGAAGTGTACTACATCGTGAAGTGTACTACATCGTGAAGTGTACATCATGAAGTGTACTACATCGTGAAGTGTACTACATTGAAGTGTGTGAAGTGTACTACATCGTGAAGTGTACTACATCATGAAGTGTACTACATCGTGAAGTGTACTACATCGTGAAGTGTACTACATCGTGAAGTGTACTACATCGTGAAGTGTACTACATCATGAAGTGTACTACATCGTGAAGTGTACTACATCATGAAGTGTACTACATCGTGAAGTGTACTACATCGTGAAGTGTACTACATCGTGAAGTGAAGTGTACTACATCATGAAGTGTACTACATCATGAAGTGTACTACATCGTGAAGTGTACTACATTGTGAAGTGTACTACATCGTGAAGTGTACTACATCGTGAAGTGTACTACATCGTGAAGTGTACTACATCGTGAAGTGTACTACATCGTGAAGTGTACTACATCGTGAAGTGTGTGAAGTGTACTACATCGTGAAGTGTACTACATCGTGAAGTGTACTACATCGTGAAGTGTACTACATCGTGAAGTGTACTACATCGTGAAGTGTACTACATCGTGAAGTGTACTACATCGTGAAGTGTACTACATCGTGAAGTGTACTACATCGTGAAGTGTACTACATCATGAAGTGTACTACATCGTGAAGTGTACTGCATCGTGAAGTGTACTACATCGTGAAATGTACTACATCGTGAAGTGTGAAGTGTACTACATCGTGAAGTGTACTACATCGTGAAGTGTACTACATCGTGAAGTGTACTACATCGTGAAGTGTACTACATCGTGAAGTGTACTACATCGTGAAGTGTGCACATACAAATAAAGTGTATTCCTTTTCCGTGGGTGTTGCAGTATTACTTTAGTGCCTTGTTGCATACAAGATGCACGTTTTGGAATATTTGGTATTCTTTTCCCCCCTGTCATTATTGATGAGCCATCCTCAGTAATCTTCCATGGAAATCACCAATGGCCTCATGGTGACATCACAGAGCAGTTTCCTTCCTGTCCTGCAGCTCAGGACGACTGTATCGATGTGTTTGGGGTGGATTAATACATTAACTTGACCAGGCTTAGAGACAGTAATTAGCACTACACACAGCAGCAGCTTGTTTAGGATTGTGCTGCTGGAGGTTCCATTACCATTTTTTATTAAACTATTAGCACCAAACAAACACTATTTAAATAATTTCATATTATAAGCCTTTTCAGTGGAAACAAGACTAAATGACATCCTGTTTAGGTTAGTTTTGTAGAATGTGTTGACATCTTAATGCTCTGCTTATAACAGCTGAATTCAGAAGTCATTTGTTCTACAATGTTCAAGTTTAGAGCTTTGATATCCAGTAAAAGTGAAGTACAGTATTCAGTCGGAATATAGAATATTAATTATGGATTCAACATCTTCACCGTTAACCTTCCCTCCTTTTATTCAAAAGATAAGTGGATGAAAGCATGTCCGTTTCAGACCAGAGAAGAGTAGCTACTGAACTTCCTCTACCACCCTCTAGTGGTCACCTATAGTAACTGAATACGATTACAAGCTGACTTTTTCTTGCCCCTTGGAAAAATGAGTCAAGATGTGATATTGAAAATGACTTGGTAGAGCATGACGCTTGCAATGCCAGGGTTTCGGGTTCGAGTCGCATGGGGAGAACCAGTACTAAACTACTGTAAGTCGCTCTGGATAAAAAGAGTCTTCTAAATTAATAAAATATGTGAAGAACACTTTGCCAAAGTAACTTTATTACCAGTTAGGTTTGTTACAGGAAAACAGGTGGTTCAATATATTCATCTAATGAAATACTTCAGTAGAAAGATGCCATTAATATCCATATGATAACGTCCAATATTATGAGTAAACCTCTTATAACGTAGGAAGTTGTAGTCCAGTGGCTGCAAACTAATGCCTGGACATTGTAGTCTAGTAAGCAACCTTCCCAGCAGCGGACATAACGACCAGTACGCCGAAGGATTGCAGGTAAAGAAGTCCAGATGACGTTTAGTCGTCTCCTCCACACAGAGACAGCATGGCCTTCTGGTAATCCCCCTTAGTGTGCTCCTGGAGGAGAGAGAGGTACAGGGTCAGGTTAGGGACTGGCGGGGGTAGAGACAACAGACATGCGGTAAATCTCAATGGCATATTCTCATTCTCAAAACCCATTGGAGGAGAAGGTCAGAGGGGAGAGACCTCTGGCTTTTCTCCTCCAATGGGTTTGTAGAAGGAGAAAGAGGACATGAGGTGTATGCAACAGATCTTCCCATAGAGATATGAGGTGGTAGAGTAGGGTGGTGTTACTGACAGATCGTCTGGAACAGAGACTGTTAGTTTGGGGAGGTATTGATGTGGTATATTATTGTAGAGATGGTCTGGGACACTGTTAGTGTGGGGAGGTGCTAGGGTGTAGAGGTATATTGTTGTAGTGTTACTCACAGAGATGGTCTGGAACAGAGACTTGCCGGTCTGACTCTTGAACTCTGTTCTGATCTTCATGAGGTCGACTTCACAACGAGACACCATGATCCTCGTCACCACCTTCTCCTTCGCACTTTTACCCTGCAGATTAGAAATATACATCATATTATCACCACCTTCTCCATAGCCCCTTTACTCTGCACAGAGTAGTACCGGTACACAGGCTAGTAGTAGGAGTACCGGTACACAGGCTAGTAGTAGGAGTACCGGTACACAGGCTAGTAGTAGTAGGAGTACCAGTACTCTGCACAGTAAACAATCAGAATTTCTCAACACTACATGATGCAAAATGGTGTAAACTGACTGCAGTATTCCTTGTACTGTTTAAATCTTTTGCAAGTCCCCCAAATTAAAACTAGTCAAAGAACCAGGAATTTAGACGTTTATTCATTTACCTTCATGGCCTCTGCAAGTCTGCTGGCGAAGTACAGTGGTTTGTTCTCAAAACACTCAACTATAACAGAGAGACAGAGGAACTCAGAACCTGCTCATTAGTAAGGAACTCATCACCTGGCTATCCAGGCCTTAATTGAAAGGCAAACAAAACCCGTAGACACTCGGCACTCCGTAGAATGAGTTTGATTGGTTTAAAGTAATGACTCACCGAGTGTCAGGAAGGACTTCTCCAGGTCTCCTTTCACCTCCTTCCTGATGCTCTCCTGCATGTCATAGGGACTGTAGCTCTTATACCTGTCAAACACTGGAGCAGACAACACACGTTCAGACTGTCTTTTACCTGTCAAACACCTCGGGGCGACAGGGATCCTTTAACATCCACAGAAAATTAATATCAGCTCATGTAGCTGGTATAAAAGCTTATAGGCATGTCCCTTTCTGCAGGTGTCAGGCGTATACCATCATCAATAAAATACATTACTGTGTAGCAGTCTTCATCAATCTGGCCAAGGCTTGCGACTCCATCAATCACCACATTCTTATCGGCAGACTCAACAGCCTTGGTTTCTCAAATGACTGCCTCACCTGGTTCACCAACTACTTCTCAAACAGAGTTCAGTGTGTCAAATCGGAGGGCCTGTTGTCCAGACCTCTGGCAGTCTATGGGGGTACCACAGGGTTCAATTCTCGGGCCGAGTCGTGTATATATATATATATATATAATCTCAACGATGTCGCTCTTGCTGCTGGTGATTCTCTGATCCACCTCTACGCAGACGACACCATTCTGTATACATCTGGCCCTTCTTTGGACACTGTGCTAACAAACCTCCAAACGAGCTTCAATGCCATACAACTCTCTTTCTGTGGCCTTCAACTGCTCTTAAACGCTAGTAAAGCCAAACGCATGCTTTTCAACCAGTCGCTACCCGCCCGCCCGACGAGCATCACTACTCTGGACGGTTCTGACCTAAAATATGTGGACAACTACAAATACCTAGGTGTCTGGTTAGACTGTAAACTCTCCTTCCAAACTCACATTAAGCATCTCCAATCCAAAATTAAATCAGCTTCCTATTTCGCAACAAAGCAGCCTTCACTCACGCCGTCAAACATACCCTCGTAAAACTGACTATCCTACCGATCCTTGACTTCGGCGATGTCATTTACAAAATAGCTTCCAATACTCTACTCAGCAAATTGGATGCAGTCTATCACAGTGCCATCCATTTAGTTACCAAAGCCCCATATAGTACCCACCACTGTGACCTGTATGCTTTCGTTGGCTGGTCCCCACTACATATTCGTCGCCAGACCCACTGGCTCCAGGTCATCTATAAGTCTCTGCAAGGTAAAGCTCCGCCTTATCTCAGCTCACGATAACACCCACCCAGAGCATGCGCTCCAGCAGGTATATCTCACTGGTCATCCCCAAAGCCAACACCTCCTTCAGCTGCCTTTCCTTCCCGTTCTCTGCTGCCAGTGACTGAAACGAATTGCAAAAATCGCTGAAGCTGGAGACTTATATTTCCCTCACTAACTTTAAACATCAACTATCTGAGCAGCTAACCGATCGCTGCGGCTGTACATAGTCCATCTGTAAATAGCCCATCCAACTACCTACCTCATCCCCATATTGTTTTTGTTTACTTTTCTGCACACCAGTATCACTACTTACACACCATCTGCTCATCCATCACTCCAGTCTTAATCTGCTAAATTGTAATTACTTTGCTACTATGGCCTATTTATTGCCTTACCTCACGTCATTTGCACACACTGTATATAGACTTTTTCTACTGTATGTGTATTTATTCCATGTGTAACTGTTGTTTGTGTCGCACTGTTTTGCTTTATCTTGGCCAGGTCGCAGTTGTAAATGAGAACTTGTTCAACTGGCCTTCCTGGTTAAATAAAGGTGAAATAAAATAAATATGTGGTCTCTGTTAATCTGTCAGGTACCTTTCTGCAGGTGGGGAACACTCCTCTCTGACATGATAGAGATCCAGGTGGCCACATCGGTTCCTTTCCTCTTCACTCCAGCATCATACAGGGCCTGAATACCATATTATATAACACATCTATTAGATGGCCTTAAACATACAGGGCCTGTATGGTATCACTAGACACCATCATAAAACACTATTGTAGTGAACCTTACTCAGCTTTTCAAACTGGGATCATTCATGTATAGATCTGGTTGATGTATCCATGGTGACAGACTACTAGACAGGACAGTATATTGTTCTTACTCTGGCATCTTCGTCGATCTTCTCATAGTCCACCACACTGCAGGGTTCTGCCCTCTTGGCCTGTCAACGGATAAGATTAGAACAGGGTCAAAGATCAACTCAATAACAGACCAATTACATTATTATTCCCTGCACCAGGGATAGTTGGGGTTAGTTCGGGTCAGGGGTGGGGTTAGTTCGGGTCAGGGGTGGGGTTAGTTCGGGTCAGGGATGGAATTAAAGGTTATCCACCGGCCCGCCGGGCTAGTCGACTAATTTGTTCTAGACCTGGTCCAAAACCTGTGTCATGTGACATTGTAAAAGACAGTTTCTCTAGCCAGCAGGTTACTCCAGCACATTTTCTACTAGCCTGGTCTAAAAAGTACTAGCCGCAGGCCATCTTAGTTTTCATCCCATGTTAGGGTCGTACCTGCACCAGGGCTACTTAGGGTCGTACCTGCACCAGGGCTACTTAGGGTCGTACCTGCACCAGGGCTACTTAGGGTCGTACCTGCACCAGGGCTACTTAGGGTCGTACCTGCACCAGGGCCAGCAGCAGCTTGGCGAAGTCTCCCGAGGTGTCTCCAGCCACATCCTTCTCCAGATCCTTCTTGAACACTGAGGAGATCGAGCAGAGACATTCATACTACAAATGACAACATGATATATCCAGCCACAAGCCTAAAACTCCTACCGATCCTCGATTTCGGCGATGTCATCTACAAAATGGCTTCCAACACTCTACTCAGCAAACTGGATGCAGTCTATCATAGTGCCATCCGTTTTGTCACCAAAGCACCTTATACCACCCACCACTGCGACTTGTATGCTCTAGTCGGCTGGCCCTCGCTACATATTCGTCGCCAGACCCACTGGCTCCAGGTCATCTACAAGTCCATGCTAGGTAAAGCTCCGCCTTATCTCAGTTCACTGGTCACGATGGCAACACCCATCCGTAGCACACGCTCCAGCAGGTGTATCTCACTGATCATCCTAAAGCCAACACCTCATTTGGCCGCCTTCGTTCCAGTACTCTGCTGCCTGTGACTGGAATGAACTGCAAAAATCGCTGAAGTTGGAGACTTTATCTCCCTCACCAACTTCAAACATCAGCTATCCGAGCAGCTAACCGATCGCTGCAGCTGTACATAGTCTATTGGTAAATAGCCCACCCATTTCACCTACCTCATCCCCATACTGTTTTTATACTGTTTTTTTAAATTTTATTTATTTATTTATTTACTTTTCTGCTCTTTTGCACACCAATATCTCTACCTGTACATGACCATCTGATCTTTTATCACCCCAGTGTTAATCTGCAAAACTGTATTATTCGCCTACCTCCTCATGCCTTTTGCACACATTGTATATAGACTGCCCATTTTATTTCTACTGTGTTATTGACTTGTTAATTGCTTACTCCATGTGTAACTCTGTGTTGTCTGTTCACACTGCTATGCTTTATCTTGGCCAGGTCGCAGTTGCAAATGAGAACTTGTTCTCAACTAGCCTACCTGGTTAAATAAAGGTGAAATAAAAAAAAATAAAAAAAAAACTCCGTGGTCTAATGATGTAATGTTGTACAAGGTAGATAAACCTCCTGCTGAAGGCAGCTTTTAGACACAGTAAGATCATTTTATCTTATAAATGTATCTGTGGATTCACTCACGTTCCTTGTAGACAGTCTTAATCTCAGCCAGTTCTGAGGAGCTGCGAGAACAGACAATCTCTATCAGCACCTCCTCGTCCGTTCCTAGACCCTGCAGATACACAGGCATGTTGCATTACCGTAACATTGTACTATAAGGTTAGGATTATATTGTAAATGTCAGGTTCATCTCCAGTGACCTTTATCCCTCCCAACTGCACTGTAGACATACCAGGAGAGGGCAGTAGAGACCACTACACAGCTATCAGATTATAATAGAGTTAGTTACTGTAGACATACTACCAGGAGAGGGCAGTAGAGGTTTGGTTGATTGAAAGAGACTGCTCAGTACCTTAATGGATCCTTTGATCTCGGAGGCATCGTACTGAGTTGTACTCTTCATCAGACCTAAGATCACAGTCTCCAACGACCCAGATAGAGCCCCCTTCAGGGCAGTCACCAGATCCTACAGGAGACAAACACAGAGCATGCTACTTAGATTACAGGCCATGTTACAGTCAGAGTAACAGAACAGAAGAGACAACGCGCACAGGTGTCATGACAGTTCACGTGACACAACATCAGTGAAGGGTCATCTTATTGATTGAGCCAGTTGACCCTGATTGGTTGAGTTGTCCTCCTGTACCTTCTTGGCTCTCCTCTCATAAGCGAAAGCGATCTCTCTCCTCTGGCTGTAGGTCCTCTTGGTCAGAACATTGATGATGGTCGCTTCATCCACGCCTGAGGTGACATCCCAGACAAACATAACATTCAGGAATAAGTGGACATTGTTCTATATAACTAGACATTGTTCATTGAATTAAACCTGATCAGTAAATCTGAACGACGAGGAACTCTTTAGTGGTTAGGCATTAGTGATAGTGAACTGGCTATCTATTATACCAGTCTGGAGAGGGCTGACTGGTAACTGGTTGTATCTGCCAGTCTAGCGGGAACGAGCTCGTCTGGATGCAACTATGTCTGCCATTAGCTGATATTATGAGGCTGCTGCTACTACTGAGGAATTGCCTTGGGAACATTCCCAGTTCAGTCAGGAAGCTGACTCACAAATACCACAGACTGTTGCCACATGGATACCTTTTACCCAGCCAGAGCCTAGCCCAGCCAGAGCCTAGCCAGAGTCTAGCCCAGCCAGAGCCTAGCCCAGCCCAGCCAGAGCCTAGCCCAGCCAGAGCCCAGCCCAGCCAGAGTCTAGCCCAGCCAGAGCCTAGCCAGAGTCTAGCCCAGCCAGAGCCTAGCCAGAGTCTAGCCCAGCCAGAGCCTAGCCCAGCCCAGCCAGAGCCCAGCCAGAGCCTAACCCAGCCCAGCCCAGCCAGAGCCCAGCCAGAGCCTAACCCAGCCCAGCCAGAGCCTAACCCAGCCAGAGCAAACAGACGTATTATTCTTCAACTTATATGTCTCTCTTACCCTTCGTCTTGATAGCAGTCTCTATTCTGGCAGCATCTTTGTCTGGATCGAAGTCAATCGCAGGAACAACAGTTGGGTATTTGGACTCACAGGACTGTAATATATAATAGTTTATATTAATATAGTTTAATATTAGGGACGACAGTCAAGTATTTGGGCTCACAGAAGATTAAGAAAACAATAGAGTATTGGTCACTGTACAGTAGTGGAATACTAGTACAAAGCAGTAGTAGCACTGTAGTTTCATTTTCTACTGGAGTTTAACACCAACATTAATACTACTTACCCCCACATTAAGAGACAGTTGTCCTAGAAACTCAGATACCAGCGCCATGTTGACTGTCCTGTAGAGGGGTGAGAAGTGTTTTAGAGACAGTTCTCCTGCTGAGAACCGTGTAGTTCAATGTCCTGATCACCGTCACTGGGAGTTGGGTAACTCAGACCATCCAGAGATCTTATTGGTTCTCAGGTGATGATTACATTCTTCTAACTGCAGCGTCTCTCTGAACCAATCATCTCTGTCGATATCTAAGGCACCAAGTCCTCTGTTTATCAAAATGACTAACTAGATGTAACAGTCTGTCAACTATTATATGTCCAGCCTAGACACACCCTGAAGAAACATAGTTAGCACAGAGAACTAACCTTTACTACAACCTAAACGCTAATGACTTCTAAACCCCAACTACTACATCTTAACCCCTACAGCCTACACCCTAACCCCTACTACCACTACAGCCTACATGCTAACCCCTAACCACTACTACTACTACCACCCCTAACCCCTACTACACCCTAACCCCTATAACTAAACCCTAACCCCTACCGCTACACCCTAACCCCACACCCTAACTACCACACCCTAACCCATTTGGCAGACAACCAGCAGACACACCCTGGAGCTAGCAGCAGAGCCCTCTGTCTCAGAGAGGTAGTACGGCTGAATCACTGCCTTCTCAGGACTGTTTATACAGAGAAAAGACTGCATTCTGAACATGCATATATTTTACTGGACATGAAGATAATAGAAACAGATACAATGCATGACAACACCGAATCTAACTTGGGTTTTAGTCCCCTACAAGCAAAAACTCACAGAGCTCGTTTTGGGATGATAGAAATCCTTCCAAGAGCTAGATGAAGCCGATTGTTCAATACATTTATAGTAATGAATGTAAAAAGGAATTGTCAGTTTACCTGCCTGTGCTGAAGAGAGCTGTGGTGCTGTAGAATAGTCCTGGCTATGTGGCCTGGAATGGGTGTGGTGCTTAAATACCACAGGGAGGTTCTACATGAAGCTGTAGAACCTATAATACAGCTCTCTCCTTAGTCTCCACCCCATCCAGTCAGACCCACAACACAAACACATTTGTACTAGAGATATACACGTCTTAAGGTAGAACAGACAGCATTTTAACTACTTTATATGAAACAGACTAATCATAATATCAGTCAAAAAATATCAAATTCCCAGTTTATGTTACAAAATAAACTTTATAGGAAGTTAAAAAATTTTTTAAAAGAAGTTATATTTCACTCAAAACTAGAGTAAGGCATTACTGGTAGAATAGATGGATGCAGTTCAATGCATGATTAATATAATTCACCAATACATTCTTAGCAGTCCAAATATTGCTGTTAGGTTGTAAATCACAGCTGGCCTGGTACAATTTGCTGCCTCCATTCGGGATGCACTGTTTAAATGAACTCAATATTGTGGACAAAAACGGACCAATGTAACGAAGGCTGGGAATGTCAATACAATTAAACTAGCAAGGGAAATGATCTCAAGTCATCCATAGCATGGCTAACAGGCTAGTTTATGTATTTATTTAGCAAGCTGAAAACACGGAGCCCAACGTTAACGAGCTAACCGCTGGGAGGATGTCATTGGACGAGTGGATCAGTGTCCGCCTTTCCGTCCATATCGGTTTCCGGTGGCTACAACTACTGATGCAGGTGCCATTTGGTTAACAAACTAGCTATGCAGATCTTGAATATATGTCTTAGTTGTTAATTAAATGTATTTTGTATCGATTAAATGAGAGGGCAGGCAAGTCCCCATTCAGATGTCGAAACGTGGGTTAGCACCGATGAGATATATAAGCACTGTATTACCAACGTTATGTATTGGTCATTGAGAGGCGTTGAACCCACCGGTCCTTAGCGCTCTCTGGTAGGAGCAGTCCTCATATTAATGAATGGAATTCCGTTTCAAGTTATTGTTTCAAGGACCAAGTCATATGTATTTCATTATTTTCTTGTTGTAGTGGGCTCAGTAACATTAGTACTCTACAAAAAAAAAATACTTTCATTTAAAAGTATGTATTAATATGTGTCTAATAGAATAAAGGTGTCAAAAACGCAGTCCAGTTCATAGTGAATGATGGCAGGCCCTACTGTCTGGGAACAGTCCAGTTCATAGTGAATGATGGCAGGCCCTACTGTCTGGGAACAGTCCAGTTCATAGTGAATGATGACAGGCCCTACTGTCTGGGAACAGTCCAGTTCATAGTGAATGATGACAGACCCTACTGTCTGGGAACAGTCCAGTTCATAGTGAATGATGGCAGGCCCTACTGTCTGGGAACAGTCCAGTTCATAGTGAATGATGGCAGGCCCTACTGTCTGGGAACAGTCCAGTCCATAGTGAATGATGGCAGGCCCTACTGTCTGGGAACAGTTCATAGTGAATGATGACAGACCCTACTGTCTGGGAACAGTCCAGTTCATAGTGAATGATGGCAGGCCCTACTGTCTGGGAACAGTCCAGTTCATAGTGAATGATGGCAGGCCCTACTGTCTGGGAACAGTCCAGTCCATAGTGAATGATGGCAGGCCCTACTGTCTGGGAACAGTCCAGTTCATAGTGAATGATGGCAGGCCCTACTGTCTGGGAACAGTCCAGTTCATAGTGAATGATGACAGACCCTACTGTTCATAGTGAATGATGGCTGGGAACAGTCCAGTCCATAGTGAATGATGGCAGGCCCTACTGTCTGGGAACAGTCCAGTTCATAGTGAATGATGGCAGGCCCTACTGTCTGGGAACAGTCCAGTTCATAGTGAATGATGGCAGGCCCTACTGTCTGGGAACAGTCCAGTTCATAGTGAATGATGACAGGCCCTACTGTCTGGGAACAGTCCAGTTCATAGTGAATGATGGCAGGCCCTACTGTCTGGGAACAGTCCAGTTCATAGTGAATGATGGCAGGCCCTACTGTCTGGGAACAGTCCAGTTCATAGTGAATGATGGCAGGCCCTACTGTCTGGGAACAGTCCAGTTCATAGTGAATGATGGCAGGCCCTACTGTCTGGGAACAGTCCAGTTCATAGTGAATGATGACAGGCCCTACTGTCTGGGAACAGTCAGTTCATAGTGAATGATGGCAGACCCTACTGTCTGGGAACAGTCCAGTTCATAGTGAATGATGGCAGGCCCTACTGTCTGGGAACAGTCCAGTTCATAGTGAATGATGGCAGGCCCTACTGTCTGGGAACAGTCCAGTTCATAGTGAATGATGGCAGGCCCTACTGTCTGGGAACAGTCCAGTTCATAGTGAATGATGACAGGCCCTACTGTCTGGGAACAGTCCAGTTCATAGTGAATGATGGCAGGCCCTACTGTCTGGGAACAGTCCAGTTCATAGTGAATGATGGCAGGCCCTACTGTCTGGGAACAGTCCAGTTCATAGTGAATGATGGCAGGCCCTACTGTCTGGGAACAGTCCAGTTCATAGTGAATGATGGCAGGCCCTACTGTCTGGGAACAGTCCAGTTCATAGTGAATGATGGCAGGCCCTACTGTCTGGGAACAGTCCAGTTCATAGTGAATGATGGCAGGCCCTACTGTCTGGGAACAGTCCAGTTCATAGTGAATGATGGCAGGCCCTACTGTCTGGGAACAGTCCAGTTCATAGTGAATGATGACAGGCCCTACTGTCTGGGAACAGTCCAGTTCATAGTGAATGATGACAGACCCTACTGTCTGGAAACAGTCCAGTTCATAGTGAATGATGACAGACCCTACTGTCTGGGAACAGTCCAGTTCATAGTGAATGATGGCAGGCCCTACTATCTGGGAACAGTCCAGTTCATAGTGAATGATGGCAGGCCCTACTGTCTGGGAACAGTCCAGTTCATAGTGAATGATGACAGGCCCTACTGTCTGGGAACAGTCCAGTTCATAGTGAATGATGGCAGGCCCTACTGTCTGGGAACAGTCCAGTTCATAGTGAATGATGGCAGGCCCTACTGTCTGGGAACAGTCCAGTTCATAGTGAATGATGGCAGACCCTACTGTCTGGGAACAGTCCAGTTCATAGTGAATGATGACAGGCCCTACTGTCTGGGAACAGTTCAGTTCATAGTGAATGATGACAGACCCTACTGTCTGGAAACAGTCCAGTTCATAGTGAATGATGACAGACCCTACTGTCTGGGAACAGTCCAGTTCATAGTGAATGATGGCAGGCCCTACTGTCTGGGAACAGTCCAGTTCATAGTGAATGATGGCAGGCCCTACTGTCTGGGAACAGTCCAGTTCATAGTGAATGATGACAGGCCCTACTGTCTGGGAACAGTCCAGTTCATAGTGAATGATGACAGGCCCTACTGTCTGGGAACAGTCCAGTTCATAGTGAATGATGGCAGGCCCTACTGTCTGGGAACAGTCCAGTTCATAGTGAATGATGGCAGGCCCTACTGTCTGGGAACAGTCCAGTTCATAGTGAATGATGGCAGGCCCTACTGTCTGGGAACAGTCCAGTTCATAGTGAATGATGGCAGGCCCTACTGTCTGGGAACAGTCCAGTTCATAGTGAATGATGGCAGGCCCTACTGTCTGGGAACAGTCCAGTTCATAGTGAATGATGGCAGACCCTACTGTCTGGGAACAGTCCAGTTCATAGTGAATGATGGCAGGCCCTACTGTCTGGGAACAGTCCAGTTCATAGTGAATGATGGCAGACCCTACTGTCTGGGAACAGTCCAGTTCATAGTGAATGATGGCAGACCCTACTGTCTGGGAACAGTCCAGTTCATAGTGAATGATGACAGGCCCTACTGTCTGGGAACAGTTCAGTTCATAGTGAATGATGACAGACCCTACTGTCTGGAAACAGTCCAGTTCATAGTGAATGATGACAGACCCTACTGTCTGGGAACAGTCCAGTTCATAGTGAATGATGGCAGGCCCTACTGTCTGGGAACAGTCCAGTTCATAGTGAATGATGGCAGGCCCTACTGTCTGGGAACAGTCCAGTTCATAGTGAATGATGGCAGGCCCTACTGTCTGGGAACAGTCCAGTTCATAGTGAATGATGACAGGCCCTACTGTCTGGGAACAGTCCAGTTCATAGTGAATGATGGCAGGCCCTACTGTCTGGGAACAGTCCAGTTCATAGTGAATGATGGCAGGCCCTACTGCCTGGGAACAGTCAGTTCATAGTGAATGATGGCAGGCCCTACTGTCTGGGAACAGTCCAGTTCATAGTGAATGATGGCAGGCCCTACTGTCTGGGAACAGTCCAGTTCATAGTGAATGATGGCAGGCCCTACTGTCTGGGAACAGTCCAGTTCATAGTGAATGATGGCAGACCCTACTGTCTGGGAACAGTCCAGTTCATAGTGAATGATGGCAGGCCCTACTGTCTGGGAACAGTCCAGTTCATAGTGAATGATGGCAGGCCCTACTGTCTGGGAACAGTCCAGTTCATAGTGAATGATGGCAGACCCTACTGTCTGGGAACAGTCCAGTTCATAGTGAATGATGGCAGGCCCTACTGTCTGGGAACAGTCCAGTTCATAGTGAATGATGGCAGACCCTACTGTCTGGGAACAGTCCAGTTCATAGTGAATGATGGCAGGCCCTACTGTCTGGGAACAGTCCAGTTCATAGTGAATGATGGCAGACCCTACTGTCTGGGAACAGTCCAGTTCATAGTGAATGATGGCAGACCCTACTGTCTGGGAACAGTCCAGTTCATAGTGAATGATGACAGGCCCTACTGTCTGGGAACAGTTCAGTTCATAGTGAATGATGACAGACCCTACTGTCTGGAAACAGTCCAGTTCATAGTGAATGATGACAGACCCTACTGTCTGGGAACAGTCCAGTTCATAGTGAATGATGGCAGGCCCTACTGTCTGGGAACAGTCCAGTTCATAGTGAATGATGGCAGGCCCTACTGTCTGGGAACAGTCCAGTTCATAGTGAATGATGGCAGGCCCTACTGTCTGGGAACAGTCCAGTTCATAGTGAATGATGACAGGCCCTACTGTCTGGGAACAGTCCAGTTCATAGTGAATGATGGCAGGCCCTACTGTCTGGGAACAGTCCAGTTCATAGTGAATGATGGCAGGCCCTACTGCCTGGGAACAGTCCAGTTCATAGTGAATGATGGCAGGCCCTACTGTCTGGGAACAGTCCAGTTCATAGTGAATGATGGCAGGCCCTACTGTCTGGGAACAGTCCAGTTCATAGTGAATGATGGCAGGCCCTACTGTCTGGGAACAGTCCAGTTCATAGTGAATGATGGCAGACCCTACTGTCTGGGAACAGTCCAGTTCATAGTGAATGATGGCAGGCCCTACTGTCTGGGAACAGTCCAGTTCATAGTGAATGATGGCAGGCCCTACTGTCTGGGAACAGTCCAGTTCATAGTGAATGATGGCAGACCCTACTGTCTGGGAACAGTCCAGTTCATAGTGAATGATGGCAGACCCTACTGTCTGGGAACAGTCCAGATCAAAGTGAATGATGGCAGACCCTACTGTCTGGGAACAGTCCAGTTCATAGTGAATGATGGCAGACCCTACTGTCTGGGAACAGTCCAGTTCATAGTGAATGATGACAGGCCCTACTGTCTGGGAACAGTTCAGTTCATAGTGAATGATGACAGACCCTACTGTCTGGAAACAGTCCAGTTCATAGTGAATGATGACAGACCCTACTGTCTGGGAACAGTCCAGTTCATAGTGAATGATGGCAGGCCCTACTGTCTGGGAACAGTCCAGTTCATAGTGAATGATGGCAGGCCCTACTGTCTGGGAACAGTCCAGTTCATAGTGAATGATGACAGGCCCTACTGTCTGGGAACAGTCCAGTTCATAGTGAATGATGACAGGCCCTACTGTCTGGGAACAGTCCAGTTCATAGTGAATGATGGCAGGCCCTACTGTCTGGGAACAGTCCAGTTCATAGTGAATGATGGCAGGCCCTACTGTCTGGGAACAGTCCAGTTCATAGTGAATGATGGCAGGCCCTACTGTCTGGGAACAGTCCAGTTCATAGTGAATGATGGCAGGCCCTACTGTCTGGGAACAGTCCAGTTCATAGTGAATGATGGCAGGCCCTACTGTCTGGGAACAGTCCAGTTCATAGTGAATGATGGCAGACCCTACTGTCTGGGAACAGTCCAGTTCATAGTGAATGATGGCAGGCCCTACTGTCTGGGAACAGTCCAGTTCATAGTGAATGATGGCAGACCCTACTGTCTGGGAACAGTCCAGTTCATAGTGAATGATGGCAGACCCTACTGTCTGGGAACAGTCCAGTTCATAGTGAATGATGACAGGCCCTACTGTCTGGGAACAGTTCAGTTCATAGTGAATGATGACAGACCCTACTGTCTGGAAACAGTCCAGTTCATAGTGAATGATGACAGACCCTACTGTCTGGGAACAGTCCAGTTCATAGTGAATGATGGCAGGCCCTACTGTCTGGGAACAGTCCAGTTCATAGTGAATGATGGCAGGCCCTACTGTCTGGGAACAGTCCAGTTCATAGTGAATGATGGCAGGCCCTACTGTCTGGGAACAGTCCAGTTCATAGTGAATGATGACAGGCCCTACTGTCTGGGAACAGTCCAGTTCATAGTGAATGATGGCAGGCCCTACTGTCTGGGAACAGTCCAGTTCATAGTGAATGATGGCAGGCCCTACTGTCTGGGAACAGTCCAGTTCATAGTGAATGATGGCAGGCCCTACTGTCTGGGAACAGTCCAGTTCATAGTGAATGATGGCAGGCCCTACTGTCTGGGAACAGTCCAGTTCATAGTGAATGATGGCAGGCCCTACTGTCTGGGAACAGTCAGTTCATAGTGAATGATGGCAGACCCTACTGTCTGGGAACAGTCCAGTTCATAGTGAATGATGGCAGGCCCTACTGTCTGGGAACAGTCCAGTTCATAGTGAATGATGGCAGGCCCTACTGTCTGGGAACAGTCCAGTTCATAGTGAATGATGGCAGACCCTACTGTCTGGGAACAGTCCAGTTCATAGTGAATGATGGCAGACCCTACTGTCTGGGAACAGTCCAGATCAAAGTGAATGATGGCAGACCCTACTGTCTGGGAACAGTCCAGTTCATAGTGAATGATGGCAGGCCCTACTGTCTGGGAACAGTCCAGTTCATAGTGAATGATGGCAGGCCCTACTGTCTGGGAACAGTCCAGTTCATAGTGAATGATGGCAGGCCCTACTGTCTGGGAACAGTCCAGTTCATAGTGAATGATGGCAGGCCCTACTGTCTGGGAACAGTCCAGTTCATAGTGAATGATGACAGGCCCTACTGTCTGGGAACAGTCCAGTTCAAAGTGAATGATGGCAGGCCCTACTGTCTGGGAACAGTCCAGTTCATAGTGAATGATGACAGGCCCTACTGTCTGGGAACAGTCCAGTTCATAGTGAATGATGGCAGGCCCTACTGTCTGGGAACAGTCCAGTTCATAGTGAACGATGGCAGGCCCTACTGTCTGGGAACAGTCCAGTTCATAGTGAACGATGACAGGCCCTACTGTCTGGGAACAGTCCAGTTCATAGTGAATGATGGCAGGCCCTACTGTCTGGGAACAGTCCAGTTCATAGTGAATGATGGCAGGCCCTACTGTCTGGGAACAGTCCAGTTCATAGTGAATGATGGCAGGCCCTACTGTCTGGGAACAGTCCAGTTCATAGTGAATGATGGCAGACCCTACTGTCTGGGAACAGTCCAGTTCATAGTGAATGATGGCAGACCCTACTGTCTGGGAACAGTCCAGTTCATAGTGAATGATGACAGACCCTACTGTCTGGGAACAGTTCAGTTCATAGTGAATGATGACAGACCCTACTGTCTGGAAACAGTCCAGTTCATAGTGAATGATGACAGACCCTACTGTCTGGGAACAGTCCAGTTCATAGTGAATGATGGCAGGCCCTACTGTCTGGGAACAGTCCAGTTCATAGTGAATGATGGCAGGCCCTACTGTCTGGGAACAGTCCAGTTCATAGTGAATGATGGCAGGCCCTACTGTCTGGGAACAGTCCAGTTCATAGTGAATGATGACAGGCCCTACTGTCTGGGAACAGTCCAGTTCATAGTGAATGATGGCAGGCCCTACTGTCTGGGAACAGTCCAGTTCATAGTGAATGATGGCAGGCCCTACTGTCTGGGAACAGTCCAGTTCATAGTGAATGATGGCAGGCCCTACTGTCTGGGAACAGTCCAGTTCATAGTGAATGATGGCAGGCCCTACTGTCTGGGAACAGTCCAGTTCATAGTGAATGATGGCAGGCCCTACTGTCTGGGAACAGTCCAGTTCATAGTGAATGATGGCAGGCCCTACTGTCTGGGAACAGTCCAGTTCATAGTGAACGATGACAGACCCTACTGTCTGGGAACAGTCCAGTTCATAGTGAATGATGGCAGGCCCTACTGTCTGGGAACAGTCCAGTTCATAGTGAACGATGACAGACCCTACTGTCTGGGAACAGTCCAGTTCATAGTGAATGATGGCAGGCCCTACTGTCTGGGAACAGTCCAGTTCATAGTGAATGATGGCAGGCCCTACTGTCTGGGAACAGTCCAGTTCATAGTGAATGATGGCAGGCCCTACTGTCTGGGAACAGTCCAGTTCATAGTGAATGATGGCAGGCCCTACTGTCTGGGAACAGTCCAGTTCATAGTGAATGATGGCAGGCCCTACTGTCTGGGAACAGTCCAGTTCATAGTGAATGATGACAGGCCCTACTGTCTGGGAACAGTCCAGTTCATAGTGAATGATGACAGGCCCTACTGTCTGGGAACAGTCCAGTTCATAGTGAATGATGGCAGGCCCTACTGTCTGGGAACAGTCCAGTTCATAGTGAATGATGGCAGGCCCTACTGTCTGGGAACAGTCCAGTTCATAGTGAATGATGGCAGGCCCTACTGTCTGGGAACAGTCCAGTTCATAGTGAATGATGGCAGGCCCTACTGTCTGGGAACAGTCCAGTTCATAGTGAATGATGACAGACCCTACTGTCTGGGAACAGTCCAGTCCATAGTGAATGATGGCAGGCCCTACTGTCTGGGAACAGTCCAGTTCATAGTGAATGATGGCAGGCCCTACTGTCTGGGAACAGTCCAGTTTATAGTGAATGATGGCAGCCCCTACTGTCTGGGAACAGTCCAGTTCATAGTGAATGATGACAGCCCCTACTGTCTGGGAACAGTCCAGTTCATAGTGAATGATGGCAGGCCCTACTGTCTGGGAACAGTCCAGTTCATAGTGAATGATGACAGGCCCTACTGTCTGGGAACAGTCCAGTCCATAGTGAATGATGGCAGGCCCTACTGTCTGGGAACAGTCCAGTTCATAGTGAATGATGACAGACCCTACTGTCTGGGAACAGTCCAGTTCATAGTGAATGATGGCAGGCCCTACTGTCTGGGAACAGTCCAGTTCATAGTGAATGATGGCAGGCCCTACTGTCTGGGAACAGTCCAGTCCATAGTGAATGATGGCAGGCCCTACTGTCTGGGAACAGTCCAGTTCATAGTGAATGATGGCAGGCCCTACTGTCTGGGAACAGTCCAGTTCATAGTGAATGATGACAGACCCTACTGTCTGGGAACAGTCCAGTCCATAGTGAATGATGGCAGGCCCTACTGTCTGGGAACAGTCCAGTTCATAGTGAATGATGGCAGGCCCTACTGTCTGGGAACAGTCCAGTTCATAGTGAATGATGGCAGGCCCTACTGTCTGGGAACAGTCCAGTTCATAGTGAATGATGACAGGCCCTACTGTCTGGGAACAGTCCAGTTCATAGTGAATGATGGCAGGCCCTACTGTCTGGGAACAGTCCAGTTCATAGTGAATGATGGCAGGCCCTACTGTCTGGGAACAGTCCAGTTCATAGTGAATGATGGCAGGCCCTACTGTCTGGGAACAGTCCAGTTCATAGTGAATGATGGCAGGCCCTACTGTCTGGGAACAGTCCAGTTCATAGTGAATGATGGCAGGCCCTACTGTCTGGGAACAGTCCAGTTCATAGTGAATGATGGCAGACCCTACTGTCTGGGAACAGTCCAGTTCATAGTGAATGATGGCAGGCCCTACTGTCTGGGAACAGTCCAGTTCATAGTGAATGATGGCAGGCCCTACTGTCTGGGAACAGTCCAGTTCATAGTGAATGATGGCAGGCCCTACTGTCTGGGAACAGTCCAGTTCATAGTGAATGATGACAGGCCCTACTGTCTGGGAACAGTCCAGTTCATAGTGAATGATGGCAGGCCCTACTGTCTGGGAACAGTCCAGTTCATAGTGAATGATGGCAGGCCCTACTGTCTGGGAACAGTCCAGTTCATAGTGAATGATGGCAGGCCCTACTGTCTGGGAACAGTCCAGTTCATAGTGAATGATGGCAGGCCCTACTGTCTGGGAACAGTCCAGTTCATAGTGAATGATGGCAGGCCCTACTGCCTGGGAACAGTCCAGTTCATAGTGAATGATGGCAGGCCCTACTGTCTGGGAACAGTCCAGTTCATAGTGAATGATGGCAGACCCTACTGTCTGGGAACAGTCCAGTTCATAGTGAATGATGACAGGCCCTACTGTCTGGGAACAGTCCAGTTCATAGTGAATGATGACAGGCCCTACTGTCTGGAAACAGTCCAGTTCATAGTGAATGATGACAGACCCTACTGTCTGGGAACAGTCCAGTTCATAGTGAATGATGGCAGGCCCTACTGTCTGGGAACAGTCCAGTTCATAGTGAATGATGGCAGGCCCTACTGTCTGGGAACAGTCCAGTTCATAGTGAATGATGACAGGCCCTACTGTCTGGGAACAGTCCAGTTCATAGTGAATGATGGCAGGCCCTACTGTCTGGGAACAGTCCAGTTCATAGTGAATGATGGCAGACCCTACTGTCTGGGAACAGTCCAGTTCATAGTGAATGATGGCAGGCCCTACTGTCTGGGAACAGTCCAGTTCATAGTGAATGATGGCAGGCCCTACTGTCTGGGAACAGTCCAGTTCATAGTGAATGATGGCAGACCCTACTGTCTGGGAACAGTCCAGATCAAAGTGAATGATGGCAGACCCTACTGTCTGGGAACAGTCCAGTTCATAGTGAATGATGGCAGGCCCTACTGTCTGGGAACAGTCCAGTTCATAGTGAATGATGGCAGGCCCTACTGTCTGGGAACAGTCCAGTTCATAGTGAATGATGGCAGGCCCTACTGTCTGGGAACAGTCCAGTTCATAGTGAATGATGGCAGGCCCTACTGTCTGGGAACAGTCCAGTTCATAGTGAATGATGACAGGCCCTACTGTCTGGGAACAGTCCAGTTCAAAGTGAATGATGGCAGGCCCTACTGTCTGGGAACAGTCCAGTTCATAGTGAATGATGACAGGCCCTACTGTCTGGGAACAGTCCAGTTCATAGTGAATGATGGCAGGCCCTACTGTCTGGGAACAGTCCAGTTCATAGTGAACGATGGCAGGCCCTACTGTCTGGGAACAGTCCAGTTCATAGTGAACGATGACAGGCCCTACTGTCTGGGAACAGTCCAGTTCATAGTGAATGATGGCAGGCCCTACTGTCTGGGAACAGTCCAGTTCATAGTGACTGATGGCAGGCCCTACTGTCTGGGAACAGTCCAGTTCATAGTGAATGATGGCAGGCCCTACTGTCTGGGAACAGTCCAGTTCATAGTGAATGATGGCAGGCCCTACTGTCTGGGAACAGTCCAGTTCATAGTGAATGATGGCAGACCCTACTGTCTGGGAACAGTCCAGTTCATAGTGAATGATGACAGGCCCTACTGTCTGGGAACAGTTCAGTTCATAGTGAATGATGACAGACCCTACTGTCTGGAAACAGTCCAGTTCATAGTGAATGATGACAGACCCTACTGTCTGGGAACAGTCCAGTTCATAGTGAATGATGGCAGGCCCTACTGTCTGGGAACAGTCCAGTTCATAGTGAATGATGGCAGGCCCTACTGTCTGGGAACAGTCCAGTTCATAGTGAATGATGGCAGGCCCTACTGTCTGGGAACAGTCCAGTTCATAGTGAATGATGACAGGCCCTACTGTCTGGGAACAGTCCAGTTCATAGTGAATGATGGCAGGCCCTACTGTCTGGGAACAGTCCAGTTCATAGTGAATGATGGCAGGCCCTACTGTCTGGGAACAGTCCAGTTCATAGTGAATGATGGCAGGCCCTACTGCCTGGGAACAGTCCAGTTCATAGTGAATGATGGCAGGCCCTACTGTCTGGGAACAGTCCAGTTCATAGTGAATGATGGCAGGCCCTACTGTCTGGGAACAGTCCAGTTCATAGTGAATGATGGCAGGCCCTACTGTCTGGGAACAGTCCAGTTCATAGTGAATGATGGCAGACCCTACTGTCTGGGAACAGTCCAGTTCATAGTGAATGATGGCAGGCCCTACTGTCTGGGAACAGTCCAGTTCATAGTGAATGATGGCAGACCCTACTGTCTGGGAACAGTCCAGTTCATAGTGAATGATGGCAGACCCTACTGTCTGGGAACAGTCCAGTTCAAAGTGAATGATGGCAGACCCTACTGTCTGGGAACAGTCCAGTTCATAGTGAATGATGGCAGGCCCTACTGTCTGGGAACAGTCCAGTTCATAGTGAATGATGGCAGGCCCTACTGTCTGGGAACAGTCCAGTTCATAGTGAATGATGGCAGGCCCTACTGTCTGGGAACAGTCCAGTTCATAGTGAATGATGGCAGGCCCTACTGTCTGGGAACAGTCCAGTTCATAGTGAATGATGACAGGCCCTACTGTCTGGGAACAGTCCAGTTCAAAGTGAATGATGGCAGGCCCTACTGTCTGGGAACAGTCCAGTTCATAGTGAATGATGACAGGCCCTACTGTCTGGGAACAGTCCAGTTCATAGTGAATGATGACAGGCCCTACTGTCTGGGAACAGTCCAGTTCATAGTGAATGATGGCAGGCCCTACTGTCTGGGAACAGTCCAGTTCATAGTGAATGATGACAGGCCCTACTGTCTGGGAACAGTCCAGTTCATAGTGAATGATGACAGGCCCTACTGTCTGGGAACAGTCCAGTTCATAGTGAATGATGACAGGCCCTACTGTCTGGGAACAGTCCAGTTCATAGTGAATGATGGCAGGCCCTACTGTCTGGGAACAGTCCAGTTCATAGTGAACGATGGCAGGCCCTACTGTCTGGGAACAGTCCAGTTCATAGTGAACGATGACAGGCCCTACTGTCTGGGAACAGTCCAGTTCATAGTGAATGATGGCAGGCCCTACTGTCTGGGAACAGTCCAGTTCATAGTGAATGATGGCAGGCCCTACTGTCTGGGAACAGTCCAGTTCATAGTGAATGATGGCAGGCCCTACTGTCTGGGAACAGTCCAGTTCATAGTGAATGATGGCAGGCCCTACTGTCTGGGAACAGTCCAGTTCATAGTGAACGATGACAGGCCCTACTGTCTGGGAACAGTCCAGTTCATAGTGAACGATGACAGGCCCTACTGTCTGGGAACAGTCCAGTTCATAGTGAATGATGGCAGGCCCTACTGTCTGGGAACAGTCCAGTTCATAGTGAATGATGGCAGGCCCTACTGTCTGGGAACAGTCCAGTTCATAGTGAACGATGACAGGCCCTACTGTCTGGGAACAGTCCAGTTCATAGTGAACGATGGCAGGCCCTACTGTCTGGGAACAGTCCAGTTCATAGTGAATGATGGCAGGCCCTACTGCCTGGGAACAGTCCAGTTCATAGTGAATGATGGCAGGCCCTACTGTCTGGGAACAGTCCAGTTCATAGTGAATGATGGCAGGCCCTACTGTCTGGGAACAGTCCAGTTCATAGTGAATGATGGCAGGCCCTACTGTCTGGGAACAGTCCAGTTCATAGTGAATGATGGCAGACCCTACTGTCTGGGAACAGTCCAGTTCATAGTGAATGATGGCAGGCCCTACTGTCTGGGAACAGTCCAGTTCATAGTGAATGATGGCAGGCCCTACTGTCTGGGAACAGTCCAGTTCATAGTGAATGATGGCAGACCCTACTGTCTGGGAACAGTCCAGTTCATAGTGAATGATGGCAGACCCTACTGTCTGGGAACAGTCCAGTTCAAAGTGAATGATGGCAGACCCTACTGTCTGGGAACAGTCCAGTTCATAGTGAATGATGGCAGGCCCTACTGTCTGGGAACAGTCCAGTTCATAGTGAATGATGGCAGGCCCTACTGTCTGGGAACAGTCCAGTTCATAGTGAATGATGGCAGGCCCTACTGTCTGGGAACAGTCCAGTTCATAGTGAATGATGGCAGACCCTACTGTCTGGGAACAGTCCAGTTCATAGTGAATGATGGCAGGCCCTACTGTCTGGGAACAGTCCAGTTCATAGTGAATGATGGCAGGCCCTACTGTCTGGGAACAGTCCAGTTCATAGTGAATGATGGCAGGCCCTACTGTCTGGGAACAGTCCAGTTCATAGTGAATGATGGCAGGCCCTACTGTCTGGGAACAGTCCAGTTCATAGTGAATGATGACAGGCCCTACTGTCTGGGAACAGTCCAGTTCAAAGTGAATGATGGCAGGCCCTACTGTCTGGGAACAGTCCAGTTCATAGTGAACGATGGCAGGCCCTACTGTCTGGGAACAGTCCAGTTCAAAGTGAATGATGGCAGACCCTACTGTCTGGGAACAGTCCAGTTCATAGTGAATGATGGCAGGCCCTACTGTCTGGTAACAGTCCAGTTCATAGTGAATGATGGCAGGCCCTACTGTCTGGGAACAGTCCAGTTCATAGTGAATGATGGCAGGCCCTACTGTCTGGGAACAGTCCAGTTCATAGTGAATGATGGCAGGCCCTACTGTCTGGGAACAGTCCAGTTCATAGTGAATGATGGCAGGCCCTACTGTCTGGGAACAGTCCAGTTCATAGTGAACGATGGCAGGCCCTACTGTCTGGGAACAGTCCAGTTCATAGTGAACGATGACAGGCCCTACTGTCTGGGAACAGTCCAGTTCATAGTGAATGATGGCAGGCCCTACTGTCTGGGAACAGTCCAGTTCATAGTGAATGATGGCAGGCCCTACTGTCTGGGAACAGTCCAGTTCATAGTGAACGATGACAGGCCCTACTGTCTGGGAACAGTCCAGTTCATAGTGAATGATGGCAGGCCCTACTGTCTGGGAACAGTCCAGTTCATAGTGAATGATGACAGGCCCTACTGTCTGGGAACAGTCCAGTTCATAGTGAATGATGACAGGCCCTACTGTCTGGGAACAGTCCAGTTCATAGTGAATGATGACAGGCCCTACTGTCTGGGAACAGTCCAGTTCATAGTGAATGATGGCAGGCCCTACTGTCTGGGAACAGTCCAGTTCATAGTGAATGATGGCAGGCCCTACTGTCTGGGAACAGTCCAGTTCATAGTGAACGATGACAGGCCCTACTGTCTGGGAACAGTCCAGTTCATAGTGAACGATGGCAGGCCCTACTGTCTGGGAACAGTCCAGTTCATAGTGAATGATGGCAGGCCCTACTGTCTGGGAACAGTCCAGTTCATAGTGAATGATGGCAGGCCCTACTGTCTGGGAACAGTCCAGTTCATAGTGAATGATGACAGGCCCTACTGTCTGGGAACAGTCCAGTCCATAGTGAATGATGACAGGCCCTACTGTCTGGGAACAGTCCAGTTCATAGTGAATGATGGCAGGCCCTACTGTCTGGGAACAGTCCAGTTCATAGTGAATGATGACAGGCCCTACTGTCTGGGAACAGTCAGTTCATAGTGAATGATGGCAGACCCTACTGTCTGGGAACAGTCCAGTTCATAGTGAATGATGGCAGGCCCTACTGTCTGGGAACAGTCCAGTTCAAAGTGAATGATGGCAGACCCTACTGTCTGGGAACAGTCCAGTTCAAAGTGAATGATGGCAGACCCTACTGTCTGGGAACAGTCCAGTTCATAGTGAATGATGGCAGGCCCTACTGTCTGGGAACAGTCCAGTTCATAGTGAATGATGACAGGCCCTACTGTCTGGGAACAGTCCAGTTCATAGTGAATGATGGCAGGCCCTACTGTCTGGGAACAGTCCAGTTCATAGTGAATGATGGCAGACCCTACTGTCTGGGAACAGTCCAGTTCATAGTGAATGATGACAGGCCCTACTGTCTGGGAACAGTCCAGTTCAAAGTGAATGATGGCAGGCCCTACTGTCTGGGAACAGTCCAGTTCATAGTGAATGATGACAGGCCCTACTGTCTGGGAACAGTCCAGTTCATAGTGAATGATGACAGGCCCTACTGTCTGGGAACAGTCCAGTTCATAGTGAATGATGGCAGGCCCTACTGTCTGGGAACAGTCCAGTTCATAGTGAACGATGGCAGGCCCTACTGTCTGGGAACAGTCCAGTTCATAGTGAACGATGACAGGCCCTACTGTCTGGGAACAGTCCAGTTCATAGTGAATGATGGCAGGCCCTACTGTCTGGGAACAGTCCAGTTCATAGTGAATGATGGCAGGCCCTACTGTCTGGGAACAGTCCAGTTCATAGTGAATGATGGCAGGCCCTACTGTCTGGGAACAGTCCAGTTCATAGTGAATGATGGCAGGCCCTACTGTCCTGGAACAGTCCAGTTCATAGTGAATGATGACAGGCCCTACTGTCTGGGAACAGTCCAGTTCATAGTGAACGATGACAGGCCCTACTGTCTGGGAACAGTCCAGTTCATAGTGAATGATGGCAGGCCCCACTGTCTGGGAACAGTCCAGTTCATAGTGAATGATGGCAGGCCCTACTGTCTGGGAACAGTCCAGTTCATAGTGAACGATGACAGGCCCTACTGTCTGGGAACAGTCCAGTTCATAGTGAATGATGGCAGGCCCTACTGTCTGGGAACAGTCCAGTTCATAGTGAATGATGGCAGGCCCTACTGTCTGGGAACAGTCCAGTTCATAGTGAATGATGACAGGCCCTACTGTCTGGGAACAGTCCAGTTCACAGTGAACGATGACAGGCCCTACTGTCTGGGAACAGTCCAGTTCATAGTGAATGATGGCAGGCCCTACTGTCTGGGAACAGTCCAGTTCATAGTGAATGATGGCAGGCCCTACTGTCTGGGAACAGTCCAGTTCATAGTGAACGATGGCAGGCCCTACTGTCTGGGAACAGTCCAGTTCATAGTGAACGATGACAGGCCCTACTGTCTGGGAACAGTCCAGTTCATAGTGAATGATGGCAGGCCCTACTGTCTGGGAACAGTCCAGTTCATAGTGAATGATGGCAGGCCCTACTGTCTGGGAACAGTCCAGTTCATAGTGAATGATGGCAGGCCCTACTGTCTGGGAACAGTCCAGTTCATAGTGAATGATGGCAGGCCCTACTGTCCTGGAACAGTCCAGTTCATAGTGAATGATGACAGGCCCTACTGTCTGGGAACAGTCCAGTTCATAGTGAACGATGACAGGCCCTACTGTCTGGGAACAGTCCAGTTCATAGTGAATGATGGCAGGCCCCACTGTCTGGGAACAGTCCAGTTCATAGTGAATGATGGCAGGCCCTACTGTCTGGGAACAGTCCAGTTCATAGTGAACGATGACAGGCCCTACTGTCTGGGAACAGTCCAGTTCATAGTGAATGATGGCAGGCCCTACTGTCTGGGAACAGTCCAGTTCATAGTGAATGATGGCAGGCCCTACTGTCTGGGAACAGTCCAGTTCATAGTGAATGATGGCAGGCCCTACTGTCTGGGAACAGTCCAGTTCATAGTGAATGATGACAGGCCCTACTGTCTGGGAACAGTCCAGTTCACAGTGAATGATGGCAGACCCTACTGTCTGGGAACAGTCCAGTTCATAGTGAATGATGACAGGCCCTACTGTCTGGGAACAGTCCAGTTCATAGTGAATGATGACAGACCCTACTGTCTGGGAACAGTCCAGTTCATAGTGAATGATGGCAGACCCTACTGTCTGGGAACAGTCCAGTTCATAGTGAATGATGACAGGCCCTACTGTCTGGGAACAGTCCAGTCCATAGTGAATGATGACAGGCCCTACTGTCTGGGAACAGTCCAGTTCATAGTGAATGATGGCAGGCCCTACTGTCTGGGAACAGTCCAGTTCATAGTGAATGATGACAGGCCCTACTGTCTGGGAACAGTCCAGTTCATAGTGAATGATGGCAGGCCCTACTGTCTGGGAACAGTCCAGTTCATAGTGAATGATGACAGGCCCTACTGTCTGGGAACAGTCCAGTTCATAGTGAATGATGGCAGGCCCTACTGTCTGGGAACAGTCCAGTTCATAGTGAACGATGACAGGCCCTACTGTCTGGGAACAGTCCAGTTCATAGTGAATGATGGCAGGCCCTACTGTCTGGGAACAGTCCAGTTCATAGTGAATGATGGCAGGCCCTACTGTCTGGGAACAGTCCAGTTCATAGTGAATGATGGCAGGCCCTACTGTCTGGGAACAGTCCAGTTCATAGTGAATGATGGCAGGCCCTACTGTCCTGGAACAGTCCAGTTCATAGTGAATGATGACAGGCCCTACTGTCTGGGAACAGTCCAGTTCATAGTGAACGATGACAGGCCCTACTGTCTGGGAACAGTCCAGTTCATAGTGAATGATGGCAGGCCCCACTGTCTGGGAACAGTCCAGTTCATAGTGAATGATGGCAGGCCCTACTGTCTGGGAACAGTCCAGTTCATAGTGAACGATGACAGGCCCTACTGTCTGGGAACAGTCCAGTTCATAGTGAATGATGGCAGGCCCTACTGTCTGGGAACAGTCCAGTTCATAGTGAATGATGGCAGGCCCTACTGTCTGGGAACAGTCCAGTTCATAGTGAATGATGACAGGCCCTACTGTCTGGGAACAGTCCAGTTCATAGTGAATGATGACAGGCCCTACTGTCTGGGAACAGTCCAGTTCACAGTGAACGATGACAGGCCCTACTGTCTGGGAACAGTCCAGTTCATAGTGAATGATGGCAGGCCCTACTGTCTGGGAACAGTCCAGTTCATAGTGAATGATGGCAGGCCCTACTGTCTGGGAACAGTCCAGTTCATAGTGAACGATGGCAGGCCCTACTGTCTGGGAACAGTCCAGTTCATAGTGAACGATGACAGGCCCTACTGTCTGGGAACAGTCCAGTTCATAGTGAATGATGGCAGGCCCTACTGTCTGGGAACAGTCCAGTTCATAGTGAATGATGGCAGGCCCTACTGTCTGGGAACAGTCCAGTTCATAGTGAATGATGGCAGGCCCTACTGTCTGGGAACAGTCCAGTTCATAGTGAATGATGGCAGGCCCTACTGTCCTGGAACAGTCCAGTTCATAGTGAATGATGACAGGCCCTACTGTCTGGGAACAGTCCAGTTCATAGTGAACGATGACAGGCCCTACTGTCTGGGAACAGTCCAGTTCATAGTGAATGATGGCAGGCCCCACTGTCTGGGAACAGTCCAGTTCATAGTGAATGATGGCAGGCCCTACTGTCTGGGAACAGTCCAGTTCATAGTGAACGATGACAGGCCCTACTGTCTGGGAACAGTCCAGTTCATAGTGAATGATGGCAGGCCCTACTGTCTGGGAACAGTCCAGTTCATAGTGAATGATGGCAGGCCCTACTGTCTGGGAACAGTCCAGTTCATAGTGAATGATGGCAGGCCCTACTGTCTGGGAACAGTCCAGTTCATAGTGAATGATGACAGGCCCTACTGTCTGGGAACAGTCCAGTTCACAGTGAATGATGGCAGACCCTACTGTCTGGGAACAGTCCAGTTCATAGTGAATGATGACAGGCCCTACTGTCTGGGAACAGTCCAGTTCATAGTGAATGATGACAGACCCTACTGTCTGGGAACAGTCCAGTTCATAGTGAATGATGGCAGACCCTACTGTCTGGGAACAGTCCAGTTCATAGTGAATGATGACAGGCCCTACTGTCTGGGAACAGTCCAGTCCATAGTGAATGATGACAGGCCCTACTGTCTGGGAACAGTCCAGTTCATAGTGAATGATGGCAGGCCCTACTGTCTGGGAACAGTCCAGTTCATAGTGAATGATGACAGGCCCTACTGTCTGGGAACAGTCCAGTTCATAGTGAATGATGGCAGGCCCTACTGTCTGGGAACAGTCCAGTTCATAGTGAATGATGGCAGGCCCTACTGTCTGGGAACAGTCCAGTTCATAGTGAACGATGGCAGGCCCTACTGTCTGGGAACAGTCCAGTTCATAGTGAACGATGACAGGCCCTACTGTCTGGGAACAGTCCAGTTCATAGTGAATGATGGCAGGCCCTACTGTCTGGGAACAGTCCAGTTCATAGTGAATGATGGCAGGCCCTACTGTCTGGGAACAGTCCAGTTCATAGTGAATGATGGCAGGCCCTACTGTCTGGGAACAGTCCAGTTCATAGTGAATGATGGCAGGCCCTACTGTCCTGGAACAGTCCAGTTCATAGTGAATGATGACAGGCCCTACTGTCTGGGAACAGTCCAGTTCATAGTGAACGATGACAGGCCCTACTGTCTGGGAACAGTCCAGTTCATAGTGAATGATGGCAGGCCCCACTGTCTGGGAACAGTCCAGTTCATAGTGAATGATGGCAGGCCCTACTGTCTGGGAACAGTCCAGTTCATAGTGAACGATGACAGGCCCTACTGTCTGGGAACAGTCCAGTTCATAGTGAATGATGGCAGGCCCTACTGTCTGGGAACAGTCCAGTTCATAGTGAATGATGGCAGGCCCTACTGTCTGGGAACAGTCCAGTTCATAGTGAATGATGACAGGCCCTACTGTCTGGGAACAGTCCAGTTCACAGTGAATGATGGCAGACCCTACTGTCTGGGAACAGTCCAGTTCATAGTGAATGATGACAGGCCCTACTGTCTGGGAACAGTCCAGTTCATAGTGAATGATGACAGACCCTACTGTCTGGGAACAGTCCAGTTCATAGTGAATGATGGCAGACCCTACTGTCTGGGAACAGTCCAGTTCATAGTGAATGATGACAGGCCCTACTGTCTGGGAACAGTCCAGTCCATAGTGAATGATGACAGGCCCTACTGTCTGGGAACAGTCCAGTTCATAGTGAATGATGGCAGGCCCTACTGTCTGGGAACAGTCCAGTTCATAGTGAATGATGACAGGCCCTACTGTCTGGGAACAGTCCAGTTCATAGTGAATGATGGCAGACCCTACTGTCTGGGAACAGTCCAGTTCATAGTGAATGATGGCAGGCCCTACTGTCTGGGAACAGTCCAGTTCAAAGTGAATGATGGCAGACCCTACTGTCTGGGAACAGTCCAGTTCAAAGTGAATGATGGCAGACCCTACTGTCTGGGAACAGTCCAGTTCATAGTGAATGATGGCAGGCCCTACTGTCTGGGAACAGTCCAGTTCATAGTGAATGATGACAGGCCCTACTGTCTGGGAACAGTCCAGTTCATAGTGAATGATGGCAGGCCCTACTGTCTGGGAACAGTCCAGTTCATAGTGAATGATGGCAGACCCTACTGTCTGGGAACAGTCCAGTTCATAGTGAATGATGGCAGGCCCTACTGTCTGGGAACAGTCCAGTTCATAGTGAATGATGGCAGACCCTACTGTCTGGGAACAGTCCAGTTCATAGTGAATGATGGCAGGCCCTACTGTCTGGGAACAGTCCAGTTCAAAGTAAATGATGGCAGACCCTACTGTCTGGGAACAGTCCAGTTCAAAGTGAATGATGGCAGACCCTACTGTCTGGGAACAGTCCAGTTCATAGTGAATGATGGCAGGCCCTACTGTCTGGGAACAGTCCAGTCCATAGTGAATGATGACAGGCCCTACTGTCTGGGAACAGTCCAGTTCATAGTGAATGATGGCAGGCCCTACTGTCTGGGAACAGTCCAGTTCATAGTGAATGATGACAGGCCCTACTGTCTGGGAACAGTCCAGTTCATAGTGAATGATGGCAGACCCTACTGTCTGGGAACAGTCCAGTTCACAGTGAATGATGGCAGACCCTACTGTCTGGGAACAGTCCAGTTCATAGTGAATGATGGCAGACCCTACTGTCTGGGAACAGTCCAGTTCACAGTGAATGATGGCAGACCCTACTGTCTGGGAACAGTCCAGTTCATAGTGAATGATGGCAGGCCCTACTGTCTGGGAACAGTCCAGTTCATAGTGAATGATGACAGGCCCTACTGTCTGGGAACAGTCCAGTTCATAGTGAATGATGACAGGCCCTACTGTCTGGGAACAGTCCAGTTCATAGTGAATGATGACAGGCCCTACTGTCTGGGAACAGTCCAGTTCATAGTGAATGATGACAGACCCTACTGTCTGGGAACAGTCCAGTTCATAGTGAATGATGGCAGGCCCTACTGTCTGGGAACAGTCCAGTTCATAGTGAATGATGACAGGCCCTACTGTCTGGGAACAGTCCAGTTCATAGTGAATGATGACAGGCCCTACTGTCTGGGAACAGTCCAGTTCATAGTGAATGATGACAGGCCCTACTGTCTGGGAACAGTCCAGTTCATAGTGAATGATGGCAGGCCCTACTGTCTGGGAACAGTCCAGTTCATAGTGAATGATGGCAGGCCCTACTGTCTGGGAACAGTCCAGTTCATAGTGAATGATGACAGGCCCTACTGTCTGGGAACAGTCCAGTTCATAGTGAATGATGACAGGCCCTACTGTCTGGGAACAGTCCAGTTCATAGTGAATGATGACAGGCCCTACTGTCTGGGAACAGTCCAGTTCAAAGTGAATGATGGCAGACCCTACTGTCTGTAAACACAGTCCAGTTCATAGTGAATGATGGCAGACCCTACTGTCTGGGAACAGTCCAGTTCATAGTGAATGATGGCAGACCCTACTGTCTGGGAACAGTCCAGTTCAAAGTGAATGATGGCAGACCCTACTGTCTGGGAACAGTCCAGTTCATAGTGAATGATGACAGACCCTACTGTCTGGGAACAGTCCAGTTCATAGTGAATGATGGCAGGCCCTACTGTCTGGGAACAGTCCAGTTCATAGTGAATGATGACAGACCCTACTGTCTGGGAACAGTCCAGTTCATAGTGAATGATGACAGGCCCTACTGTCTGGGAACAGTCCAGTTCATAGTGAATGATGGCAGGCCCTACTGTCTGGGAACAGTCCAGTTCATAGTGAATGATGGCAGACCCTACTGTCTGGGAACAGTCCAGTTCATAGTGAATGATGGCAGGCCCTACTGTCTGGGAACAGTCCAGTTCATAGTGAATGATGGCAGACCCTACTGTCTGGGAACAGTCCAGTTCATAGTGAATGATGGCAGGCCCTACTGTCTGGGAACAGTCCAGTTCAAAGTAAATGATGGCAGACCCTACAGTCCAGTTCAAAGTAAATGATGACAGACCCTACTGTCTGGGAACAGTCCAGTTCATAGTGAATGATGGCAGGCCCTACTGTCCTGGAACAGTCCAGTTCATAGTGAATGATGACAGGCCCTACTGTCTGGGAACAGTCCAGTTCATAGTGAACGATGACAGGCCCTACTGTCTGGGAACAGTCCAGTTCATAGTGAATGATGGCAGGCCCTACTGTCTGGGAACAGTCCAGTTCATAGTGAATGATGGCAGGCCCTACTGTCTGGGAACAGTCCAGTTCATAGTGAACGATGACAGGCCCTACTGTCTGGGAACAGTCCAGTTCATAGTGAATGATGGCAGGCCCTACTGTCTGGGAACAGTCCAGTTCATAGTGAATGATGGCAGGCCCTACTGTCTGGGAACAGTCCAGTTCATAGTGAATGATGGCAGGCCCTACTGTCTGGGAACAGTCCAGTTCATAGTGAATGATGACAGGCCCTACTGTCTGGGAACAGTCCAGTTCACAGTGAATGATGGCAGACCCTACTGTCTGGGAACAGTCCAGTTCATAGTGAATGATGACAGGCCCTACTGTCTGGGAACAGTCCAGTTCATAGTGAATGATGACAGACCCTACTGTCTGGGAACAGTCCAGTTCATAGTGAATGATGGCAGACCCTACTGTCTGGGAACAGTCCAGTTCATAGTGAATGATGACAGGCCCTACTGTCTGGGAACAGTCCAGTCCATAGTGAATGATGACAGGCCCTACTGTCTGGGAACAGTCCAGTTCATAGTGAATGATGGCAGGCCCTACTGTCTGGGAACAGTCCAGTTCATAGTGAATGATGACAGGCCCTACTGTCTGGGAACAGTCCAGTTCATAGTGAATGATGGCAGGCCCTACTGTCTGGGAACAGTCCAGTTCATAGTGAATGATGGCAGGCCCTACTGTCTGGGAACAGTCCAGTTCATAGTGAACGATGGCAGGCCCTACTGTCTGGGAACAGTCCAGTTCATAGTGAATGATGACAGGCCCTACTGTCTGGGAACAGTCCAGTTCATAGTGAATGATGGCAGGCCCTACTGTCTGGGAACAGTCCAGTTCATAGTGAATGATGGCAGGCCCTACTGTCTGGGAACAGTCCAGTTCATAGTGAATGATGGCAGGCCCTACTGTCTGGGAACAGTCCAGTTCATAGTGAATGATGGCAGGCCCTACTGTCCTGGAACAGTCCAGTTCATAGTGAACGATGACAGGCCCTACTGTCTGGGAACAGTCCAGTTCATAGTGAACGATGACAGGCCCTACTGTCTGGGAACAGTCCAGTTCATAGTGAATGATGGCAGGCCCTACTGTCTGGGAACAGTCCAGTTCATAGTGAATGATGGCAGGCCCTACTGTCTGGGAACAGTCAGTTCATAGTGAACTACTGTCTGGGAACAGTCCAGTTCATAGTGAATGATGGCAGGCCCTACTGTCTGGGAACAGTCCAGTTCATAGTGAATGATGGCAGGCCCTACTGTCTGGGAACAGTCCAGTTCATAGTGAATGATGACAGGCCCTACTGTCTGGGAACAGTCCAGTTCACAGTGAATGATGGCAGACCCTACTGTCTGGGAACAGTCCAGTTCATAGTGAATGATGACAGGCCCTACTGTCTGGGAACAGTCCAGTTCATAGTGAATGATGACAGACCCTACTGTCTGGGAACAGTCCAGTTCATAGTGAATGATGGCAGACCCTACTGTCTGGGAACAGTCCAGTTCATAGTGAATGATGACAGGCCCTACTGTCTGGGAACAGTCCAGTCCATAGTGAATGATGACAGGCCCTACTGTCTGGGAACAGTCCAGTTCATAGTGAATGATGGCAGGCCCTACTGTCTGGGAACAGTCCAGTTCATAGTGAATGATGACAGGCCCTACTGTCTGGGAACAGTCCAGTTCATAGTGAATGATGGCAGACCCTACTGTCTGGGAACAGTCCAGTTCATAGTGAATGATGGCAGGCCCTACTGTCTGGGAACAGTCCAGTTCAAAGTGAATGATGGCAGACCCTACTGTCTGGGAACAGTCCAGTTCAAAGTGAATGATGGCAGACCCTACTGTCTGGGAACAGTCCAGTTCATAGTGAATGATGGCAGGCCCTACTGTCTGGGAACAGTCCAGTTCATAGTGAATGATGACAGGCCCTACTGTCTGGGAACAGTCCAGTTCATAGTGAATGATGGCAGGCCCTACTGTCTGGGAACAGTCCAGTTCATAGTGAATGATGGCAGACCCTACTGTCTGGGAACAGTCCAGTTCATAGTGAATGATGGCAGGCCCTACTGTCTGGGAACAGTCCAGTTCATAGTGAATGATGGCAGACCCTACTGTCTGGGAACAGTCCAGTTCATAGTGAATGATGGCAGGCCCTACTGTCTGGGAACAGTCCAGTTCAAAGTAAATGATGGCAGACCCTACTGTCTGGGAACAGTCCAGTTCAAAGTGAATGATGGCAGACCCTACTGTCTGGGAACAGTCCAGTTCATAGTGAATGATGGCAGGCCCTACTGTCTGGGAACAGTCCAGTTCCATAGTGAATGATGACAGGCCCTACTGTCTGGGAACAGTCCAGTTCATAGTGAATGATGGCAGGCCCTACTGTCTGGGAACAGTCCAGTTCATAGTGAATGATGACAGGCCCTACTGTCTGGGAACAGTCCAGTTCATAGTGAATGATGGCAGACCCTACTGTCTGGGAACGGTCCAGTTCACAGTGAATGATGGCAGACCCTACTGTCTGGGAACAGTCCAGTTCATAGTGAATGATGGCAGACCCTACTGTCTGGGAACAGTCCAGTTCACAGTGAATGATGGCAGACCCTACTGTCTGGGAACAGTCCAGTTCATAGTGAATGATGGCAGGCCCTACTGTCTGGGAACAGTCCAGTTCATAGTGAATGATGACAGGCCCTACTGTCTGGGAACAGTCCAGTTCATAGTGAATGATGACAGGCCCTACTGTCTGGGAACAGTCCAGTTCATAGTGAATGATGACAGGCCCTACTGTCTGGGAACAGTCCAGTTCATAGTGAATGATGACAGACCCTACTGTCTGGGAACAGTCCAGTTCATAGTGAATGATGGCAGGCCCTACTGTCTGGGAACAGTCCAGTTCATAGTGAATGATGACAGGCCCTACTGTCTGGGAACAGTCCAGTTCATAGTGAATGATGACAGGCCCTACTGTCTGGGAACAGTCCAGTTCATAGTGAATGATGACAGGCCCTACTGTCTGGGAACAGTCCAGTTCATAGTGAATGATGGCAGGCCCTACTGTCTGGGAACAGTCCAGTTCATAGTGAATGATGGCAGGCCCTACTGTCTGGGAACAGTCCAGTTCATAGTGAATGATGACAGGCCCTACTGTCTGGGAACAGTCCAGTTCATAGTGAATGATGACAGGCCCTACTGTCTGGGAACAGTCCAGTTCATAGTGAATGATGACAGGCCCTACTGTCTGGGAACAGTCCAGTTCAAAGTGAATGATGGCAGACCCTACTGTCTGTAAACACACAGTCCAGTTCATAGTGAATGATGGCAGACCCTACTGTCTGGGAACAGTCCAGTTCATAGTGAATGATGGCAGACCCTACTGTCTGGGAACAGTCCAGTTCAAAGTGAATGATGGCAGACCCTACTGTCTGGGAACAGTCCAGTTCATAGTGAATGATGACAGACCCTACTGTCTGGGAACAGTCCAGTTCATAGTGAATGATGGCAGGCCCTACTGTCTGGGAACAGTCCAGTTCATAGTGAATGATGACAGACCCTACTGTCTGGGAACAGTCCAGTTCATAGTGAATGATGACAGGCCCTACTGTCTGGGAACAGTCCAGTTCATAGTGAATGATGGCAGGCCCTACTGTCTGGGAACAGTCCAGTTCATAGTGAATGATGGCAGACCCTACTGTCTGGGAACAGTCCAGTTCATAGTGAATGATGGCAGGCCCTACTGTCTGGGAACAGTCCAGTTCATAGTGAATGATGGCAGACCCTACTGTCTGGGAACAGTCCAGTTCATAGTGAATGATGGCAGGCCCTACTGTCTGGGAACAGTCCAGTTCATAGTGAATGATGGCAGGCCCTACTGTCCTGGAACAGTCCAGTTCATAGTGAATGATGACAGGCCCTACTGTCTGGGAACAGTCCAGTTCATAGTGAACGATGACAGGCCCTACTGTCTGGGAACAGTCCAGTTCATAGTGAATGATGGCAGGCCCCACTGTCTGGGAACAGTCCAGTTCATAGTGAATGATGGCAGGCCCTACTGTCTGGGAACAGTCCAGTTCATAGTGAACGATGACAGGCCCTACTGTCTGGGAACAGTCCAGTTCATAGTGAATGATGGCAGGCCCTACTGTCTGGGAACAGTCCAGTTCATAGTGAATGATGGCAGGCCCTACTGTCTGGGAACAGTCCAGTTCATAGTGAATGATGACAGGCCCTACTGTCTGGGAACAGTCCAGTTCACAGTGAATGATGGCAGACCCTACTGTCTGGGAACAGTCCAGTTCATAGTGAATGATGACAGGCCCTACTGTCTGGGAACAGTCCAGTTCATAGTGAATGATGACAGACCCTACTGTCTGGGAACAGTCCAGTTCATAGTGAATGATGGCAGACCCTACTGTCTGGGAACAGTCCAGTTCATAGTGAATGATGACAGGCCCTACTGTCTGGGAACAGTCCAGTCCATAGTGAATGATGACAGGCCCTACTGTCTGGGAACAGTCCAGTTCATAGTGAATGATGGCAGGCCCTACTGTCTGGGAACAGTCCAGTTCATAGTGAATGATGACAGGCCCTACTGTCTGGGAACAGTCCAGTTCATAGTGAATGATGGCAGACCCTACTGTCTGGGAACAGTCCAGTTCATAGTGAATGATGGCAGGCCCTACTGTCTGGGAACAGTCCAGTTCAAAGTGAATGATGGCAGACCCTACTGTCTGGGAACAGTCCAGTTCAAAGTGAATGATGGCAGACCCTACTGTCTGGGAACAGTCCAGTTCATAGTGAATGATGGCAGGCCCTACTGTCTGGGAACAGTCCAGTTCATAGTGAATGATGACAGGCCCTACTGTCTGGGAACAGTCCAGTTCATAGTGAATGATGGCAGGCCCTACTGTCTGGGAACAGTCCAGTTCATAGTGAATGATGGCAGACCCTACTGTCTGGGAACAGTCCAGTTCATAGTGAATGATGGCAGGCCCTACTGTCTGGGAACAGTCCAGTTCATAGTGAATGATGGCAGACCCTACTGTCTGGGAACAGTCCAGTTCATAGTGAATGATGGCAGGCCCTACTGTCTGGGAACAGTCCAGTTCAAAGTAAATGATGGCAGACCCTACTGTCTGGGAACAGTCCAGTTCAAAGTGAATGATGGCAGACCCTACTGTCTGGGAACAGTCCAGTTCATAGTGAATGATGGCAGGCCCTACTGTCTGGGAACAGTCCAGTCCATAGTGAATGATGACAGGCCCTACTGTCTGGGAACAGTCCAGTTCATAGTGAATGATGGCAGGCCCTACTGTCTGGGAACAGTCCAGTTCATAGTGAATGATGACAGGCCCTACTGTCTGGGAACAGTCCAGTTCATAGTGAATGATGGCAGACCCTACTGTCTGGGAACAGTCCAGTTCATAGTGAATGATGGCAGACCCTACTGTCTGGGAACAGTCCAGTTCATAGTGAATGATGGCAGACCCTACTGTCTGGGAACAGTCCAGTTCACAGTGAATGATGGCAGACCCTACTGTCTGGGAACAGTCCAGTTCATAGTGAATGATGGCAGGCCCTACTGTCTGGGAACAGTCCAGTTCATAGTGAATGATGACAGGCCCTACTGTCTGGGAACAGTCCAGTTCATAGTGAATGATGACAGGCCCTACTGTCTGGGAACAGTCCAGTTCATAGTGAATGATGACAGGCCCTACTGTCTGGGAACAGTCCAGTTCATAGTGAATGATGACAGACCCTACTGTCTGGGAACAGTCCAGTTCATAGTGAATGATGGCAGGCCCTACTGTCTGGGAACAGTCCAGTTCATAGTGAATGATGACAGGCCCTACTGTCTGGGAACAGTCCAGTTCATAGTGAATGATGACAGGCCCTACTGTCTGGGAACAGTCCAGTTCATAGTGAATGATGACAGGCCCTACTGTCTGGGAACAGTCCAGTTCATAGTGAATGATGGCAGGCCCTACTGTCTGGGAACAGTCCAGTTCATAGTGAATGATGGCAGGCCCTACTGTCTGGGAACAGTCCAGTTCATAGTGAATGATGACAGGCCCTACTGTCTGGGAACAGTCCAGTTCATAGTGAATGATGACAGGCCCTACTGTCTGGGAACAGTCCAGTTCATAGTGAATGATGACAGGCCCTACTGTCTGGGAACAGTCCAGTTCATAGTGAATGATGGCAGACCCTACTGTCTGGGAACAGTCCAGTTCATAGTGAATGATGGCAGACCCTACTGTCTGGGAACAGTCCAGTTCATAGTGAATGATGGCAGACCCTACTGTCTGGGAACAGTCCAGTTCAAAGTGAATGATGGCAGACCCTACTGTCTGGGAACAGTCCAGTTCATAGTGAATGATGACAGACCCTACTGTCTGGGAACAGTCCAGTTCATAGTGAATGATGGCAGGCCCTACTGTCTGGGAACAGTCCAGTTCATAGTGAATGATGACAGACCCTACTGTCTGGGAACAGTCCAGTTCATAGTGAATGATGACAGGCCCTACTGTCTGGGAACAGTCCAGTTCATAGTGAATGATGGCAGGCCCTACTGTCTGGGAACAGTCCAGTTCATAGTGAATGATGGCAGACCCTACTGTCTGGGAACAGTCCAGTTCATAGTGAATGATGGCAGGCCCTACTGTCTGGGAACAGTCCAGTTCATAGTGAATGATGGCAGACCCTACTGTCTGGGAACAGTCCAGTTCATAGTGAATGATGGCAGGCCCTACTGTCTGGGAACAGTCCAGTTCAAAGTAAATGATGGCAGACCCTACTGTCTGGGAACAGTCCAGTTCAAAGTGAATGATGGCAGACCCTACTGTCTGGGAACAGTCCAGTTCATAGTGAATGATGGCAGGCCCTACTGTCTGGGAACAGTCCAGTCCATAGTGAATGATGACAGGCCCTACTGTCTGGGAACAGTCCAGTTCATAGTGAATGATGGCAGGCCCTACTGTCTGGGAACAGTCCAGTTCATAGTGAATGATGACAGGCCCTACTGTCTGGGAACAGTCCAGTTCATAGTGAATGATGGCAGACCCTACTGTCTGGGAACGGTCCAGTTCACAGTGAATGATGGCAGACCCTACTGTCTGGGAACAGTCCAGTTCATAGTGAATGATGGCAGACCCTACTGTCTGGGAACAGTCCAGTTCACAGTGAATGATGGCAGACCCTACTGTCTGGGAACAGTCCAGTTCATAGTGAATGATGGCAGGCCCTACTGTCTGGGAACAGTCCAGTTCATAGTGAATGATGACAGGCCCTACTGTCTGGGAACAGTCCAGTTCATAGTGAATGATGACAGGCCCTACTGTCTGGGAACAGTCCAGTTCATAGTGAATGATGACAGGCCCTACTGTCTGGGAACAGTCCAGTTCATAGTGAATGATGACAGACCCTACTGTCTGGGAACAGTCCAGTTCATAGTGAATGATGGCAGGCCCTACTGTCTGGGAACAGTCCAGTTCATAGTGAATGATGACAGGCCCTACTGTCTGGGAACAGTCCAGTTCATAGTGAATGATGACAGGCCCTACTGTCTGGGAACAGTCCAGTTCATAGTGAATGATGACAGGCCCTACTGTCTGGGAACAGTCCAGTTCATAGTGAATGATGGCAGGCCCTACTGTCTGGGAACAGTCCAGTTCATAGTGAATGATGGCAGGCCCTACTGTCTGGGAACAGTCCAGTTCATAGTGAATGATGACAGGCCCTACTGTCTGGGAACAGTCCAGTTCATAGTGAATGATGACAGGCCCTACTGTCTGGGAACAGTCCAGTTCATAGTGAATGATGGCAGGTCCTACTGTCTGGGAACAGTCCAGTTCATAGTGAATGATGACAGGCCCTACTGTCTGGGAACAGTCCAGTTCAAAGTGAATGATGGCAGACCCTACTGTCTGTAAACACACAGTCCAGTTCATAGTGAATGATGGCAGACCCTACTGTCTGGGAACAGTCCAGTTCATAGTGAATGATGGCAGACCCTACTGTCTGGGAACAGTCCAGTTCAAAGTGAATGATGGCAGACCCTACTGTCTGGGAACAGTCCAGTTCATAGTGAATGATGACAGACCCTACTGTCTGGGAACAGTCCAGTTCATAGTGAATGATGGCAGGCCCTACTGTCTGGGAACAGTCCAGTTCATAGTGAATGATGACAGGCCCTACTGTCTGGGAACAGTCCAGTTCATAGTGAATGATGACAGGCCCTACTGTCTGGGAACAGTCCAGTTCATAGTGAATGATGACAGGCCCTACTGTCTGGGAACAGTCCAGTTCATAGTGAATGATGGCAGGCCCTACTGTCTGGGAACAGTCCAGTTCATAGTGAATGATGACAGGCCCTACTGTCTGGGAACAGTCCAGTTCATAGTGAATGATGGCAGGCCCTACTGTCTGGGAACAGTCCAGTTCATAGTGAATGATGGCAGACCCTACTGTCTGGGAACAGTCCAGTTCATAGTGAATGATGGCAGACCCTACTGTCTGGGAACAGTCCAGTTCATAGTGAATGATGGCAGGCCCTACTGTCTGGGAACAGTCCAGTTCAAAGTGAATGATGGCAGACCCTACTGTCTGGGAACAGTCCAGTTCAAAGTGAATGATGGCAGACCCTACTGTCTGGGAACAGTCCAGTTCATAGTGAATGATGGCAGGCCCTACTGTCTGGGAACAGTCCAGTTCATAGTGAATGATGACAGGCCCTACTGTCTGGGAACAGTCCAGTTCATAGTGAATGATGGCAGGCCCTACTGTCTGGGAACAGTCCAGTTCATAGTGAATGATGGCAGGCCCTACTGTCTGGGAACAGTCCAGTTCATAGTGAATGATGACAGGCCCTACTGTCTGGGAACAGTCCAGTTCAAAGTGAATGATGGCAGGCCCTACTGTCTGGGAACAGTCCAGTTCATAGTGAATGATGACAGGCCCTACTGTCTGGGAACAGTCCAGTTCATAGTGAATGATGACAGGCCCTACTGTCTGGGAACAGTCCAGTTCATAGTGAATGATGGCAGGCCCTACTGTCTGGGAACAGTCCAGTTCATAGTGAATGATGGCAGGCCCTACTGTCTGGGAACAGTCCAGTTCATAGTGAACGATGACAGGCCCTACTGTCTGGGAACAGTCCAGTTCATAGTGAATGATGGCAGGCCCTACTGTCTGGGAACAGTCCAGTTCATAGTGAATGATGGCAGGCCCTACTGTCTGGGAACAGTCCAGTTCATAGTGAATGATGGCAGGCCCTACTGTCTGGGAACAGTCCAGTTCATAGTGAATGATGGCAGGCCCTACTGTCTGGGAACAGTCCAGTTCATAGTGAATGATGACAGGCCCTACTGTCTGGGAACAGTCCAGTTCATAGTGAATGATGACAGGCCCTACTGTCTGGGAACAGTCCAGTTCATAGTGAATGATGGCAGGCCCTACTGTCTGGGAACAGTCCAGTTCATAGTGAATGATGGCAGGCCCTACTGTCTGGGAACAGTCCAGTTCATAGTGAATGATGGCAGGCCCTACTGTCTGGGAACAGTCCAGTTCATAGTGAATGATGGCAGGCCCTACTGTCTGGGAACAGTCCAGTTCATAGTGAATGATGACAGGCCCTACTGTCTGGGAACAGTCCAGTTCACAGTGAATGATGGCAGACCCTACTGTCTGGGAACAGTCCAGTTCATAGTGAATGATGACAGGCCCTACTGTCTGGGAACAGTCCAGTTCATAGTGAATGATGACAGACCCTACTGTCTGGGAACAGTCCAGTTCATAGTGAATGATGGCAGACCCTACTGTCTGGGAACAGTCCAGTTCATAGTGAATGATGACAGGCCCTACTGTCTGGGAACAGTCCAGTCCATAGTGAATGATGACAGGCCCTACTGTCTGGGAACAGTCCAGTTCATAGTGAATGATGGCAGGCCCTACTGTCTGGGAACAGTCCAGTTCATAGTGAATGATGACAGGCCCTACTGTCTGGGAACAGTCCAGTTCATAGTGAATGATGGCAGACCCTACTGTCTGGGAACAGTCCAGTTCATAGTGAATGATGGCAGGCCCTACTGTCTGGGAACAGTCCAGTTCAAAGTGAATGATGGCAGACCCTACTGTCTGGGAACAGTCCAGTTCAAAGTGAATGATGGCAGACCCTACTGTCTGGGAACAGTCCAGTTCATAGTGAATGATGGCAGGCCCTACTGTCTGGGAACAGTCCAGTTCATAGTGAATGATGGCAGGCCCTACTGTCTGGGAACAGTCCAGTTCATAGTGAATGATGGCAGACCCTACTGTCTGGGAACAGTCCAGTTCATAGTGAATGATGGCAGGCCCTACTGTCTGGGAACAGTCCAGTTCAAAGTGAATGATGGCAGACCCTACTGTCTGGGAACAGTCCAGTTCAAAGTGAATGATGGCAGACCCTACTGTCTGGGAACAGTCCAGTTCATAGTGAATGATGGCAGGCCCTACTGTCTGGGAACAGTCCAGTTCATAGTGAATGATGACAGGCCCTACTGTCTGGGAACAGTCCAGTTCATAGTGAATGATGGCAGGCCCTACTGTCTGGGAACAGTCCAGTTCAAAGTGAATGATGGCAGACCCTACTGTCTGGGAACAGTCCAGTTCATAGTGAATGATGGCAGACCCTACTGTCTGGGAACAGTCCAGTTCACAGTGAATGATGGCAGACCCTACTGTCTGGGAACAGTCCAGTTCATAGTGAATGATGGCAGACCCTACTGTCTGGGAACAGTCCAGTTCACAGTGAATGATGGCAGACCCTACTGTCTGGGAACAGTCCAGTTCATAGTGAATGATGGCAGGCCCTACTGTCTGGGAACAGTCCAGTTCATAGTGAATGATGACAGGCCCTACTGTCTGGGAACAGTCCAGTTCATAGTGAATGATGACAGGCCCTACTGTCTGGGAACAGTCCAGTTCATAGTGAATGATGACAGGCCCTACTGTCTGGGAACAGTCCAGTTCATAGTGAATGATGACAGACCCTACTGTCTGGGAACAGTCCAGTTCATAGTGAATGATGGCAGGCCCGACTGTCTGGGAACAGTCCAGTTCATAGTGAATGATGACAGGCCCTACTGTCTGGGAACAGTCCAGTTCATAGTGAATGATGACAGGCCCTACTGTCTGGGAACAGTCCAGTTCATAGTGAATGATGACAGGCCCTACTGTCTGGGAACAGTCCAGTTCATAGTGAATGATGGCAGGCCCTACTGTCTGGGAACAGTCCAGTTCATAGTGAATGATGACAGGCCCTACTGTCTGGGAACAGTCCAGTTCATAGTGAATGATGGCAGGCCCTACTGTCTGGGAACAGTCCAGTTCATAGTGAATGATGGCAGGCCCTACTGTCTGGGAACAGTCCAGTTCATAGTGAATGATGGCAGGCCCTACTGTCTGGGAACAGTCCAGTTCATAGTGAATGATGACAGGCCCTACTGTCTGGGAACAGTCCAGTTCATAGTGAATGATGGCAGGCCCTACTGTCTGGGAACAGTCCAGTTCATAGTGAATGATGGCAGGCCCTACTGTCTGGGAACAGTCCAGTTCATAGTGAATGATGGCAGGCCCTACTGTCTGGGAACAGTCCAGTTCATAGTGAATGATGACAGGCCCTACTGTCTGGGAACAGTCCAGTTCATAGTGAATGATGACAGGCCCTACTGTCTGGGAACAGTCCAGTTCATAGTGAATGATGACAGGCCCTACTGTCTGGGAACAGTCCAGTTCATAGTGAATGATGGCAGGCCCTACTGTCTGGGAACAGTCCAGTTCATAGTGAATGATGACAGGCCCTACTGTCTGGGAACAGTCCAGTTCAAAGTGAATGATGGCAGACCCTACTGTCTGTAAACAACAGTCAGTTCATAGTGAATGATGGCAGACCCTACTGTCTGGGAACAGTCCAGTTCAAAGTGAATGATGGCAGACCCTACTGTCTGGGAACAGTCCAGTTCATAGTGAATGATGACAGACCCTACTGTCTGGGAACAGTCCAGTTCATAGTGAATGATGGCAGGCCCTACTGTCTGGGAACAGTCCAGTTCATAGTGAATGATGACAGGCCCTACTGTCTGGGAACAGTCCAGTTCATAGTGAATGATGACAGGCCCTACTGTCTGGGAACAGTCCAGTTCATAGTGAATGATGGCAGGCCCTACTGTCTGGGAACAGTCCAGTTCATAGTGAATGATGACAGGCCCTACTGTCTGGGAACAGTCCAGTTCATAGTGAATGATGGCAGGCCCTACTGTCTGGGAACAGTCCAGTTCATAGTGAATGATGGCAGGCCCTACTGTCTGGGAACAGTCCAGTTCATAGTGAATGATGGCAGGCCCTACTGTCTGGGAACACACAGTCCAGTTCATAGTGAATGATGGCAGGCCCTACTGTCTGGGAACAGTCCAGTTCATAGTGAATGATGACAGGACCTACTGTCTGGGAACAGTCCAGTTCATAGTGAATGATGACAGGCTCTACTGTCTGGGAACAGTCCAGTTCATAGTGAATGATGGCAGGCCCTACTGTCTGGGAACAGTCCAGTTCATAGTGAATGATGACAGGCCCTACTGTCTGGGAACAGTCCAGTTCATAGTGAATGATGGCAGGCCCTACTGTCTGGGAACAGTCCAGTTCATAGTGAATGATGACAGGCCCTACTGTCTGGGAACAGTCCAGTTCATAGTGAATGATGGCAGGCCCTACTGTCTGGGAACAGTCCAGTTCATAGTGAATGATGGCAGGCCCTACTGTCTGGGAACAGTCCAGTTCATAGTGAATGATGGCAGGCCCTACTGTCTGGGAACAGTCCAGTTCATAGTGAATGATGACAGGCCCTACTGTCTGGGAACAGTCCAGTTCATAGTGAATGATGGCAGGCCCTACTGTCTGGGAACAGTCCAGTTCATAGTGAATGATGGCAGGCCCTACTGTCTGGGAACAGTCCAGTTCATAGTGAATGATGGCAGGCCCTACTGTCTGGGAACAGTCCAGTTCATAGTGAATGATGACAGGCCCTACTGTCTGGGAACAGTCCAGTTCATAGTGAATGATGACAGGCCCTACTGTCTGGGAACAGTCCAGTTCATAGTGAATGATGACAGGCCCTACTGTCTGGGAACAGTCCAGTTCATAGTGAATGATGGCAGGCCCTACTGTCTGGGAACAGTCCAGTTCATAGTGAATGATGACAGGCCCTACTGTCTGGGAACAGTCCAGTTCAAAGTGAATGATGGCAGACCCTACTGTCTGTAAACACACAGTCCAGTTCATAGTGAATGATGGCAGACCCTACTGTCTGGGAACAGTCCAGTTCAAAGTGAATGATGGCAGACCCTACTGTCTGGGAACAGTCCAGTTCATAGTGAATGATGACAGACCCTACTGTCTGGGAACAGTCCAGTTCATAGTGAATGATGGCAGGCCCTACTGTCTGGGAACAGTCCAGTTCATAGTGAATGATGACAGGCCCTACTGTCTGGGAACAGTCCAGTTCATAGTGAATGATGACAGGCCCTACTGTCTGGGAACAGTCCAGTTCATAGTGAATGATGGCAGGCCCTACTGTCTGGGAACAGTCCAGTTCATAGTGAATGATGACAGGCCCTACTGTCTGGGAACAGTCCAGTTCATAGTGAATGATGGCAGGCCCTACTGTCTGGGAACAGTCCAGTTCATAGTGAATGATGGCAGACCCTACTGTCTGGGAACAGTCCAGTTCATAGTGAATGATGGCAGGCCCTACTGTCTGGGAACACACAGTCCAGTTCATAGTGAATGATGGCAGGCCCTACTGTCTGGGAACAGTCCAGTTCATAGTGAATGATGACAGGACCTACTGTCTGGGAACAGTCCAGTTCATAGTGAATGATGACAGGCCCTACTGTCTGGGAACAGTCCAGTTCATAGTGAATGATGGCAGGCCCTACTGTCTGGGAACAGTCCAGTTCATAGTGAATGATGACAGGCCCTACTGTCTGGGAACAGTCCAGTTCATAGTGAATGATGGCAGGCCCTACTGTCTGGGAACAGTCCAGTTCATAGTGAATGATGGCAGACCCTACTGTCTGGGAACAGTCCAGTTCATAGTGAATGATGGCAGGCCCTACTGTCTGGGAACAGTCCAGTTCATAGTGAATGATGGCAGGCCCTACTGTCTGGGAACAGTCCAGTTCAAAGTGAATGATGGCAGGCCCTACTGTCTGGGAACAGTCCAGTTCAAAGTGAATGATGGCAGGCCCTACTGTCTGGGAACAGTCCAGTTCATAGTGAATGATGGCAGGCCCTACTGTCTGGGAACAGTCCAGTTCATAGTGAATGATGGCAGGCCCTACTGTCTGGGAACAGTCCAGTTCATAGTGAATGATGGCAGGCCCTACTGTCTGGGAACAGTCCAGTTCATAGTGAATGATGGCAGGCCCTACTGTCTGGGAACAGTCCAGTTCATAGTGAATGATGGCAGGCCCTACTGTCTGGGAACAGTCCAGTTCAAAGTGAATGATGACAGGCCCTACTGTCTGGGAACAGTCCAGTTCATAGTGAATGATGGCAGGCCCTACTGTCTGGGAACAGTCCAGTTCATAGTGAATGATGGCAGGCCCTACTGTCTGGGAACAGTCCAGTTCATAGTGAATGATGGCAGGCCCTACTGTCTGGGAACAGTCAGTTCATAGTGAATGATGGCAGTCCAGTTTCATAGTGAATGATGGCAGGCCCTACTGTCTGGAAACACACAGTCCAGTTCATAGTGAATGATGACAGGCCCTACTGTCTGGGAACAGTCCAGTTCATAGTGAATGATGACAGGCCCTACTGTCTGGGAACAGTCCAGTTCATAGTGAATGATGGCAGGCCCTACTGTCTGGGAACAGTCCAGTTCATAGTGAATGATGGCAGGCCCTACTGTCTGGGAACAGTCCAGTTCATAGTGAATGATGGCAGGCCCTACTGTCTGGGAACAGTCCAGTTCATAGTGAATGATGGCAGGCCCTACTGTCTGGGAACAGTCCAGTTCATAGTGAATGATGGCAGGCCCTACTGTCTGGGAACAGTCCAGTTCATAGTGAATGATGGCAGGCCCTACTGTCTGGGAACAGTCCAGTTCATAGTGAATGATGGCAGGCCCTACTGTCTGGGAACAGTCCAGTTCATAGTGAATGATGGCAGGCCCTACTGTCTGGGAACAGTCCAGTTCATAGTGAATGATGGCAGGCCCTACTGTCTGGGAACAGTCCAGTTCATAGTGAATGATGGCAGGCCCTACTGTCTGGGAACAGTCCAGTTCAAAGTGAATGATGACAGGCCCTACTGTCTGGGAACAGTCCAGTTCATAGTGAATGATGGCAGGCCCTACTGTCTGGGAACAGTCCAGTTCATAGTGAATGATGGCAGGCCCTACTGTCTGGGAACAGTCCAGTTCAAAGTGAATGATGGCAGTACCAACAGTCCAGTTCATAGTGAATGATGGCAGGCCCTACTGTCTGGGAACAGTCCAGTTCATAGTGAATGATGGCAGGCCCTACTGTCTGGAAACACACAGTCCAGTTCATAGTGAATGATGGCAGGCCCTACTGTCTGTAAACACACAGTCCAGTTCATAGTGAATGATGGCAGGCCCTACTGTCTGGGAACAGTCCAGTTCAAGTGAATGATGGCACACTGTCCAGTTCAAAGTGAATGATGGCAGGCCCTACTGTCTGGAAACACACAGTCCAGTTCATAGTGAATGATGGCAGGCCCTACTGTCTGTAAACACACAGTCCAGTTCATAGTGAATGATGACAGGCCCTACTGTCTGGAACACACAGTCCAGTTCATAGTGAATGATGGCAGGCCCTACTGTCTGGGAACAGTCCAGTTCATAGTGAATGATGGCAGGCCCTACTGTCTGGGAACAGTCCAGTTCATAGTGAATGATGACAGGCCCTACTGTCTGGGAACAGTCCAGTTCATAGTGAATGATGGCAGGCCCTACTGTCTGGGAACAGTCCAGTTCATAGTGAATGATGACAGGCCCTACTGTCTGGGAACAGTCCAGTTCATAGTGAATGATGACAGGCCCTACTGTCTGGGAACAGTCCAGTTCATAGTGAATGATGGCAGGCCCTACTGTCTGGGAACAGTCCAGTTCATAGTGAATGATGGCAGGCCCTACTGTCTGGGAACAGTCCAGTTCATAGTGAATGATGGCAGGCCCTACTGTCTGGGAACAGTCCAGTTCATAGTGAATGATGGCAGGCCCTACTGTCTGGGAACAGTCCAGTTCATAGTGAATGATGGCAGGCCCTACTGTCTGGGAACAGTCCAGTTCATAGTGAATGATGGCAGGCCCTACTGTCTGGGAACAGTCCAGTTCATAGTGAATGATGGCAGGCCCTACTGTCTGGGAACAGTCCAGTTCATAGTGAATGATGGCAGGCCCTACTGTCTGGAAACACACAGTCCAGTTCATAGTGAATGATGGCAGGCCCTACAGTCCAGTTCATAGTGAATGATGAAGGCCCTAGTCTGGGAACAGTCCAGTTCATAGTGAATGATGGCAGGCCCTACTGTCTGGGAACAGTCCAGTTCATAGTGAATGATGGCAGGCCCTACTGTCTGGGAACAGTCCAGTTCATAGTGAATGATGGCAGGCCCTACTGTCTGGGAACAGTCCAGTTCATAGTGAATGATGACAGGCCCTACTGTCTGGGAACAGTCCAGTTCATAGTGAATGATGGCAGGCCCTACTGTCTGGGAACAGTCCAGTTCATAGTGAATGATGGCAGGCCCTACTGTCTGGGAACAGTCCAGTTCATAGTGAATGATGGCAGGCCCTACTGTCTGGGAACAGTCCAGTTCATAGTGAATGATGGCAGGCCCTACTGTCTGGGAACAGTCCAGTTCATAGTGAATGATGGCAGGCCCTACTGTCTGGGAACAGTCCAGTTCATAGTGAATGATGGCAGGCCCTACTGTCTGGGAACAGTCCAGTTCATAGTGAATGATGACAGGCCCTACTGTCTGGGAACAGTCCAGTTCATAGTGAATGATGACAGGCCCTACTGCCTGGAAACACACAGTCCAGTTCATAGTGAATGATGGCAGGCCCTACTGTCTGGAAACACACAGTCCAGTTCATAGTGAATGATGGCAGGCCCTACTGTCTGGGAACAGTCCAGTTCATAGTGAATGATGACAGGCCCTACTGTCTGGGAACAGTCCAGTTCATAGTGAATGATGACAGGCCCTACTGTCTGGGAACAGTCCAGTTCATAGTGAATGATGGCAGGCCCTACTGCCTGGGAACAGTCCAGTTCATAGTGAATGATGGCAGGCCCTACTGTCTGGGAACAGTCCAGTTCATAGTGAATAATGGCAGGCCCTACTGTCTGGGAACAGTCCAGTTCATAGTGAATGATGACAGGCCCTACTGTCTGGGAACAGTCCAGTTCATAGTGAATGATGGCAGGCCCTACTGTCTGGGAACAGTCCAGTTCATAGTGAATGATGACAGGCCCTACTGTCTGGGAACAGTCCAGTTCATAGTGAATGATGGCAGGCCCTACTGTCTGGGAACAGTCCAGTTCATAGTGAATGATGGCAGGCTTGTGTGGCAAATGGCTTATTTGCACATAGGCCTACTATAGCTCTGATTGGCTATGGCGCACCGGTCTGTGTCTACTGCAGTAGAGTCTGGTCCAGAGGTGCGTTCAGTTTGCGTGAACATTTTCTATGTTGCGGAATTGTTTGTACTGAATGACACGTTTCCCCCCATCAAATTATTAAACAGACTTTGAGGTATTTTAACTCCCGTTTGGTGGGCGTGGCAAGGTGTGGCTTGAGGTAATGAGTGACGTATTTAAAGGGAAATGGCCATGCTGACAGCGTTCCCACAACCCTGGTCATTCAGCACCGCTTCCGTTCGATGCTGACAGCGTCCCCACAACCCTGGTCATTCAGCAACGCTTCCGTTCGATTGAACGTCCCAGAACGTAAAAACGTAGCTGGACAAGACACTGTTTTTTAACTTTTTTATTAGGTTTTATATACTGCAGTTTCTATGAAATGTCCAAACACTCGGCCACTTTCCCTTTATTCATTTACATTTACATTTAAGTCATTTAGCAGACGCTCTTATCCAGAGCGACTTACAAATTGGTGCGTTCACCTTATGACATCCAGTGGAACAGCCACTTTACAATAGTGCATCTAAATCTTTTAAGGGGGGTGAGAAGGATTACTTTATCCTATCCTAGGTATTCCTTAAAGAGGTGGGGTTTCAGGTGTCTCCGGGAAGGTGGTGATTGACTCCGCTGTCCTGGCGTCGTGAGGGAGTTTGTTCCACCATTGGGGGGCCAGAGCAGCGAACAGTTTTGACTGGGCTGAGCGGGAACTGTACTTCCTCAGTGGTAGGGAGGCGAGCAGGCCAGAGGTGGATGAACGCAGTGCCCTTGTTTGGGTGTAGGGCATGATCAGAGCCTGGAGGTACTGAGCTGCCGTTCCCCTCACAGCTCCGTAGGCAAGCACCATGGTCTTGTAGCGGATGCGAGCTTCAACTGGAAGCCAGTGGAGGGAGCGGAGGAGCGGGGTGACGTGAGAGAACTTGGGAAGGTTGAACACCAGACGGGCTGCGGCGTTCTGGATGAGTTGTAGGGGTTTAATGGCACAGGCAGGGAGCCCAGCCAACAGCGAGTTGCAGTAATCCAGACGGGAGATGACAAGTGCCTGGATTAGGACCTGCGTCGCTTCCTGTGTGAGGCAGGGTCGTACTCTGCGGATGTTGTAGAGCATGAACCTACAGGAACGGGTCACCGCCTTGATGTTAGTTGAGAACGACAGGGTGTTGTCCAGGATCACGCCAAGGTTCTTAGCGCTCTGGGAGGAGGACACAATGGAGTTGTCAACCGTGATGGCGAGATCATGGAACAGGCAGTCCTTCCCCAGGAGGAAGAGCAGCTCCGTCTTGCCGAGGTTCAGCTTGAGGTGGTGATCCGTCATCCACACTGATATGTCTGCCAGACATGCAGAGATGCGATTCGCCACCTGGTCATCAGAAGGGGAAAGGAGAAGATTAATTGTGTGTCGTCTGCATAGCAATGATAGGAGAGACCATGTGAGGTTATGACAGAGCCAAGTGACTTGGTGTATAGCGAGAATAGGAGAGGGCCTAGAACAGAGCCCTGGGGGACGCCAGTGGTGAGAGCGCGTGGTGAGGAGACAGATTCTCGCCACGCCACCTGGTAGGAGCGACCTGTCAGGTAGGACGCAATCCAAGCGTGGGCCGCGCCGGAGATGCCCAACTCGGAGAGGGTGGAGAGGAGGATCTGATGGTTCACAGTATCGAAGGCAGCCGATAGGTCTAGAAGGATGAGAGCAGAGGAGAGAGAGTTAGCTTTAGCAGTGCGGAGCGCCTCCGTGATACAGAGAAGAGCAGTCTCAGTTGAATGACTAGTCTTGAAACCTGACTGATTTGGATCAAGAAGGTCATTCTGAGAGAGATAGCGGGAGAGCTGGCCAAGGACGGCACGTTCAAGAGTTTTGGAGAGAAAAGAAAGAAGGGATACTGGTCTGTAGTTGTTGACATCGGAGGGATCGAGTGTAGGTTTTTTCAGAAGGGGTGCAACTCTCGCTCTCTTGAAGACTGAAGGGACGTAGCCAGCGGTCAGGGATGAGTTGATGAGCGAGGTGAGGTAAGGGAGAAGGTCTCCGGAAATGGTCTGGAGAAGAGAGGAGGGGATAGGGTCAAGCGGGCAGGTTGTTGGGCGGCCGGCCGTCACAAGACGCGAGATTTCATCTGGAGAGAGAGGGAGAAAGAGGTCAGAGCACAGGGTAGGGCAGTGTGAGCAGAACCAGCGGTGTCGTTTGACTTAGCAAACGAGGATCGGATGTCGTCGACCTTCTTTTCAAAATGGTTGACGAAGTCATCTGCAGAGAGGAGGAGGGGGAGGAGGATTCAGGAGGGAGGAGAAGGTGGCAAAGAGCTTCCTAGGGTTAGAGGCAGATGCTTGGAATTTAGAGTGGTAGAAAGTGGCTTTAGCAGCAGAGACAGAAGAGGAAAATGTAGAGAGGAGGGAGTGAAAGGATGCCAGGTCCGCAGGGAGGCGAGTTTTCCTCCATTTCCGCTCGGCTGCCCGGAGCCCTGTTCTGTGAGCTCGCAATGAGTCGTCGAGCCACGGAGCGGGAGGGGAGGACCGAGCCGGCCTGGAGGATAGGGGACATAGAGAGTCAAAGGATGCAGAAAGGGAGGAGAGGAGGGTTGAGGAGGCAGAATCAGGAGATAGGTTGGAGAAGGTTTGAGCAGAGGGAAGAGATGATAGGATGGAAGAGGAGAGAGTAGCGGGGGAGAGAGAGCGAAGGTTGGGACGGCGCGATACCATCCGAGTAGGGGCAGTGTGGGAAGTGTTGGATGAGAGCGAGAGGGAAAAGGATACAAGGTAGTGGTCGGAGACTATTCACTTTCTATATTGCTATAGAATCATCCCCCCAAATTCTATTAAAGTATGAAAACGATCATAGGTAAGATGTCACTTCTCAGAAAGTGTATTCTTCTTCCTGGGGGTTTGTCTGATTTCATGTGGCTAAAACGCTGTCAGTTCCACTTTAAAGTCATATGCTATTGAGCTCCTCTAAAGCAAAATGTCATATTCAATACTTTTCTTTTTTCTGTATTTTCATTACAAATTATACATCATTCAAAATGTGCCAGAATATAAAGAGGGTTAAAAGAACACCAACCAAACTCAATTTAACTCATTAAGTAAATAACTCAGAAGTGCTTAAACATTTATGGTTCTATGGTTCTGTAGAAGGTTCTAGGTGGTTCTAAGGATTGTTCTGCTGGATGGACCGTTGGATCTGCCTCCTCATCCACCTCCCAGCCATAACCCCTTCCATACTTCTTCTAAAGGCTAACCCCACCTTCCCCAGAGTTGGTCCCGACCTTCCCTGGGCCTCCAGCCCTGCCCTTCCCTGCTTGGGAGGAGAGAAGAGAGGTGCTAGCGGGACCAACTGGACTGGCCAGTACTGAGAGGAGGTAGGGGGGTTAGGACTAGGGCTGAGAGGTGGAGGGGGTTAGGGCTGAGAGGTGGAGGGTGTTAGGGCTGGGAGGTGGAGGGGGTTAGGGCTGGGAGGAAGATGGGGTTAAGACTAGGGAAGAGAGGTGGAGGGGGTTAGGGCTGGGAGGTGGAGGGGGTTAGGACTGGAAGGTGGAGGAGGTTAGGGCTGGGAGGTAGATGGGGTTAAGACTAGGGAAGAGAGGTGGAGGGGATTAGGACTAGGACTGAGAGATGGAAGGGGTTAGGGCTGAGAGGTGGAGGGGATTAGGGCTGAGAGGTGGAGGGGTTAGGGCTGAATGGTGGAGGGGGTTAGGGCTGAGAGATGGAGGGGTTAGGGCTGAGAGGTGGAGGGGTTAGGACTGAGAGATGGAAGGGGTTAGGGCTGAGAGGTGGAGGGGTTAGGGCTGAGGTGGAGGTGGTTATGACTAGGAAGAGAGGTGGAGGGGATTAGGACTAGGACTGAGAGATGGAAGGGGTTAGGGCTGAGAGGTGGAGGGGATTAGGGCTGAGAGGTGGAGGGGATTAGGGCTGAATGGTGGAGGGGGTTAGGGCTGAGAGATGGAGGGGTTAGGGCTGAGAGGTGGAGGGGTTAGGACTGAGAGATGGAAGGGGTTAGGGCTGAGAGGTGGAGGGGTTAGGGCTGAGGTGGAGGTGGTTATGACTAGGGAAGAGAGGTGGAGGGGATTAGGACTAGGACTGAGAGATGGAAGGGGTTAGGGCTGAGAGGTGGAGGGATTAGGGCTGAGAGGCAGAGGGGGTTAGGGCTGAGGGGGAGGGGGTTGGGGCTGGGAGGTGGAGGGGTTAGGACTAGGGCTGAGAGGTGGAGGGGTTAGGGCTGAGAGGTGTAGGGGGTTAGGGCTGGGAGGTGGAGGGGGTTAGGGCTGAGAGGTGGAGGGGATTAGGGCTGAGAGGTGGAGGGGTTAGGGCTGAATGGTGGAGGGGGGTTAGGGCTGAGAGATGGAGGAGGTTAGGGCTGAGAGGTGGAGGGGGTTAGGGCTGAGAGGTGGAGGGGTTATGACTAGGGCTGAGAGGTGGAGGGGTTAGGGCTGAGAGATGGAGGGGTTAGGGCTGAGAGGTGGAGGGGGTTAGGGCTGAGATGTGGAGGGGTTAGGGCTGAAAGGTGTAGGGGTTAAGACTGGGGCTGAGAGGTGGAGGGGATTAAGGACTGGGAGATGGAAGGGGTTAGGGCTGAGAGGTGGAGGGGGTTAGGGCTGAGAGGCAGAGGGGGTTAGGGCTGAGAGGTGGAGGGGGTTAGGGCTGGGAGGTGGAGGTGGAGGGGGTTATGACTAGGGCTGAGAGGTGGAGAGGGTTAGGACTAGGGCTGAGAGGTGGACGGGGTTAGTGCTGAGAGGTGGAGGGGGTTAGGGCTGAGAGGTGGAGGGGGTTAGGACTTGGTGATAAGGGAATGTATATGTTTAAAGTAATGACTAAAGAATTCCACCCTGAAATGTAATTAACTGTGTGAAATGTATTAGGATTATTAAACTATAATCCAATAATATATGTTAATATTTCCACACCTACTTATCAATATAAATATTTCCACAGCTACTTATCAATATGAATATTTCCACACCTACTTATCAATATGAATATTTCCACAGCTACTTATCAATATGAATATTTCTACACCTACTTATCAATATGAATATTTCTACAGCTACTTATCAATATGAATATTTCTACACCTACTTATCAATATGAATATTTCTACAGCTACTTATCAATATGAATATTTCTACACCTACTTATCAATATGAATATTTCTACACCTACTTATCAATATGAATATTTCCACAGCTACTTATCAATATTCATATTTCTACAGCTACTTATTCATATTTCTACAGCTACTTATTCATATTTCTACAGCTACTTATCAATATGAATATTTCTACAGCTACTTATTAATATTTCTACAGCTACTTATTAATATTTCTACAGTTAATATTAATATTTCTACAGCTACTTATCAATATTAATATATCTACACCTACTTATCAATATGAATATTTATACAGCTACTTATTATATGAATATTTATTTTGCTAGTTATTTTCTCTGTTGTCCCGGTTGTGTTGGTTGTGCTCTGGACAAAACACAGAGGTTAGAGTTGGAGATATTTTCTATTTGATTAGAATCCCTATTAGCTGTTGCAAAAGCAGCAGCTACTCTTCCTGGGGTCCAACACAAAACATGAAACATAATACAGAACATCAATAGACAAGAACAGCTCAAAGACAGAAAATGGCGCGCATAGCCTACATATCAATACATACACACAAACTATCTAGGTCAGATAGAGGAGAGGCGTTGTGCCGTGATGTTTTGCTTTGTCTGTTTTTTGAAACCAGGTTTGCTGTTAATTTGAGCAATATGAGATGGAACGGTAGATCTCGTACAACGCTGTGTACTACTCCCTTCACAGAACAGCGCAAACTGGCTCTATAACCAGAATAGAAAGAGGAGTGGGAGGCCCCCGGTGCCCAACTGAGCCAGACGACACGTACATTAGAGTGTCTAGTTTGAGAAACAGACGCCTCACAAGTCCTCAACTGGCAGCTTCATTAAATAGTACCTGCAAAACACCAGTCTCAACTTCTTCAACAGTGAAGAGGCGACTTCGGGATGCTGGCCTGGAAGGCAGAGTTGCAAAGAAAAAGCCATATCTCAGACTGGCCAATAAAAATAAAAGATTAAGATGGGCAAATGAACAGAAAGAAAAACAAGGACATTTCTAAGTGACCCCAAATGTTTTAACGATAGTGCATGTTTTATTTTTACAGGTTATTGTCAATGATATCAAAGGCTGCACTGAAATCTAACAGTACAACTCCCACAATCTTCTTATTATCAATTTCTTCCAACCAATCATCAGTCATTTGTGTCAGTGCAGTACATGTTGAGCGCCCTTCTCTATAAGCATGCTGAAAGTCTGTTGTTCATTTGTTTGCAGGGAAATAGCATTGTATTTGGTCAACACACTTTTTTCCAACAGTTTGATAGGTCTGCTGTTGGAACCAGTAAAGGCCGCTTTACCACTCTTGGGTAGTGGAATGACTTTGGCTTCCCTCCAGGCCTGAGGACAAAGACTTCCCTCTAGGCTCAGATAAAAGATATGACAGATAGGAGTGGCTATAGAGTCAGCTACCATCCTCAGTAGCTTTCCTTCTAAGTTGTCAATGCCAGGAGGTTTATTGATCGATCATTGACCGATAAAAGTAATTGTTCCACCTCTCCAACACTAACTTTACAAAATTCAAACTTGCAATTCTTTTCTTTCATAATTTTTTTTATTTTTATGCAGGAATATGAGGCTCACTGATCGTTGTTTGCATTTCCTGCCTAAGTTTGCCCACATTGCCAATGAAATAATCATAAAAATCATTGGTAACATCAAATGGTTTTGTGGTGAATCTGTCTCGATGAAAGATGGAGTGGAATTTGTCTGTCTGCCCATAATTTCATTTAAGGTTTTTTATATCATAATCTGCACATCTATCACTCCAGTATTAATGCTAAATTGTAATTATTTTCACCTCTATGGCCTATTTATTACCTTCCTCCCTACTCTTCTACATTTCCACACACTGTACATAGATTTTTCTATTGTGTTATTGACTGTACGTTTGTTTGTGTGTAACTCTGTGTTGTTGTTTGTGTCACACTGCTTTGCTTTATCTTGGCCAGGTCGCAGAGAGAACATGCTTCCTACAAGGCTCTCCCCGCCCTCCCTTTGGCAAATCAGATCACGCCTCCATTCTGCTCCTCCCCACCTATAGGCAGAAACTTAAACAGGAAGCCCCCATGGTAAGGACTGTTAAACGTTGATCTGACCAATCGAAATCTATGCTTCAAGATCTTTTCATCACGCAGACTTGAAAATATTCCAGGTCGCCTCTGGGAATAGTGTCAATGTATACACTGACTCTGTGACTGGGTTCGTCAGGAAGTGGATAGAGGATGTTGTTCCTACAGTGACTGGGTTCATCAGGAAGTGGATAGAGGATGTTGTTCCCACTGTGACTGGGTTCATCAGGAAGTGGATAGAGGATGTTGTTCCTACAGTGACTGGGTTCATCAGGAAGTGGATAGAGGATGTTGTTCCTACAGTGACTGGGTTCATCAGGAAGTGAATAGAGGATGTTGTTCCTACTGTGACTGGGTTCGTCAGGAAGTACATAGAGGATGTTGTTCCCACTGTGACGATTACAACTTATCCCAACCAGAAACTGTGGATAGATGGCACCATTTAACCACAGCAAGATAACTGGGGACATGGACGAGAACAAATAGCCATGCCCTCCGTAAAGCAATCAAACACACTCCTTCCGGCCCAGACGGCATCCCAAGCCGTGTCCTCAGAACATGTGCAGACCAGCTGGCTGGAGTGTTTTATGGACATATTCAATCTCTCCTTATCGCAGTCTGTTGTTCCCACTTGCTTCAAAATGTCAATCATTGTTCTTGTACCAAAGCAAGCGAAGGTAACGGAACGAAAAGACTATCGCAACGTAGCACTCACTCCTGTCATCATTAAGTACTTTGAGAGGCTAGATCCACAGACGATGCAGTCACCATTGCACTGCACACGGCTCAAACCCACCTGGACAAGAGGAATACCTGTGTAAGAATGCTGTTCATTAACAACCCTGGGTCTGAACCCCTCCCTGTGCAACTGGGTCCTAGACCTTCTGGCTGCCGACCCCAGGTGGTGAAGGTAGGTAGCAACACCGCCAACGCGGGGGTGCTCAGCCCGCTCCTGTATTCCCTATTCACCCATGACTGCGTGGCCACTCAGGTCTCAAACTCAATCATCAAGTTTGCTGACGACACAACAGTGGTAGGCCTGATTACCAACAACGACGTGACAGCCTACAGGCAGGAGGTGAGGGCCCTGGCAGAGTAGTAGCAGGACAGTAACCTCTCCCTCAATGTTAACAAAACAAAGGAGCTGGTCATGGACTACATGAGATAGCAGAGAGAGCACGCCCCCATCCACATTAACAGGGAGAGGGTCAAAAGCAGGCTGAAGAAATTGGGCTTGGCCCCTAAGACCCTCACAAACTTTTACAGATGCACCATCGAGAGCATCCTGTCGGGCTGTATTACCGCCTGGTATGTGCAGTCAGCCCAAAGCATCTATCAATTTTGCTTTGGGGTTTTGCACTGTTTAAATATTAATATTCTCAACATAGCTCATGCCCTACAGGACATCTACAGCACCCGGTGTCACAGGAAGGCCAAGAAGAGCATCAACGACCTCAGGAAGAGCAAGAAGAGCATCAACGACCTCAGGAAGGCCAAGAAGAGCATCAACGACCTCAGGAAGGCCAAGAAGAGCATCAACGACCTCAGGAAGAGCAAGAAGAGCATCAACGACCTCAGGAAGGCCAAGAAGATCATCAACGACCTCAGGAAGGCCAAGAAGATCATCAACGACCTCAGCCATCTGAGCCACGGCCTGTTCACTCCGCTACAATCTAGAAGGTGGAGACAGTACAGGTGCATCAAAGCTGAGACCAAGAGCTTCTATCTCCAGGCCATCAGACTGTTAAACAGCTTCTATCTCCAGGCAATCAGACTGTTAAATAGCTTCTATCTCCAGGCAATCAGACTGTTAAATAGCTTCTATCTCCATCAGACTGTTAAATAGCTTCTATCTCCATCAGACTGTTAAATAGCTTCTATCTCCATCAGACTGTTGAACAGCTTCTATTACCAGACCATCAGACTGTTGAACAGCTTCTATTACCAGGCAATCAGACTGTTAAATAGCTTCTATCTCAAGGCCATCAGACTGTTAAATAGCTTCTATCTCCATCAGACTGTTGAACAGCTTCTATTACCATCAGACTGTTAAACAGCTTCTATTACCATCAGACTGTTGAACAGCTTCTATTACCATCAGACTGTTGAACAGCTTCTATCACCATCAGACTGTTGAACAGCTTCTATTACCATCAGACTGTTGAACAGCTTCTATTACCATCAGACTGTTGAACAGCTTCTATTACCATCAGACTGTTGAACAGCTTCTATCACCATCAGACTGTTGAACAGCTTCTATCACCATCAGACTGTTGAACAGCTTCTATTACCATCAGACTGTTGAACAGCTTCTATTACCATCAGACTGTTGAACAGCTTCTATTACCATCAGACTGTTGAACAGCTTCTATTACCATCAGACTGTTGAACAGCTTCTATTACCATCAGACTGTTACTATCAGACTGTTGAACAGCTTCTATTACCATCAGACTGTTGAACAGCTTCTATTACCATCAGACTGTTGAACAGCTTCTATTACCATCAGACTGTTGAACAGCTTCTATTACCATCAGACTGTTGAACAGCTTCTATTACCATCAGACTGTTGAACAGCTTCTATTACCAGACCATCAGACTGTTGAACAGCTTCTATTACCATCAGACTGTTGAACAGCTTCTATTACCATCAGACTGTTGAACAGCTTCTATTACCAGACCATCAGACTGTTGAACAGCTTCTATCACCATCAGACTGTTGAACAGCTTCTATCACCATCAGACTGTTGAACAGCTTCTATTACCATCAGACTGTTGAACAGCTTCTATCACCATCAGACTGTTGAACAGCTTCTATTACCATCAGACTGTTGAACAGCTTCTATCACCATCAGACTGTTGAACAGCTTCTATCACCATCAGACTGTTGAACAGCTTCTATTACCATCAGACTGTTGAACAGCTTCTATTACCAGGCCATCAGACTGTTGAACAGCTTCTATCACCATCAGACTGTTGAACAGCTTCTATCACCATCAGACTGTTGAACAGCTTCTATCACCATCAGACTGTTGAACAGCTTCTATCACCATCAGACTGTTGAACAGCTTCTATTACCATCAGACTGTTGAACAGCTTCTATCACCATCAGACTGTTGAACAGCTTCTATTACCATCAGACTGTTGAACAGCTTCTATTACCATCAGACTGTTAAACAGCTTCTATTACCAGACCATCAGACTGTTGAACAGCTTCTATTACCATCAGACTGTTGAACAGCTTCTATTACCAGACCATCAGACTGTTGAACAGCTTCTATTACCATCAGACTGTTGAACAGCTTCTATTACCATCAGACTGTTGAACAGCTTCTATTACCATCAGACTGTTGAACAGCTTCTATTACCATCAGACTGTTGAACAGCTTCTATCACCATCAGACTGTTGAACAGCTTCTATCACCATCAGACTGTTGAACAGCTTCTATCACCATCAGACTGTTGAACAGCTTCTATCACCATCAGACTGTTGAACAGCTTCTATCACCATCAGACTGTTGAACAGCTTCTATTACCATCAGACTGTTACCATCAGACTGTTGAACAGCTTCTATCACCATCAGACTGTTGAACAGCTTCTATCTCCAGGCCATCAGACTGTTAAACAGCTTCTATCTCCAGGCCATCAGACTGTTGAACAGCTTCTATCACCATCAGACTGTTGAACAGCTTCTATTACCATCAGACTGTTGAACAGCTTCTATTACCATCAGACTGTTGAACAGCTTCTATCACCATCAGACTGTTGAACAGCTTCTATTACCATCAGACTGTTGAACAGCTTCTATTACCATCAGACTGTTACCATCAGACTGTTGAACAGCTTCTATCACCATCAGACTGTTGAACAGCTTCTATCTCCAGGCCATCAGACTGTTAAACAGCTTCTATCTCCAGGCCATCAGACTGTTGAACAGCTTCTATCACCATCAGACTGTTGAACAGCTTCTATTACCATCAGACTGTTGAACAGCTTCTATTACCATCAGACTGTTGAACAGCTTCTATCACCATCAGACTGTTGAACAGCTTCTATTACCATCAGACTGTTGAACAGCTTCTATTACCATCAGACTGTTGAACAGCTTCTATTACCATCAGACTGTTGAACAGCTTCTATCTCCAGGCCATCAGACTGTTAAACATTCACCTCTAGTGTTTAATGCTGTCCCGGGACCTAGTTGCACAGGGCTCAGACCCAGGGCCCCAAGCTTAATGATGAGTTTGAAGGGTACTATGGTGTTGAATGCTGAGCTATAGTCAAAGAACAGTATTCGTACATAGGTATTCCTCTTTCCAGATGAGATAGGGCAGTGTGCAGTCATGATGGCGATTGCATTGTCTGTGGCTCTATTGGGGCGGTGAGCAAATTGAACTGGGTCTAGGGTGTCAGGTAAGGAAGAGCTGACATGATCCTTGACTAGCCTCTCAAAGCACTTCATGATGACAGACGTGAGTGCTTGGCACAGGTTACAGTGGAGTATATACAGGGATATGACATGGCACAGTGGAGTATATACAGGGATATGACACAGGTTACAGTGGAGTATATACAGGGATATGACATGACATGGCACAGTGGAGTATATACAGGGATATGACATGACATGGCACAGTGGAGTATATACAGGGATATGATATGACACAGTGGAGTATATACAGGGATATGACATGGCACAGTGGAGTATATACAGGGATATGATATGGCACAGGTTACAGTGGAGTATATACAGGGATATGATATGACACAGTGGAGTATATACAGGGATATGACATGGCACAGTGGAGTATATACAGGGATATGATATGGCACAGTGGAGTATATACAGGGATATGACATGGCACAGTGGAGTATATACAGGGATATGATATGGCACAGTGGAGTATATACAGGGATATGACATGGCACAGTGGAGTATATACAGGGATATGATATGGCACAGTGGAGTATATACAGGGATATGACATGGCACAGTGGAGTATATACAGGGATATGATATGGCACAGTGGAGTATATACAGGGATATGATATGGCACAGTGGAGTATATACAGGGATATGATATGGCACAGTGGAGTATATACAGGGATATGATATGGCACAGTGGAGTATATACAGGGATATGACATGGCACAGTGGAGTATATACAGGGATATGATATGGCACAGGTTACAGTGGAGTATATACAGGGATATGATATGACACAGTGGAGTATATACAGGGATATGACATGGCACAGTGGAGTATATACAGGGATATGATATGGCACAGTGGAGTATATACAGGGATATGACTTGGCACAGGTTACAGTGGAGTATATACAGGGATATGATATGGCACAGTGGAGTATATACAGGGATATGATATGGCACAGGTTACAGTGGAGTATATACAGGGATATGACATGGCACAGTGGAGTATATACAGGGATATGACATGGCACAGTGGAGTATATACAGGGATATGACACAGGTTACAGTGGAGTATATACAGGGATATGACTTGGCACAGGTTACAGTGGAGTATATACAGGGATATGATATGGCACAGTGGAGTATATACAGGGATATGATATGGCACAGGTTACAGTGGAGTATATACAGGGATATGACATGGCACAGTGGAGTATATACAGGGATATGACACAGGTTACAGTGGAGTATATACAGGGATATGACATGGCACAGGTTACAGTGGAGTATATACAGGGATATGACATGGCACAGTGGAGTATATACAGGGATATGACATGGCACAGTGGAGTATATACAGGGATATGACACAGGTTACAGTGGAGTATATACAGGGATATGACATGGCACAGTGGAGTATATACAGGGATATGACATGGCATAGTGGAGTATATACAGGGATATGACTTGGCACAGGTTACAGTGGAGTATATACAGGGATATGATATGGCACAGTGGAGTATATACAGGGATATGACACAGGTTACAGTGGAGTATATACAGGGATATGACTTGGCACAGGTTACAGTGGAGTATATACAGGGATATGATATGGCACAGTGGAGTATATACAGGGATATGACATGGCACAGTGGAGTATATACAGGGATATGACATGGCACAGTGGAGTATATACAGGGATATGACATGGCACAGTGGAGTATATACAGGGATATGACATGGCACAGTGGAGTATATACAGGGATATGACATGGCACAGTGGAGTATATACAGGGATATGACACAGGTTACAGTGGAGTATATACAGGGATATGATATGGCACAGTGGAGTATATACAGGGATATGACATGGCACAGTGGAGTATATACAGGGATATGACATGGCACAGTGGAGTATATACAGGGATATGACATGGCACAGTGGAGTATATACAGGGATATGACATGGCACAGTGGAGTATATACAGGGATATGACATGGCACAGTGGAGTATATACAGGGATATGATATGGCACAGTGGAGTATATACAGGGATATGACATGGCACAGGTTACAGTGGAGTATATACAGGGATATGACACAGGTTACAGTGGAGTATATACAGGGATATGATATGTTACAGTGGAGTATATACAGGGATATGATATGTTACAGTGGAGTATATACAGGGATATGATATGGCACAGTGGAGTATATACAGGGATATGATATGGCACAGTGGAGTATATACAGGGATATGATATGGCACAGGTTACAGTGGAGTATATACAGGGATATGACATGGCACAGTGGAGTATATACAGGGATATGACATGGCACAGGTTACAGTGGAGTATATACAGGGATATGACATGGCACAGTGGAGTATATACAGGGATATGACATGGCACAGGTTACAGTGGAGTATATACAGGGATATGACATGGCACAGTGGAGTATATACAGGGATATGATATGTTACAGTGGAGTATATACAGGGATATGATATGGCACAGTGGAGTATATACAGGGATATGATATGGCACAGGTTACAGTGGAGTATATACAGGGATATGATATGGCATTGTAATGTGTACTAGGGTAGTGAGGTCTGCACAACGCATCACCGGGGGCAAACTACCTGCCCTCCACGACTGCGTGGCCATGCATGCCTCCAACTCAATCATCAAGTTTGCGGACGACACTACAGTGGTAGGCTTGATTACCAACAACGACGAGACGGCCTACAGGGAGGAGGTGAGGGCCCTCGGAGTGTGGTGTCAGGAAAATAACCTCACACTCAACGTCAACAAAACTAAGGAGATGATTGTGGACTTCAGGAAACAGCAGAGGGAACACCCCCCTATCCACATCGATGGAACAGTAGTGGAGAGGGTAGCAAGTTATAAGTTCCTCGGCATACACATCACAGACAAACTGAATTGGTCCACTCACACTGACAGCGTCGTGAAGAAGGCGCAGCAGCGCCTCTTCAACCTCAGGAGGCTGAAGAAATTCGTCTTGTCACCAAAAGCACTCACAAACTTCTACAGATGCACAATCGAGAGCATCCTGGCGGGCTGTATCACCGCCTGGTACGGCAACTGCTCCGCCCTCAACCGTAAGGCTCTCCAAAGGGTAGTGAGGTCTGCACAACGCATCACCGGGGGCAAACTACCTGCCCTCCAGGACACCTACACCACCCGATGTTACAGGAAGGCCATAAAGATCATCAAGGGCATCAACCACCCGAACCACTGCCTGTTCACCCCGCTATCATCCAGAAGGCGAGGTCAGTACAGGTGCATCAAAGCTGGGACCGAGAGACTGAAAAACAGCTTCTATCTCAAGGCCATCAGACTGTTAAACAGCCACCACTAACATTGAGTGGCTGCTGCCAACACACTGTCATTGACACTGACCCAACTCCAGCCACTTTAATAATGGGAATTGATGGGAAATATTGTAAATATATCACTAGCCACTTTAAACAATGCTACCTTATATAATGTTACTTACCCTACATTATTCATCTCATATGCATACGTATATACTGTACTCTACATCATCGACTGCATCCTTATGTAATACATGTATCACTAGCCACTTTAACTATGCCACTTTGTTTACTTTGTCTACATACTCATCTCATATGTATATACTGTACTCGATACCATCTACTGTATCTTGCCTATGCTGCTCTGTACCATCACTCATTCATATATCCTTATGTACATATTCCTTATCCCCTTACACTGTGTATAAGACAGTAGTTTTGGAATTGTTAGTTAGATTACTTGTTGGTTATCACTGCATTGTCGGAACTAGAAGCACAAGCATTTCGCTACACTCACATTAACATCTGCTAACCATGTGTATGTGACAAATACAATTTGATTTGATTTGATTTGAACTGACAGTGTGTAACAACCGCCCACAGGCTCCTCCCTCACGTCCCACTACTAGCTCCGGATTGGCTACACCAGATAATGTGATTTAACTAAAGATAGTTGGTATCCATTACTGGGAGTTAGAGGAGAGGTACTGTTTGCACAAAGCATTTTCAACCAACCATAGTGATACTGTCTTTTTGTCCTTGATTCGTGGAGAAACAGGAGTCTCATAAAATGTCTGTGTCCAGTTGCAGAGGGGTCCGTTTTAAATGTTGCGTTATTGAAATAAATACTCGTTTTCTAAATTCAAACGGACCCCCTGCTGAGGAGAGGAAACAGGCATGTTGATTGGATGAGAGGAGGAGAGGAAACAGGCCTGTTGATTGGATGAGGGGAGGAAGGGAGACAGGCTTGTTGATTGGATGAGAGGAGGAGAGGAAACAGGCCTGTTGATTGGATGAGAGGAGGAGAGGAAACAGGCCTGTTGATTGGATGAGAGGAGGAGAGGAGACAGGCTTGTTGATTGGATGAGGGGAGGAAGGGAGACAGGCTTGTTGATTGGATGAGAGGAGGAGAGGAAACAGGCCTGTTGATTGGATGAGAGGAGGAGAGGAAACAGGCCTGTTGATTGGATGAGAGGAGGAGAGGAGACAGGCTTGTTGATTGGATGAGGGGAGGAGAGGAGACAGGCTTGTTGATTGGATGAGGGGAGGAGAGGAGACAGGCTTGTTGATTGGATGAGGGGAGGAAGGGAGACAGGCTTTTTGATTGGATGAGGGGAGGAAGGGAGACAGGCTTGTTGATTGGATGAGGGGAGGAAGGGAGACAGGCTTGTTGATTGGATGAGGGGAGGAAGGGAGACAGGCTTGTTGATTGGATGAGGGGAGGAAGGGAGACAGGCTTGTTGATTGGATGAGAGGAGGAGAGGAAACAGGCCTGTTGAGAGGAGGAGAGGAGACAGGCTTGTTGATTCGATGAGGGGAGGAGAGGAGGAGAGGAGACAGGCTTGTTGATTGGATGAGGGGAGGAAGGGAGACAGGCTTTTTGATTGGATGAGGGGAGGAAGGGAGACATGCTTGTTGATTGGATGAGGGGATGAAGGGAGACAGGCTTGTTGATTGGATGAGGGGAGGAAGGGAGACAGGCTTGTTGATTGGATGAGGGGAGGAAGGGAGACAGGCTTGTTGATTGGATGAGAGGAGGAGAGGAAACAGGCTTGTTGATTGGATGAGAGGAGGAGAGGAGACATACCTGTTGATTGGATGAGGGGAGGATGTGCCTGTGCATGTTTAATCATTGTCACTCTCCCTCTGAAAGGCTCTGTTACAGGAGACTGCAGAAGCAGACCTGCTCATTGGATGATACTTCTGCCTGTACATGTCCATCTGAATGGCACTTAGTTTCATCACAGCCTGTCAGCACTGAGGGTCCTGTGTGAATGTAGGTTCAGGACAGAGCATGTTGCTGTCAGCCTGTTTGTTTAACAGCAGGTTTAACAGCAGGTTACACAATGTAACAGTCTGCAGCTCCATCTCCTCACTAGATCTGTCACCTGGGGATTTCGTAACATACTACTCCTCCACATTCCTCCGTCTCTCTCTGCCGTAAAACCCTGTTCTCAGTGAGAGCACGACATTCAGCGTGGGAATGTGGGTTAAAATGTATCTCATTCACCTCATTGTTTTCTTGATGAACTGTGTGTATATCGTGTCTATTTGTAGAGGCAGGTAGCTTAGTGGTTAGAGAGGCAGGTAGCTTAGTGGTTAGAGAGGCAGGTAGCTTAGTGGTTAGAGAGGCAGGTAGCTTACTGGTTAGAGAGGCAGGTAGCCTAGTGGTTAGAGAGGCAGGTAGCTTAGTGGTTAGAGAGGCAGGTAGCTTAGTGGTTAGAGAGGCAGGTAGCTTAGTAGTTAGAGAGGCAGGTAGCTTAGTGGTTAGAGAGGCAGGTAGCTTAGTAGTTAGAGAGGCAGGTAGCTTAGTGGTTAGAGAGGCAGGTAGCTTAGTGGTTAGAGAGGCAGGTAGCTTAGTGGTTAGAGAGGCAGGTAGCTTAGTGGTTAGAGAGGCAGGTAGCTTAGTGGTTAGAGAGGCAGGTAGCCTAATGGTTAGAGAGGCAGGTAGCTTAGTGGTTAGAGAGGCAGGTAGCTTAGTGGTTAGAGAGGCAGGTAGCTTAGTGGTTAGAGAGGCAGGTAGCTTAGTGGTTAGAGAGGCAGGTAGCTTAGTGGTTAGAGAGGCAGGTAGCTTAGTGGTTAGAGCGGCAGGTAGCTTAGTGGTTAGAGAGGCAGGTAGCTTAGTGGTTAGAGAGGCAGGTAGCTTAGTGGTTAGAGAGGCAGGTAGCTTAGTGGTTAGAGCGGCAGGTAGCTTAGTGGTTAGAGAGGCAGGTAGCTTAGTGGTTAGAGAGGCAGGTAGCTTAGTGGTTAGAGAGGCAGGTAGCTTAGTGGTTAGAGAGGCAGGTAGCTTAGTGGTTAGAGAGGCAGGTAGCTTAGTGGTTAGAGCGGCAGGTAGCTTAGTGGTTAGAGAGGCAGGTAGCTTAGTGGCTAGAGAGGCAGGTAGCTTAGTGGTTAGAGAGGCAGGTAGCTTAGTGGTTAGAGAGGCAGGTAGCTTAGTGGTTAGAGAGGCAGGTAGCTTAGTGGTTAGAGAGACAGGTAGCTTAGTGGTTAGAGAGGCAGGTAGCTTAGTGGTTAGAGAGGCAGGTAGCTTAGTGGTTAGAGAGGCAGGTAGCTTAGTGGTTAGAGAGGCAGGTAGCTTAGTGGTTAGAGAGGCAGGTAGCCTAGTGGTTAGAGCGTTGGGCCAGTAACCAAAAGGTTGCTGGATCAAATCCCCGAGCTGCCCCTGATTCCCCGTTCTGCTCCTGAATAAAGCAGTTAACCCACTGTTCCTAGACCAGTTAACCCACTGTTCCTAGACCAGTTAACCCACTGTTCCTAGACCAGTTAACCCACTGTTCCTAGACCAGCTAACCCACTGTTCCTAGACCAGTTAACCCACTGTTCCTAGACCAGTTAACCCACTGTTCCTAGACCAGTTAACCCACTGTTCCTAGACCAGTTAACCCACTGTTCCTAGACCAGTTAACCCACTGTTCCCTGGTAGGCCGTCATTGTAAATAAGAATTTGTTCTTAACTGACTTGCCTAGTTACATAAAGGTTTAAAAATATATATATTTTAATATACAGACACTATCTGATTAGTCATAAGGCAGAGGAGCCCTTTGTGACCATCTTCAAGGCAGTGGAGGGAGGTCCGAGGACCTTACGACCTGCAGCAACCCCACGGCAATGTGACCCCCAATGTGACCCCTCCCCCTGTCCTCGGCCCTCTACCCTGGTACTCCTGGTCTGACTAGTCTTTAACCCCTCACCTCCCACCCTGCAGCGTGGACTAGTCTTTAACCCCTCACCTCCCACCCTGCAGCGTGGACTAGTCATTAACCCCTCACCTCCCACCCTGCAGCGTGGACTAGTCTTTAACCCCTCACCTCCCACCCTGCAGCGTGGACTAGTCTTTAACCCCTCACCTCCCACCCTGCAGCGTGGACTAGTCTTTAACCCCTCACCTCCCACCCTGCAGCGTGGACTAGTCTTTAACCCCTCACCTCCCGCCCTGCAGCGTGGACTAGTCTTTAACCCCTCACCTCCCACCCTGCAGCGTGGACTAGTCTTTAACCCCTCACCTCCCACCCTGCAGCGTGGACTAGTCTTTAACCCCACCTCTTTAACACCCTGCAGCGTGGACTAGTCTTTAACCCCTCACCTCCCACCCTACAGCGTGGACTAGTCTTTAACCCCTCACCTCCCACCCTGCAGCGTGGACTAGTCTTTAACCCCTCACCTCCCACCCTGCAGCGTGGACTAGTTTTTAACCCCTCACCTCCCACCCTGCAGCGTGGACTAGTCTTTAACCCCTCACCCTGCAGCGTGGACTAGTCTTTAACCCCTCACCCTGCAGCGTGGACTAGTCTTTAACCCCTCACCTCCCACCCTGCAGCGTGGACTAGTCTTTAACCCCTCACCTCCCACCCTGCAGCATGGACTAGTCTTTAACCCCTCACCTCCCACCCTGCAGCGTGGACTAGTCTTTAACCCCTCACCCTGCAGCGTGGACTAGTCTTTAACCCCTCACCCTGCAGCGTGGACTAGTCTTTAACCCCTCACCTCCCACCCTGCAGCGTGGACTAGTCTTTAACCCCTCACCCTGCAGCGTGGACTAGTCTTTAACCCCTCACCTCCCACCCTGCAGCGTGGACTAGTCTTTAACCCCTCACCCTGCAGCGTGGACTAGTCTTTAACCCCTCACCTCCCACCCTGCAGCGTGGACTAGTCTTTAACCCCTCACCTCCCACCCTGCAGCGTGGACTAGTCTTTAACCCCTCACCTCCCACCCTGCAGCGTGGACTAGTCTTTAACCCCTCACCCTGCAGCGTGGACTAGTCTTTAACCCCTCACCTCCCACCCTGCAGCGTGGACTAGTCTTTAACCCCTCACCTCCCACCCTGCAGCGTGGACTAGTCTTTAACCCCTCACCTCCCACCCTGCAGCGTGGACTAGTCTTTAACCCCTCACCTCCCACCCTGCAGCGTGGACTAGTCTTTAACCTCCCACCTCCCACCCTGCAGCGTGGACTAGTCTTTAACCCCTCACCTCCCACCCTGCAGCGTGGACTAGTCTTTAACCCCTCACCCTGCAGCGTGGACTAGTCTTTAACCCCTCACCTCCCGCCCTGCAGCGTGGACTAGTCTTTAACCCCTCACCCTGCAGCGTGGACTAGGTACAGATCCAAACTAGTGATGGGAGAAGGCAGTTACAGTAATAGTTAGTCACAATGTTATGTTTGGAGGATATTACATAGATACTTTGACACAAATCATCAATTTGTGTTTTTAAAAAAGTAGCGTTCGCTACAGCTAGTCTGGTAAAACGCTAGTCTGGTAAAACGCTAGTCTGGTAAAACGCTAGTCTGGTAAAACGCTAGTCTGGTAAAACGCTAGTCTGGTAAAACGCTAGTCTGGTAAAACGCTAGTCTGGTAAAACGCTAGTCTGGTAAAACGCTAGTCTGGTAAAACGCTAGTCTGGTAAAACGCTAGTCTGGTAAAACGCTAGTCTGGTAAAACGCTAGTCTGGTAAAACGCTAGTCTGGTAAAACGCTGGTTTGGTAAAACTCTGGTTTGGTAAAACGCTAGTCTGGTAAAACGCTAGTCTGGTAAAACGCTAGTCTGGTAAAACTCTGGTTTGGTAAAACGCTGGTTTGGTAAAACTCTGGTCTGGTAAAACGCTGGTTTGGTAACTCTGGTTTGGTAAAATTCTGGTTTGGTAAAACTCTGGTATGTTTCATCCTATAGTTCTCCATCTTCTTTTTAAATAGTGAGCCAATGTGTTTTCAGCACTTTGATTTCCCTGATCTCAACATGTTTTCTCATGGCGCTCTCCTCGTCTCTCTGCAGCAGACATATAGTGAAAAATATGTTTGGAACATCACATCGCAATAAAATCACAGTATCAAATGTAAGAATTGCAATACATTATCGTATCGGGCACCTAAGTATCGTGATAATTTCGTATCGTGAGGTACCTGACAAATCCCAGCCCTAATCCGAACCTCAATCAGGCTGACAGTGGTGTGATGGCTGTTGGTTTATAGTTTATAATAATATAATGCCTTCTAGCAGATGCTGACATTTTAAGTATGGGTGGCCCCTTTGGAGTTCTAAGCCACCGATGTTAACAAAGTGCTACTAAGGTGTCAAAGATGGCAGTTATATTGTATAGTTTCATGCTAAATTATAGAGTTGAGATGAAACTGGCCGTCCATGGCGGGGCATCATGGAATAATGGAACGGGTAGTGTGTTTGTCTAAAGGTTAGTGTTGCCTAGGAAGTCAGTCCACACCCTTCCCCTCCCCCTCTCCCTCTCCCCCTCCCACACAGTAACAGCAACAGTAGGAGTCAGTTAGCCAAGGTAAACACAGTTCATCAACACCATGTTCTCTACTGTGAGACAGAGCCCCTCCCATGATTATAGCTCTTCCAGTGCCTTCTGAAAGTATTCATACCCATTAACTTATTCCACATTTTGTTACATCCTGAATTCAAAATGGATGACATTAGTTTTTTCCTCAGCTATCTACACACAATACCCCATAATCAACAAGGGAAAATATGTTCTAAGAAATGCACATTTATTAAAAATTAAATACAGAAATATTTAATTTACGATACGTTTTCACACTCCTGGGTCAATACTTTACAGAAGCACCTTTGGCAGTGATTACAGCTGTGCGTCTTTCTGGGTACGTCTCTAAGAGCTTTCCCCACCTGCTATGTGCAAATAATTCTTCAAGCTCTGTCAAATTGGTTGTTGGTCATTACTATACATTTTCAGGTCTTGCAATAGATTTTCAAGCCGATTTAAGTCAAAAGTGTAACTAGGCCACTCAGAAACAATCAATGTCATATTTGGTATGATATTCAAGTAAATTTCAGTTAAAACTGCAACTCAGGAACAGCAACCAGTATGATGCAGCAACCACTATGGAGTGTGGTGCTCAGTAATGTGTTGTATTGGAGAGTGGTACTCAGTAATGTGTTGTATAGAAGAGTGGTACTCAGTAATATGTTGTATTGGAGAGTGGTACTCAGTAATGTGTTGTATTGGAGAGTGGTACTCAGTAATGTGTTGTATTGGAGAGTGGTACTCAGTAATATGTTGTATTGGAGAGTGGTACTCAGTAATGTGTTGTATTGGAGAGTGGTACTCAGTAATGTGTTGTATTGGAGAGTGGTACTCAGTAATGTGTTGTATTGGAGAGTGGTACTCAGTAATGTGTTGTATTGGAGAGTGGTACTCAGTAATATGTTGTACAGAAGAGTGGTACTCAGTAATATCTTGTATTGGAGAGTGGTACTCAGTAATGTGTTGTATTGGAGAGTGGTACTCAGTAATGTGTTGTATTGGAGAGTGGTACTCAGTAATGTGTTGTATTGGAGAGTGGTACTCAGTAATATGTTGTATTGGTGAGTGGTACTCAGTAATATGTTGTATAGAAGAGTGGTACTCAGTAATGTGTTGTACAGAAGAGTGGTACTCAGTAATGTGTTATATTGAAGAGTGGTACTCAGTAATGTGTTGTATTGGAGAGTGGTACTCAGTAATATGTTGTATTGGAGAGTGGTACTCAGTAATGTGTTGTATTGGAGAGTGGTACTCAGTAATGTGTTGAATTGGAGAGTGGTGCTCAGTAATGTGTTGTATAGAAGAGTGGTACTCAGTAATGTGTTGTATTGGAGAGTGGTACTCAGTAATGTGTTGTATTGGTGAGTGGTACTCAGTAATGTGTTGTATAGAAGAGTGGTACTCAGTAATGTGTTATATTGGAGAGTGGTACTCAGTAATATTTTGTATTGGAGAGTGGTACTCAGTAATATGTTGTATTGGAGAGTGGTACTCAGTAATATGTTGTATTGGAGAGTGGTACTCAGTAATGTGTTGTATTGGAGAGTGGTACTCAGTAATGTGTTGTATTGGAGAGTGGTACTCAGTAATGTGTTGTATTGGAGAGTGGTACTCAGTAATGTGTTGTATTGGAGAGTGGTACTCAGTAATGTGTTGTATTGGAGAGTGGTACTCAGTAATGTGTTGTATTGGAGAGTGGTACTCAGTAATGTGTTGTATTGGAGAGTGGTACTCAGTAATGTGTTGTATTGGAGAGTGGTACTCAGTAATGTATTGGATTGGAGAGTGGTACTCAGTAATATGTTGTATTGAGAGTGGTACTCAGTAATATGTTTTATTGGAGAGTGGTACTCAGTAATGTGTTGTATTGGAGAGTGGTACTCAGTAATATGTTGTATTGGAGAGTGGTACTCAGTAATGTGTTGTATTGGAGAGTGGTACTCAGTAATGTGTTGTATTGGAGAGTGGTACTCAGTAATGTGTTGTATTGAGAGTGGTACTCAGTAATATGTTGTATTGGAGAGTGGTACTCAGTAATGTGGTGTATTGGAGAGTGGTACTCAGTAATATGTTGTAGTGGAGAGTGGTACTCAGTTATGTGTTGTATTGGAGAGTGGTACTCAGTAATGTGTTGTATTGGAGAGTGGTACTCAGTAATGTGTTGTATTGGAGAGTGGTACTCAGTAATGTGTTGTATTGGAGAGTGGTACTCAGTAATGTGTTGTATTGGAGAGTGGTACTCAGTAATGTGTTGTATTGGAGAGTGGTACTCAGTAATGTGTTGTATTGGAGAGTGGTACTCAGTAATGTGTTGTATTGGAGAGTGGTACTCAGTAATGTGTTGTATTGGAGAGTGGTACTCAGTAATGTATTGGATTGGAGAGTGGTACTCAGTAATATGTTGTATTGAGAGTGGTACTCAGTAATATGTTGTATTGGAGAGTGGTACTCAGTAATGTGTTGTATTGGAGAGTGGTACTCAGTAATATGTTGTATTGAGAGTGGTACTCAGTAATGTGTTGTATTGGAGAGTGGTACTCAGTAATGTGTTGTATTGGAGAGTGGTACTCAGTAATGTGTTGTATTGGAGAGTGGTACTCAGTAATGTGTTGTATTGGAGAGTGGTACTCAGTAATGTATTGGATTGGAGAGTGGTACTCAGTAATATGTTGTATTGAGAGTGGTACTCAGTAATATGTTGTATTGGAGAGTGGTACTCAGTAATGTGTTGTATTGGAGAGTGGTACTCAGTAATATGTTGTATTGGAGAGTGGTACTCAGTAATGTGTTGTATTGGAGAGTGGTACTCAGTAATGTGTTGTATTGGAGAGTGGTACTCAGTAATGTGTTGTATTGGAGAGTGGTACTCAGTAATATGTTGTATTGGAGAGTGGTACTCAGTAATGTGGTGTATTGGAGAGTGGTACTCAGTAATATGTTGTATTGGAGAGTGGTACTCAGTAATGTGTTGTATTGGAGAGTGGTACTCAGTAATGTGTTGTATTGGAGAGTGGTACTCAGTAATGTGTTGTATTGGAGAGTGGTACTCAGTAATGTGTTGTATTGGAGAGTGGTACTTGGATTTGCCCCAAACATAACACTTTGTATTCAGGAGAAAAAGTGAATTGCTTTGCCACATTTTTTGTGCCTTGTTGCAAACAGGATGCATGTTTTATTTTTATTTAACCTTTATTTAACTCGGCAAGTCAGTTAAGAACAAATTCTTATTTACAATGACGGCCTACCAAAAGGCCTCCTGCCGGGACGGGGGCTGGGATAAAAAATGTAAGTAAATTAAATTATAATATAGGACAAAACACACATCACAACAAGAGAGACCACAACACTACATAAAGAGAGACACCACAACACTACATAAAGAGAGACACCACAACACTACATAAAGAGAGACACCACAACACTACATAAAGAGAGACCACAACACTACATAAAGAGAGACACCACAACACTACATAAAGAGAGACAACACTACATAAAGAGAGACAACACTACATAAAGAGAGACCACAACACTACATAAAGAGAGACCACAACACTACATAAAGAGACACCACAACACTACATAAAGAGAGACCACAACACTACATAAAGAGAGACAACACTACATAAAGAGAGACCACAACACTACATAAAGAGAGACCACACAACACTACATAAAGAGAGACCACAACACTACATAAAGAGAGACCACAACACTACATAAAGAGAGACACCACAACACTACATAAAGAGAGACCACAACACTACATAAAGAGAGACACCACAACACTACATAAAGAGAGACCACAACACTACATAAAGAGAGACCACAACACTACATAAAGAGAGACACCACAACACTACATAAAAAGAGACACAACACTACATAAAGAGAGACAACACTACACTACATAAAGAGAGACCACAACACTACATAAAGAGACCACAACACTACATAAAGAGAGACCACAACACTACATAAAGAGAGACACCACAACACTACATAAAGAGAGACCACAACACTACATAAAGAGAGACCACAACACTACATAAAGAGAGACACCACAACACTACATAAAGAGAGACACCACAACACTACATAAAGAGAGACCACAACACTACATAAAGAGAGACCACAACACTACATAAAGAGAGACCACAACACTACATAAAGAGAGACCACAACACTACATAAAGAGAGACCACAACACTACATAAAGAGAGACACCACAACACTACATAAAGAGAGACAAAACAACACTACATAAAGAGAGACACCACAACACTACATAAAGAGAGACCACAACATTACATAAAGAGAGACCACAACACTACATAAAGAGAGACCACAACACTACATAAAGAGAGACCACAACACTACATAAAGAGAGACCACAACACTACATAAAGAGAGACACCACAACACTACATAAAGAGAGAGACCACAACACTACATATAGAGAGACCACAACACTACATAAAGAGAGACCACAACACTACATAAAGAGAGACCACAACACTACATAAAGAGAGACCACAACACTACATAAAGAGAGACCACAACACTACATAAAGAGAGACCACAACACTACATAAAGAGAGACAACACTACATAAAGAGAGACACCACTACATAAAGAGAGACCACAACACTACATAAAGAGAGACAACACTACATAAAGAGAGACAACACTACATAAAGAGAGACCACAACACTACATAAAGAGAGACCACAACACTACATAAAGAGAGACCACAACACTACATAAAGAGAGACCACAACACTACATAAAGAGAGACCACAACACTACATAAAGAGAGACCACAACACTACATAAAGAGAGACCACAACACTACATATAGAGAGACCACAACACTACATAAAGAGAGACCACAACACTACATAAAGAGAGACCACAACACTACATAAAGAGAGACCACAACACTACATAAAGAGAGACCACAACACTACATAAAGAGAGACCACAACACTACATAAAGAGAGACACCACAACACTACATAAAGAGAGACCACAACACTACATAAAGAGAGACCACAACACTACATAAAGAGAGACCACAACACTACATAAAGAGAGACCACAACACTACATAAAGAGAGACACCACAACACTACATAAAGAGAGACAAAACAACACTACATAAAGAGAGACACCACAACACTACATAAAGAGAGACCACAACATTACATAAAGAGAGACCACAACACTACATAAAGAGAGACCACAACACTACATAAAGAGAGACCACAACACTACATAAAGAGAGACCACAACACTACATAAAGAGAGACACCACAACACTACATAAAGAGAGAGACCACAACACTACATATAGAGAGACCACAACACTACATAAAGAGAGACCACAACACTACATAAAGAGAGACCACAACACTACATAAAGAGAGACCACAACACTACATAGAGACCACAACACTACATAAAGAGAGACCACAACACTACATAAAGAGAGACCACAACACTACATAAAGAGAGACCACAACACTACATAAAGAGAGACAACACTACATAAAGAGAGACCACAACACTACATAAAGAGAGACCACAACACTACATAAAGAGAGACCACAACACTACATAAAGAGAGACCACAACACTACATAAAGAGAGACCACAACACTACATAAAGAGAGACCACAACACTACATAAAGAGAGACCACAACACTACATATAGAGAGACCACAACACTACATAAAGAGAGACCACAACACTACATAAAGAGAGACCACAACACTACATAAAGAGAGACCACAACACTACATAAAGAGAGACCACAACACTACATAAAGAGAGACCACAACACTACATAAAGAGAGACCACAACACTACATAAAGAGAGACCACAACACTACATAAAGAGAGACACCACAACATAAAGAGAGACACCACAACACTACATAAAGAGAGACCACAACACTACATAAAGAGAGACACCACAACATAAAGAGAGACACCACAACACTACATAAAGAGAGACCACAACACTACATAAAGAGAGACCACAACACTACATAAAGAGAGACAACACAACACTACATAAAGAGAGACAACACAACACTACATAAAGAGAGAGACAACACAACACTACATAAAGAGAGACAACACTACATAAAGAGAGACACCACAACACTACATAAAGAGAGACACCACAACACTACATAAAGAGAGACAACACAACACTACATAAAGAGAGACCACAACACTACATAAAGAGAGACCACAACACTACATAAAGAGAGACCACAACACTACATAAAGAGAGACCACAACACTACATAAAGAGACACCACAACACTACATAAAGAGAGACCACAACACTACATAAAGAGAGACAACACTACATAAAGAGAGACCACAACACTACATAAAGAGAGACCACACAACACTACATAAAGAGAGACCACAACACTACATAAAGAGAGACCACAACACTACATAAAGAGAGACACCACAACACTACATAAAGAGAGACCACAACACTACATAAAGAGAGACACCACAACACTACATAAAGAGAGACCACAACACTACATAAAGAGAGACCACAACACTACATAAAGAGAGACACCACAACACTACATAAAAAGAGACACAACACTACATAAAGAGAGACAACACTACACTACATAAAGAGAGACCACAACACTACATAAAGAGAGACCACAACACTACATAAAGAGAGACCACAACACTACATAAAGAGAGACACCACAACACTACATAAAGAGAGACCACAACACTACATAAAGAGAGACCACAACACTACATAAAGAGAGACACCACAACACTACATAAAGAGAGACACCACAACACTACATAAAGAGAGACCACAACACTACATAAAGAGAGACCACAACACTACATAAAGAGAGACCACAACACTACATAAAGAGAGACCACAACACTACATAAAGAGAGACCACAACACTACATAAAGAGAGACACCACAACACTACATAAAGAGAGACAAAACAACACTACATAAAGAGAGACACCACAACACTACATAAAGAGAGACCACAACATTACATAAAGAGAGACCACAACACTACATAAAGAGAGACCACAACACTACATAAAGAGAGACCACAACACTACATAAAGAGAGACCACAACACTACATAAAGAGAGACACCACAACACTACATAAAGAGAGAGACCACAACACTACATATAGAGAGACCACAACACTACATAAAGAGAGACCACAACACTACATAAAGAGAGACCACAACACTACATAAAGAGAGACCACAACACTACATAAAGAGAGACCACAACACTACATAAAGAGAGACCACAACACTACATAAAGAGAGACACCACTACATAAAGAGAGACCACAACACTACATAAAGAGAGACAACACTACATAAAGAGAGACAACACTACATAAAGAGAGACCACAACACTACATAAAGAGAGACCACAACACTACATAAAGAGAGACCACAACACTACATAAAGAGAGACCACAACACTACATAAAGAGAGACCACAACACTACATAAAGAGAGACCACAACACTACATAAAGAGAGACCACAACACTACATATAGAGAGACCACAACACTACATAAAGAGAGACCACAACACTACATAAAGAGAGACCACAACACTACATAAAGAGAGACCACAACACTACATAAAGAGAGACCACAACACTACATAAAGAGAGACACCACAACACTACATAAAGAGAGACCACAACACTACATAAAGAGAGACCACAACACTACATAAAGAGAGACCACAACACTACATAAAGAGAGACCACAACACTACATAAAGAGAGACACCACAACACTACATAAAGAGAGACAAAACAACACTACATAAAGAGAGACACCACAACACTACATAAAGAGAGACCACAACATTACATAAAGAGAGACCACAACACTACATAAAGAGAGACCACAACACTACATAAAGAGAGACCACAACACTACATAAAGAGAGACCACAACACTACATAAAGAGAGACACCACAACACTACATAAAGAGAGAGACCACAACACTACATATAGAGAGACCACAACACTACATAAAGAGAGACCACAACACTACATAAAGAGAGACCACAACACTACATAAAGAGAGACCACAACACTACATAGAGACCACAACACTACATAAAGAGAGACCACAACACTACATAAAGAGAGACCACAACACTACATAAAGAGAGACCACAACACTACATAAAGAGAGACAACACTACATAAAGAGAGACCACAACACTACATAAAGAGAGACCACAACACTACATAAAGAGAGACCACAACACTACATAAAGAGAGACCACAACACTACATAAAGAGAGACCACAACACTACATAAAGAGAGACCACAACACTACATAAAGAGAGACCACAACACTACATATAGAGAGACCACAACACTACATAAAGAGAGACCACAACACTACATAAAGAGAGACCACAACACTACATAAAGAGAGACCACAACACTACATAAAGAGAGACCACAACACTACATAAAGAGAGACCACAACACTACATAAAGAGAGACCACAACACTACATAAAGAGAGACCACAACACTACATAAAGAGAGACACCACAACATAAAGAGAGACACCACAACACTACATAAAGAGAGACCACAACACTACATAAAGAGAGACACCACAACATAAAGAGAGACACCACAACACTACATAAAGAGAGACCACAACACTACATAAAGAGAGACCACAACACTACATAAAGAGAGACAACACAACACTACATAAAGAGAGACAACACAACACTACATAAAGAGAGAGACAACACAACACTACATAAAGAGAGACAACACTACATAAAGAGAGACACCACAACACTACATAAAGAGAGACACCACAACACTACATAAAGAGAGACAACACAACACTACATAAAGAGAGACCACAACACTACATAAAGAGAGACCACAACACTACATAAAGAGAGACCACAACACTACATAAAGAGAGACCCCACAACACTACATAAAGAGAGACACCACAACACTACATAAAGAGAGACACCACAACACTACATAAAGAGAGAGACACCACAACACTACATAAAGAGAGAGACACCACAACACTACATAAAGAGAGACCACAACACTACATAAAGAGACACCACAACACTACATAAAGAGACACCACAACACTACATAAAGAGAGAGACACCACAACACTACATAAAGAGAGACCACAACACTACATAAAGAGACACCACAACACTACATAAAGAGAGAGACACCACAACACTACATACAGAGAGAGACACCACAACACTACATAAAGAGAGACCACAACACTACATAAAGAGACACCACAACACTACATAAAGAGAGACCACAACACTACATAAAGAGAGACCACAACACTACATAAAGAGAGACCACAACACTACATAAAGAGAGACAACACAACACTACATAAAGAGAGACCACAACACTACATAAAGAGAGACAACACAACACTACATAAAGAGAGACCACAACACTACATAAAGAGAGACCACAACACTACATAAAGAGAGACCACAACACTACATAAAGAGAGACCACAACACTACATAAAGAGAGACCTAAGACAACACTACATAAAGAGAGACAACATAACACTACATAAAGAGAGACCACAACACTACATAAAGAGAGACACCACAACACTACATAAAGAGAGACCACAACACTACATAAAGAGAGACCTAAAGACAACACTACATAAAGAGAGACAACATAACACTACATAAAGAGAGACCACAACACTACATAAAGAGAGACAACATAACACTACATAAAGAGAGACCACAACACTACATAAAGAGAGACCACAACACTACATAAAGAGAGACAACATAACACTACATAAAGAGAGACACCACAACACTACATAAAGAGAGACACCACAACACTACATAAAGAGAGACACCACAACACTACATAAAGAGAGACAACAACACTACATAAAGAGAGACCCAACAACACTACATAAAGAGAGACAACACTACATAAAGAGAGACACCACAACACTACATAAAGAGAGACAACACAACACTACATAAAGAGAGACACCACAACACTACATAAAGAGAGACAACACAACACTACATAAAGAGAGACCACAACACTACATAAAGAGAGACCACAACACTACATAAAGAGACACCACAACACTACATAAAGAGAGACCACAACACTACATAAAGAGAGACACCACAACACTACATAAAGAGAGACCACAACACTACATAAAGAGAGACCACAACACTACATAAAGAGAGACCACAACACTACATATAGAGAGACCACAACACTACATAAAGAGAGACCACAACACTACATAAAGAGAGACCACAACACTACATAAAGAGAGACCACAACACTACATAAAGAGAGACCACAACACTACATAAAGAGAGACACCACAACACTACATAAAGAGAGACCACAACACTACATAAAGAGAGACCACAACACTACATAAAGAGAGACCACAACACTACATAAAGAGAGACCACAACACTACATAAAGAGAGACACCACAACACTACATAAAGAGAGACAAAACAACACTACATAAAGAGAGACACCACAACACTACATAAAGAGAGACCACAACATTACATAAAGAGAGACCACAACACTACATAAAGAGAGACCACAACACTACATAAAGAGAGACCACAACACTACATAAAGAGAGACCACAACACTACATAAAGAGAGACACCACAACACTACATAAAGAGAGAGACCACAACACTACATATAGAGAGACCACAACACTACATAAAGAGAGACCACAACACTACATAAAGAGAGACCACAACACTACAAAAGAGAGACCACAACACTACATAGAGACCACAACACTACATAAAGAGAGACCACAACACTACATAAAGAGAGACCACAACACTACATAAAGAGAGACCACAACACTACATAAAGAGAGACAACACTACATAAAGAGAGACCACAACACTACATAAAGAGAGACCACAACACTACATAAAGAGAGACCACAACACTACATAAAGAGAGACCACAACACTACATAAAGAGAGACCACAACACTACATAAAGAGAGACCACAACACTACATAAAGAGAGACCACAACACTACATATAGAGAGACCACAACACTACATAAAGAGAGACCACAACACTACATAAGAGAGACCACAACACTACATAAAGAGAGACCACAACACTACATAAAGAGAGACCACAACACTACATAAAGAGAGACCACAACACTACATAAAGAGAGACCACAACACTACATAAAGAGAGACCACAACACTACATAAAGAGAGACACCACAACATAAAGAGAGACACCACAACACTACATAAAGAGAGACCACAACACTACATAAAGAGAGACACCACAACATAAAGAGAGACACCACAACACTACATAAAGAGAGACCACAACACTACATAAAGAGAGACCACAACACTACATAAAGAGAGACAACACAACACTACATAAAGAGAGACAACACAACACTACATAAAGAGAGAGACAACACAACACTACATAAAGAGAGACAACACTACATAAAGAGAGACACCACAACACTACATAAAGAGAGACACCACAACACTACATAAAGAGAGACAACACAACACTACATAAAGAGAGACCACAACACTACATAAAGAGAGACCACAACACTACATAAAGAGAGACCACAACACTACATAAGAGAGACCCCACAACACTACATAAAGAGAGACACCACAACACTACATAAAGAGAGACACCACAACACTACATAAAGAGAGAGACACCACAACACTACATAAAGAGAGAGACACCACAACACTACATAAAGAGAGACCACAACACTACATAAAGAGACACCACAACACTACATAAAGAGAGAGACACCACAACACTACATAAAGAGAGACCACAACACTACATAAAGAGACACCACAACACTACATAAAGAGAGAGACACCACAACACTACATACAGAGAGAGACACCACAACACTACATAAAGAGAGACCACAACACTACATAAAGAGACACCACAACACTACATAAAGAGAGACCACAACACTACATAAAGAGAGACCACAACACTACATAAAGAGAGACCACAACACTACATAAAGAGAGACAACACAACACTACATAAAGAGAGACCACAACACTACATAAAGAGAGACAACACAACACTACATAAAGAGAGACCACAACACTACATAAAGAGAGACCACAACACTACATAAAGAGAGACCACAACACTACATAAAGAGAGACCACAACACTACATAAAGAGAGACCTAAGACAACACTACATAAAGAGAGACAACATAACACTACATAAAGAGAGACCACAACACTACATAAAGAGAGACACCACAACACTACATAAAGAGAGACCACAACACTACATAAAGAGAGACCTAAAGACAACACTACATAAAGAGAGACAACATAACACTACATAAAGAGAGACCACAACACTACATAAAGAGAGACCACAACACTACATAAAGAGAGACAACATAACACTACATAAAGAGAGACACCACAACACTACATAAAGAGAGACACCACAACACTACATAAAGAGAGACACCACAACACTACATAAAGAGAGACAACAACACTACATAAAGAGAGACAACAACACTACATAAAGAGAGACAACACTACATAAAGAGAGACACCACAACACTACATAAAGAGAGACAACACAACACTACATAAAGAGAGACACCACAACACTACATAAAGAGAGACAACACAACACTACATAAAGAGAGACCACAACACTACATAAAGAGAGACCACAACACTACATAAAGAGACACCACAACACTACATAAAGAGAGACCACAACACTACATAAAGAGAGACACCACAACACTACATAAAGAGAGACCACAACACTACATAAAGAGAGACACCACAACACTACATAAAGAGAGACACCACACCACTACATAAAGAGAGACCACAACACTACATAAAGAGAGACCACAACACTACATAAAGAGAGACCACAACACTACATAAAGAGAGACAACACTACATAAAGAGAGACCACAACACTACATAAAGAGAGACACCACAACACTACATAAAGAGACACCACAACACTACATAAAGAGAGACAACACTACATAAAGAGAGACAACACTACATAAAGAGAGACCACAACACTACATAAAGAGAGACAACACTACATAAAGAGAGACAACACAACACTACATAAAGAGAGACCACAACACTACATAAAGAGAGACCACAACACTACATAAAGAGACACCACAACACTACATAAAGAGAGACCACAACACTACATAAAGAGACACCACAACACTACATAAAGAGAGACCACAACACTACATAAAGAGAGACAACACTACATAAAGAGAGACAACACAACACTACATAAAGAGAGACCACAACACTACATAAAGAGAGACCACAACACTACATAAAGAGACACCACAACACTACATAAAGAGAGACCACAACACTACATAAAGAGAGACAACACTACATAAAGAGAGACAACACTACATAAAGAGAGACAACACTACATAAAGAGAGACAACACAACACTACATAAAGAGAGACCACAACACTACATAAAGAGAGACCACAACACTACATAAAGAGAGACCACAACACTACATAAAGAGACAACACAACACTACATAAAGAGAGACAACACTACATAAAGAGAGACCACAACACTACATAAAGAGAGACAAACACTACATAAAGAGAGACCACAACACTACATAAAGAGAGACAACACTACATAAAGAGAGACCACAACACTACATAAAGAGAGACAACACTACATAAAGAGAGACCACAACACTACATAAAGAGAGACAACACTACATAAAGAGAGACCACAACACTACATAAAGAGAGACAACACTACATAAAGAGAGACCACAACACTACATAAAGAGAGACCACAACACTACATAAAGAGAGACACCACAACACTACATAAAGAGAGACCACAACACTACATAAAGAGAGACACCACAACACTACATAAAGAGAGACCACAACACTACATAAAGAGAGACCACAACACTACATAAAGAGAGACACAACACTACATAAAGAGAGACCACAACACTACATAAAGAGAGACACCACAACACTACATAAAGAGAGACCACAACACTACATAAAGAGAGACCACAACACTACATAAAGAGAGACACAACACTACATAAAGAGAGACCACAACACTACATAAAGAGAGACCACAACACTACATAAAGAGACACCACAACACTACATAAAGAGAGACACAACACTACATAAAGAGAGACCACAACACTACATAAAGAGAGACACCACAACACTACATAAAGAGAGACCACAACACTACATAAAGAGAGACCACAACACTACATAAAGAGAGACACAACACTACATAAAGAGAGACCACAACACTACATAAAGAGAGACCACAACACTACATAAAGAGAGACCACAACACTACATAAAGAGAGACCACAACACTACATAAAGAGAGACCACAACACTACATAAAGAGAGACCACAACACTACATAAAGAGAGACCACAACACTACATAAAGAGAGACCACAACACTACATAAAGAGAGACCACAACACTACATAAAGAGAGACCACAACACTACATAAAGAGAGACACCACAACACTACATAAAGAGAGACCACAACACTACATAAAGAGAGACCACAACACTACATAAAGAGAGACACCACAACACTACATAAAGAGAGACCACAACACTACATAAAGAGAGACCACAACACTACATAAAGAGACACCACAACACTACATAAAGAGAGACCACAACACTACATAAAGAGACACCACAACACTACATAAAGAGAGACCACAACACTACATAAAGAGAGACCACAACACTACATAAAGAGACACCACAACACTACATAAAGAGAGACACCACAACACTACATAAAGAGAGACACCACAACACTACATAAAGAGAGACACCACAACACTACATAAAGAGAGACCACAACACTACACAAAGAGATACAACACTACATAAAGAGAGACCACAACACTACATAAAGAGACACTACAACACTACATAAAGAGAGACACCACAACACTACATAAAGAGAGACCACAACACTACACAAAGAGATACAACACTACATAAAGAGAGACCACAACACTACATAAAGAGAGACCACAACACTACATAAAGAGAGACACCACAACACTACATAAGAGAGACCACAACACTACATAAAGAGAGACCACAACACTACATAAAGAGAGACCACAACACTACATAAAGAGAGACCCACAACACTACAAAAGAGAGACCACAACACTACATAAAGAGAGACACCACACCACTACATATAGAGAGACAACACTACATAAAGAGAGACCACAACACTACATAAAGAGAGACCACAACACTACATAAAGAGACACCACACCACTACATAAAGAGAGACAACGCTACATAAAGAGAGACCACAACACTACATAAAGAGACACCACAACACTACATAAAGAGAGACCACAACACTACATAAAGAGACACCACAACACTACATAAAGAGAGACCACAACACTACATAAAGAGAGACCACAACACTACATAAAGAGAGACCACAACACTACATAAAGAGAGACCACAACACTACATAAAGAGAGACACCACAACACTACATAAAAAGAGAGACACCACAACACTACATAAAGAGACACCACAACACTACATAAAGAGAGACCACAACACTACATAAAAGAGACACTACAACACTACATAAAGAGAGACACCACAACACTACATAAAGAGAGACCTAAAGACAACACTACATAAAGAGAGACCTAAAGACAACACTACATAAAGAGAGACCTAAAGACAACACTACATAAAGAGAGACCTAAAGACAACACTACATAAAGAGAGACCACAACACTACATAAAGAGAGACACCACAACACTACATAAAGAGAGACCTAAAGACAACACTACATAAAGAGACACCACAACACTACATAAAGAGAGACACCACAACACTACATAAAGAGAGACCTAAAGACAACACTACATAAAGAGAGACCACAACACTACATAAAGAGAGACCACAACACTACATAAAGAGAGACACCACAACACTACATAAAGAGAGACCACAACACTACATAAAGAGAGACCACAACACTACATAAAGAGAGACAACACAACACTACATAAAGAGAGACAACACAACACTACATAAAGAGAGAGACAACACAACACTACATAAAGAGAGACAACACTACATAAAGAGAGACACCACAACACTACATAAAGAGAGACACCACAACACTACATAAAGAGAGACAACACAACACTACATAAAGAGAGACCACAACACTACATAAAGAGAGACCACAACACTACATAAAGAGAGACCACAACACTACATAAAGAGAGACCCCACAACACTACATAAAGAGAGACACCACAACACTACATAAAGAGAGACACCACAACACTACATAAAGAGAGAGACACCACAACACTACATAAAGAGAGAGACACCACAACACTACATAAAGAGAGACCACAACACTACATAAAGAGACACCACAACACTACATAAAGAGAGAGACACCACAACACTACATAAAGAGAGACCACAACACTACATAAAGAGACACCACAACACTACATAAAGAGAGAGACACCACAACACTACATACAGAGAGAGACACCACAACACTACATAAAGAGAGACCACAACACTACATAAAGAGACACCACAACACTACATAAAGAGAGACCACAACACTACATAAAGAGAGACCACAACACTACATAAAGAGAGACCACAACACTACATAAAGAGAGACAACACAACACTACATAAAGAGAGACCACAACACTACATAAAGAGAGACAACACAACACTACATAAAGAGAGACCACAACACTACATAAAGAGAGACCACAACACTACATAAAGAGAGACCACAACACTACATAAAGAGAGACCACAACACTACATAAAGAGAGACCTAAGACAACACTACATAAAGAGAGACAACATAACACTACATAAAGAGAGACCACAACACTACATAAAGAGAGACACCACAACACTACATAAAGAGAGACCACAACACTACATAAAGAGAGACCTAAAGACAACACTACATAAAGAGAGACAACATAACACTACATAAAGAGAGACCACAACACTACATAAAGAGAGACCACAACACTACATAAAGAGAGACAACATAACACTACATAAAGAGAGACCACAACACTACATAAAGAGAGACCACAACACTACATAAAGAGAGACAACATAACACTACATAAAGAGAGACACCACAACACTACATAAAGAGAGACACCACAACACTACATAAAGAGAGACACCACAACACTACATAAAGAGAGACAACAACACTACATAAAGAGAGACAACAACACTACATAAAGAGAGACAACAACACTACATAAAGAGAGACAACACTACATAAAGAGAGACACCACAACACTACATAAAGAGAGACAACACAACACTACATAAAGAGAGACACCACAACACTACATAAAGAGAGACAACACAACACTACATAAAGAGAGACCACAACACTACATAAAGAGAGACCACAACACTACATAAAGAGACACCACAACACTACATAAAGAGAGACCACAACACTACATAAAGAGAGACACCACAACACTACATAAAGAGAGACCACAACACTACATAAAGAGAGACACCACAACACTACATAAAGAGAGACACCACACCACTACATAAAGAGAGACCACAACACTACATAAAGAGAGACCACAACACTACATAAAGAGAGACCACAACACTACATAAAGAGAGACAACACTACATAAAGAGAGACCACAACACTACATAAAGAGAGACACCACAACACTACATAAAGAGACACCACAACACTACATAAAGAGAGACAACACTACATAAAGAGAGACAACACTACATAAAGAGAGACCACAACACTACATAAAGAGAGACAACACTACATAAAGAGAGACAACACTACATAAAGAGAGACAACACAACACTACATAAAGAGAGACCACAACACTACATAAAGAGAGACCACAACACTACATAAAGAGACACCACAACACTACATAAAGAGAGACCACAACACTACATAAAGAGACACCACAACACTACATAAAGAGAGACCACAACACTACATAAAGAGAGACACCACTACATAAAGAGAGACAACACTACATAAAGAGAGACAACACAACACTACATAAAGAGACACCACAACACTACATAAAGAGAGACCACAACACTACATAAAGAGAGACAACACTACATAAAGAGAGACAACACAACACTACATAAAGAGAGACCACAACACTACATAAAGAGAGACCACAACACTACATAAAGAGACACCACAACACTACATAAAGAGAGACCACAACACTACATAAAGAGAGACAACACTACATAAAGAGAGACAACACTACATAAAGAGAGACAACACTACATAAAGAGAGACAACACAACACTACATAAAGAGAGACCACAACACTACATAAAGAGAGACCACAACACTACATAAAGAGAGACCACAACACTACATAAAGAGAGACCACAACACTACATAAAGAGACAACACAACACTACATAAAGAGAGACAACACTACATAAAGAGAGACCACAACACTACATAAAGAGAGACAACACTACATAAAGAGAGACCACAACACTACATAAAGAGAGACAACACTACATAAAGAGAGACCACAACACTACATAAAGAGAGACAACACTACATAAAGAGAGACCACAACACTACATAAAGAGAGACAACACTACATAAAGAGAGACCACAACACTACATAAAGAGAGACAACACTACATAAAGAGAGACCACAACACTACATAAAGAGAGACCACAACACTACATAAAGAGACACCACAACACTACATAAAGAGACACCACAACACTACATAAAGAGAGACACCACAACACTACATAAAGAGAGACCACAACACTACATAAAGAGAGACCACAACACTACATAAAGAGAGACACAACACTACATAAAGAGAGACCACAACACTACATAAAGAGAGACACCACAACACTACATAAAGAGAGACCACAACACTACATAAAGAGAGACCACAACACTACATAAAGAGAGACACAACACTACATAAAGAGAGACCACAACACTACATAAAGAGAGACCACAACACTACATAAAGAGACACCACAACACTACATAAAGAGAGACACAACACTACATAAAGAGAGACCACAACACTACATAAAGAGAGACACCACAACACTACATAAAGAGAGACCACAACACTACATAAAGAGAGACCACAACACTACATAAAGAGAGACACAACACTACATAAAGAGAGACCACAACACTACATAAAGAGAGACCACAACACTACATAAAGAGAGACCACAACACTACATAAAGAGAGACCACAACACTACATAAAGAGAGACCACAACACTACATAAAGAGAGACCACAACACTACATAAAGAGAGACCACAACACTACATAAAGAGAGACACCACAACACTACATAAAGAGAGACCACAACACTACATAAAGAGAGACCACAACACTACATAAAGAGAGACACCACAACACTACATAAAGAGAGACCACAACACTACATAAAGAGAGACCACAACACTACATAAAGAGACACCACAACACTACATAAAGAGAGACCACAACACTACATAAAGAGACACCACAACACTACATAAAGAGAGACCACAACACTACATAAAGAGAGACCACAACACTACATAAAGAGACACCACAACACTACATAAAGAGAGACACCACAACACTACATAAAGAGAGACACCACAACACTACATAAAGAGAGACACCACAACACTACATAAAGAGAGACCACAACACTACACAAAGAGATACAACACTACATAAAGAGAGACCACAACACTACATAAAGAGACACTACAACACTACATAAAGAGAGACACCACAACACTACATAAAGAGAGACCACAACACTACACAAAGAGATACAACACTACATAAAGAGAGACCACAACACTACATAAAGAGAGACCACAACACTACATAAAGAGAGACACCACAACACTACATAAAGAGAGACCACAACACTACATAAAGAGAGACCACAACACTACATAAAGAGAGACCACAACACTACATAAAGAGAGACCCCACAACACTACATAAAGAGAGACCACAACACTACATAAAGAGAGACACCACACCACTACATATAGAGAGACAACACTACATAAAGAGAGACCACAACACTACATAAAGAGAGACCACAACACTACATAAAGAGACACCACACCACTACATAAAGAGAGACAACGCTACATAAAGAGAGACCACAACACTACATAAAGAGACATCACAACACTACATAAAGAGAGACCACAACACTACATAAAGAGACACCACAACACTACATAAAGAGAGACCACAACACTACATAAAGAGAGACCACAACACTACATAAAGAGAGACCACAACACTACATAAAGAGAGACCACAACACTACATAAAGAGAGACACCACAACACTACATAAAGAGAGACACCACAACCCTACATAAAGAGACACCACAACACTACATAAAGAGAGACCACAACACTACATAAAGAGACACTACAACACTACATAAAGAGAGACACCACAACACTACATAAAGAGAGACCTAAAGACAACACTACATAAAGAGAGACCTAAAGACAACACTACATAAAGAGAGACCTAAAGACAACACTACATAAAGAGAGACCTAAAGACAACACTACATAAAGAGAGACCACAACACTACATAAAGAGAGACACCACAACACTACATAAAGAGAGACCTAAAGACAACACTACATAAAGAGACACCACAACACTACATAAAGAGAGACACCACAACACTACATAAAGAGAGACCTAAAGACAACACTACATAAAGAGAGACCACAACACTACATAAAGAGAGACCACAACACTACATAAAGAGAGACACCACAACACTACATAAAGAGAGACCTAAAGACAACAACATAGCATGGTAGCAACACAACATGACAACTACATGGTAGCAAAACTACATGGCAGCAGCACAATATGGTAGCAGCACAAAACATGGTACAAACATTACTGGACACAGACAACAGCACAAAGGGCAAGAAGGTGGAGACAACAATACATCACGCAAAGCAGCCACAACTGTCAGTAAGAGTGTCCATGATTGAGCCGTTGAATGAAGAAATCAAGATAAAACTGTCCAGTTTTAGTGTTTGTTGCAGCTCGTTCCAGTCGCTAGCTGCAGCGAACCCTCAGAGGTAGTAATCACACCTGTGGGGAGAGGGGCATTCTTCTTACCGAACCACACGACCTTTGTTTTGGAGGTGTTCAGAACAAGGTTAAGGGCAGAGAAAGCTTGTTGGACACTAAGAAAGCTTTGTTGTAGAGAATTGTGTGTGCCTTGGGGTACACCCTTGGTGACATGCAGTGGCTGAGACAGCAAATGTTCCTGACATTATACACTGCACTCTTTGAGAGAGGTAGTTAGCAAACCAGGCCAAAGACCCCACAGAGACACCAATACTCATTAGCCTGGCCCACAAGAATGGAATGGTCTACCGTATCAAAAGCTTTGGCCAAGTCAATAAAAATAGCAGCATAACATTGCTTAGAATCAAAGGGCAATGGTGACATCATTGAAGAGTTTTTGAATATTTTTTACAGGCTTCCTTCTTTTCCCTGTCATTTAGGTTAGTATTGTGGTGTAACTACAATGTTGTTTGTCCATCCTCAGTTTTCTACTATCACAGCCATTAAACTCTGTAACTGTTTTATAGTCACCATTGGCCTCATGGTGAAATCCCTTAGAGGTTTCCTTCCTCTCCAGCAACTGAGTTAGGAAGGACGCCTGTATCTTTCTAGTGACTGGGTGTATTGATACACCATCCACAGTGTAATTAATAACGTCACTATGCTCAAAGGGATATTCAATGTCTGCTTTTTGTATTACCCATCTACCAATAGGTGCCCTTCTTTACGAGGCATTGGAAAACCTCCCTGGTCTTTGTGGTTGAATCTGTTTACTCCTGAACTTATTTAGGCTTGCCATAACAAAGGGGTTGAATACTTATTGACTCAAGACATTTCAGCTTTTCTTTCATTCATTCATTTGTAAACATTTTGGAAAACATAATTCCACTTTTACATTATGGGGTATTGTGTCCAGTGACACAACATCTCAATTTAACCCATGTTCAATTCAGGCTGTAACAACAACAAAATGTGGAAAAAAGTCAAGGCCCTGTATATTAATATGTAAACAACTGGTTTACATTGAGAATAGTCTGATGGGTGAGAATACTTCCTGAAGGCCCTGTATATTAATATGTAAACAACTGGTTAGATTGAGAATAGTCTGAAGGGTGTGTATACTTCCTGAAGGCCCTGTATATTAATATGTAAACAACTGGTTAGATTGAGAATAGTCTGAAGGATCTTGAATACAAGACATACGGTGTATTGCACAAGATTTTCCCAACTCAAGAGCTCATGCTTTCTAAGGATGTGACAATGATGATGGCTATTGGGCTTCCTATCAAGCACTTTGAGAGCCTGTTTGTAGACAGACTGAATAGGTTTTAATGTTGTACAGCAACAGGTTAGATTGAGAATAGTCTGAAGGGTGTGAATACTTCCTGAAGGCCCTGTATATTAATATGTAAACAACTGGTTAGATTGAGAATAGTCTGAAGGGTGAGAATACTTCCTGAAGGCGCTGTATATTAATATGTAAACAACTGGTTAGATTGAGAATAGTCTGAAGGGTGTGAATACTTCCTGAAGGCCCTGTATATTAATATGTAAACAACTGGTTAGATTGAGAATAGTCTGATGGGTGAGAATATTATAAAGTGCTTTGTTAAATTGTGAACGAGAGACCGATGAAATCAAATCAAATTGTATTTGTCACAAAATACAACAACCGTGAAATAATTACTTACAAGCCCTTAACCAACAGCATTTAAGAAAAATAAGACTTAATAACATATTTACTAAATAAACTAAAGTAAAAAAATCTAAGAGCAACAATAAAATAATAATAACGAGGCTATATACAGGGTATTACGGTACCGATTAAACGTGGAGGATATATACAGGGTATTACGGTACAGAGTCAATGTGGAGGCTATATACAGGGTGTTACGGTACAGAGTCAATGTGGAGGCTATATACAGGGTGTTACGGTACAGAGTCAATGTGGAGGCTATATACAGGGTGTTACGGTACAGAGTCAATGTGGAGGATATATACAGGGTATTACGGTACCGATTAAATGTGGAGGCTATATACAGGGTGTTACGGTACAGAGTCAATGTGGAGGCTATATACAGGGTATTACGGTACCGATTAAACGTGGAGGATATATACAGGGTATTACGGTACAGAGTCAATGTGGAGGCTATATACAGGGTGTTACGGTACAGAGTCAATGTGGAGGCTATATACAGGGTGTTACGGTACAGAGTCAATGTGGAGGCTATATACAGGGTGTTACGGTACAGAGTCAATGTGGAGGATATATACAGGGTATTACGGTACCGATTAAATGTGGAGGCTATATACAGGGTGTTACGGTACCGATTAAATGTGGAGGCTATATACAGGGTGTTACGGTACCGATTAAATGTGGAGGATATATACAGGGTGTTACGGTACCGATTAAATGTGGAGGCTATATACAGGGTGTTACGGTACCGATTAAATGTGGAGGCTATATACAGGGTGTTACGGTACCGATTAAATGTGGAGGATATATACAGGGTATTACGGTACAGAGTCAATGTGGAGTCTGTATACAGGGTATTACGGTACAGAGTCAATGTGGAGGCTGTATACATGGTATTACGGTACAGAGTCAATGTGGAGGCTGTATACAGGGTATTACGGTACAGAGTCAATGTGGAGGCTGTATACAGGGTATTACGGTACAGAGTCAATGTGGAGGCTATATACAGGGTATTACGGTACAGAGTCAATGTGGAGGCTATATACAGGGTGTTACGGTACCGATTAAATGTGGAGGCTATATACAGGGTGTTACGGTACCGATTAAATGTGGTGGCTATATACAGGGTATTACAGTACAGAGTCAATGTGGAGGCTATATACAGGGTGTTACGGTACAGAGTCAATGTGGAGGCTATATACAGGGTGTTACGGTACCGATTAAATGTGGAGGCTATATACAGGGTGTTACGGTACCGATTAAATGTGGAGGCTATATACAGGGTGTTACGGTACCGATTAAATGTGGTGGCTATATACAGGGTATTACAGTACAGAGTCAATGTGGAGGCAAATACAGGGTGTTACGGTACAGAGTCAATGTGGAGGCTATATACAGGGTGTTACGGTACCGATTAAATGTGGAGGCTATATACAGGGTATTACGGTACAGAGTCAATGTGGAGGCTATATACAGGGTGTTACGGTACCGATTAAATGTGGAGGCTATATACAGGGTGTTACGGTACAGAGTCAATGTGGAGGCTATATACAGGGTGTTACGGTACAGAGTCAATGTGGAGGCTATATACAGGGTGTTACGGTACAGAGTCAATGTGGAGGATATATACAGGGTATTACGGTACCGATTAAATGTGGAGGCTATATACAGGGTGTTACGGTACCGATTAAATGTGGAGGCTATATACAGGGTGTTACGGTACCGATTAAATGTGGAGGATATATACAGGGTGTTACGGTACCGATTAAATGTGGAGGCTATATACAGGGTGTTACGGTACCGATTAAATGTGGAGGCTATATACAGGGTGTTACGGTACCGATTAAATGTGGAGGATATATACAGGGTATTACGGTACAGAGTCAATGTGGAGTCTGTATACAGGGTATTACGGTACAGAGTCAATGTGGAGGCTGTATACATGGTATTACGGTACAGAGTCAATGTGGAGGCTGTATACAGGGTATTACGGTACAGAGTCAATGTGGAGGCTGTATACAGGGTATTACGGTACAGAGTCAATGTGGAGGCTATATACAGGGTATTACGGTACAGAGTCAATGTGGAGGCTATATACAGGGTGTTACGGTACCGATTAAATGTGGAGGCTATATACAGGGTGTTACGGTACCGATTAAATGTGGTGGCTATATACAGGGTATTACAGTACAGAGTCAATGTGGAGGCTATATACAGGGTGTTACGGTACAGAGTCAATGTGGAGGCTATATACAGGGTGTTACGGTACCGATTAAATGTGGAGGCTATATACAGGGTGTTACGGTACCGATTAAATGTGGAGGCTATATACAGGGTGTTACGGTACCGATTAAATGTGGTGGCTATATACAGGGTATTACAGTACAGAGTCAATGTGGAGGCAAATACAGGGTGTTACGGTACAGAGTCAATGTGGAGGCTATATACAGGGTGTTACGGTACCGATTAAATGTGGAGGCTATATACAGGGTATTACGGTACAGAGTCAATGTGGAGGCTATATACAGGGTGTTACGGTACCGATTAAATGTGGAGGCTATATACAGGGTGTTACGGTACAGAGTCAATGTGGAGGCTATATACAGGGTGTTACGGTACCGATTAAATGTGGAGGCTATATACAGGGTGTTACGGTACCGATTAAATGTGGTGGCTATATACAGGGTATTACAGTACAGAGTCAATGTGGAGGCTATATACAGGGTGTTACGGTACAGAGTCAATGTGGAGGCTATATACAGGGTGTTACGGTACCGATTAAATGTGGAGGCTATATACAGGGTATTACGGTACAGAGTCAATGTGGAGGCTATATACAGGGTGTTACGGTACCGATTAAATGTCAAATCAAATCAAATTTTATTTGTCACATACACATGGTTAGCAGATGTTAATGCGAGTGTAGCGAAATGCTTGTGCTTCTAGTTCCGACAATGCAGTGATAACCAACAAGTAATCTAACTAACAATTCCAAAACTACTGTCTTATACACAGTGTAAGGGGATAAAGAATATGTACATAAGGATATATGAATGAGTGATGGTACAGAGCAGCATACAGTAGATGGTATCGAGTACAGTATATACATATGAGATGAGAATGTAGACAAAGTAAACAAAGTGGCATAGTTAAAGTGGCTAGTGATACATGTATTACATAAGGATGCAGTCGATGATGTAGAGTACAGTATATACGTATGCATATGAGATGAATAATGTAGGGTAAGTAACATTATATAAGGTAGCATTGTTTAAAGTGGCTAGTGATATATTTACATCATTTCCCATCAATTCCCATTATTGAAGTGGCTGGAGTTGGGTCAGTGTCAATGACAGTGTGTTGGCAGCAGCCACTCAATGTTAGTGGTGGCTGTTTAACAGTCTGATGGCCTTGAGATAGAAGCTGTTTTTCAGTCTCTCGGTCCCAGCTTTGATGCACCTGTACTGACCTCGCCTTCTGGATGATAGCGGGGTGAACAGGCAGTGGTTCGGGTGGTTGATGTCCTTGATGATCTTTATGGCCTTCCTGTAACATCGGGTGGTGTAGGTGTCCTGGAGGGCAGGTAGTTTGCCCCGGTGATGCGTTGTGCAGACCTCACTACCCTCTGGACAGCCTTACGGTTGAGGGCGGAGCAGTTGCCGTACCAGGCGGTGATACAGCCCGCCAGGATGCTCTCGATTGTGCATCTGTAGAAGTTTGTGAGTGCTTTTGGTGACAAGCCGAATTTCTTCAGCCTCCTGAGGTTGAAGAGGCGCTGCTGCGCCTTCTTCACGACGCTGTCAGTGTGAGTGGACCAATTCAGTTTGTCTGTGATGTGTATGCCGAGGAACTTAAAACTTGCTACCCTCTCCACTACTGATCCATCGATGTGGATAGGGGGTGTTCCCTCTGCTGTTTCCTGAAGTCCACAATCATCTCCTTAGTTTTGTTGACGTTGAGTGTGAGGTTATTTTCCTGACACCACACTCCGAGGGCCCTCACCTCCTCCCTGTAGGCCGTCTCGTCGTTGTTGGTAATCAAGCCTACCACTGTTGTGTCGTCCGCAAACTTGATGATTGAGTTGGAGGCGTGCGTGGCCACGCAGTCGTGGGTGAACAGGGAGTACAGGAGAGGGCTCAGAACGCACCCTTGTGGGGCCCCGTGTTGAGGATCAGCGGGGAGGAGATGTTGTTGCCTACCCTCACCACCTGGGGGCGGCCCGTCAGGAAGTCCAGTACCCAGTTGCACAGGGCGGGGTCGAGACCCAGGGTCTCGAGCTTGATGACGAGCTTGGAGGGTACTATGGTGTTGAATGCCGAGCTGTAGTCGATGAACAGCATTCTCACATAGGTATTCCTCTTTTCCAGGTGGGTTAGGGCAGTGTGCAGTGTGGTTGAGATTGCATCGTCTGTGGACCTATTTGGGCGGTAAGCAAATTGGAGTGGGTCTAGGGTGTCAGGTAGGGTGGAGGTGATATGGTCCTTGACTAGTCTCTCAAAGCACTTCATGATGACGGAAGTGAGTGCTACGGGGCGGTAGTCGTTTAGCTCAGTTACCTTAGCTTTCTTGGGAACAGGAACAATGGTGGCCGTCTTGAAGCATGTGGGAACAGCAGACTGGTATAGGGATTGATTGAATATGTCCGTAAACACACCGGCCAGCTGGTCTGCGCATGCTCTGAGGGCGCGGCTGGGGATGCCGTCTGGGCCTGCAGCCTTGCGAGGGGTTAACACGTTTAAATGTCTTACTCACCTCGGCTGCAGTGAAGGAGAGACCGCATGTTTTCGTTGCAGGCCGTGTCAGTGGCACTGTATTGTCCTCAAAGCGGGCAAAAAGTTATTTAGTCTGCCTGGGAGCAAGACATCCTGGTCCGTGACTGGGCTGGGTTTCTTCTTGTAGTCCGTGATTGACTGTAGACCCTGCCACATGCCTCTTGTGTCTGAGCCGTTGAATTGAGATTCTACTTTGTCTCTGTACTGACGCTTAGCTTGTTTAATAGCCTTGCGGAGGGAATAGCTGCACTGTTTGTATTCGGTCATGTTGCCAGACACCTTGCCCTGATTAAAAGCAGTGGTTCGCGCTTTCAGTTTCACGCGAATGCTGCCATCAATCCACGGTTTCTGGTTAGGGAATGTTTTTATCGTTGCTATGGGAACGACATCTTCAACGCACGTTCTAATGAACTCGCACACCGAATCAGCGTATTCGTCAATATTTTTATCTGACGCAATACGAAACATGTCCCAGTCCACGTGATGGAAGCAGTCCTGGAGTGTGGAGTCAGCTTGGTCTGACCAGCGTTGGACAGACCTCAGCGTGGGAGCCTCTTGTTTAAGTTTCTGCCTGTAGGCAGGGATCAACAAAATGGAGTCGTGGTCAGCTTTACCGAAAGGGGGGCGGGGCAGGGCCTTATATGCGTCGCGGAAGTTAGAGTAACAATGATCCAAGGTTTTACCACCCCTGGTTGCGCAATCGATATGCTGATAAAATTTAGAGAGTCTTGTTTTCAGATTAGCTTTGTTAAAATCCCCAGCTACAATGAATGCAGCCTCCGGATAAATGGTTTCAGTTTGCAAAGAGTTAAATAAAGTTCGTTCAGAGCCATCGATGTGTCTGCTTGGGGGGGATATATACGGCTGTGATTATAATCGAAGAGAATTCTCTTGGAAGATAATGCGGTCTACATTTGATTGTGAGGAATTCTAAATCAGGTGAACAGAAGGATTTGAGTTCCTGTATGTTTCCTTCATCACACCATGTCTCGTTAGTCATGAGGCATACGCCCCGCCACTCTTCTTACCAGAAAGATGTTTGTTTCTGTCGGCGCGATGCGTGGAGAAACCCGTTGGCTGCACCGCCCGGATAGCGTCTTTCCAGTGAGCCATGTTTCCGTGAAGCAGAGAACGTTGCAGTCTCTGATGTCCCTCTGGAATGCTACCCTTGCTCGGATTTCATCAACCTTGTTGTCAAGAGACTGGACATTGGCAAGAAGAATGCTGGGGAGTGGTGCGCGATGTGCCCTTGTCCTGAGTCTGACCAGAAGACCGCTACGTTTCCCTCTTTTTCGGAGTCGTTTCCTTGGGTCGCTGCATGCGATCCATTCCGTTGTCCTGTTTGTAAGGCAGAACACAGGATCCGCGTCGCGGAAAACATATTCTTGGTCGTACTGATGGTGAGTTGACGCTGATCTTATATTCAGTAGTTCTTCTCGACTGTATGTAATGAAACCTAAGATGACCTGGGGTACTAATATAAGAAATAACACGTAAAATAACAAAAAACTGCATAGTTTCCTAGGAACGCGAAGCGAGGCGGCCATCTCTGTCGGCGCCGGAAGTAATGTGGAGGCTATATACAGGGTATTACGGTACAGAGTCAATGTGGAGGCTATATACAGGGTATTACGGTACAGAGTCAATGTGGAGGCTATATACAGGGTGTTACGGTACCGAGTCAATGAGCGGGGGTACAGGTTAGTCGAGGTAATTGAGGTAATATGTACATGTAGGTAGGGGGGAGTCAATGCAAATAGTCTGGGTAGCCATTTGATTAGCTGTTCAGGAGTCTTATGGCTAGAAGCTGTTTAGAAGCCTCTTGGACCTAGACTTGGCGCTCCGGTACCGCTTGCCGTGTTGTAGCAGAGAGAACAGTCTATGACTAAGGTGGCTGGAGCCTTTGGCAATTTTTAAGGCCTTCCTCTGACACCGCCTGGTACTTACTCACATTGGCTACGGAGAGCGTGATCGCACAGTATATAGTCTCGCTATTGTTATTTTACTGCTCCTCTTTAATTACTTGTTACTTTTATTTCTTATTCAACTGCATTGTTGGTTAGGGGCTCGTAAGTAAGCATTTCACATGTCTAATAAAATTGTATTTGTTTTGACTTATTGATGAAGCCGGCAACTGATTTGGTATACTCCTCAATGCCACATATTTCCGTCTGTGCTAGCAAAACTGTCCTGTAGCGTAGCATCAGCGTCATCTGACCACTTCCGTATTGAGCGAGTCACTGGTACTTTCTGCTTTAGTTATTGCTTGTAACCAGGAATCAGGAGGATATAATTATGGCCAGATTTGCCAAATGGAGGGTGAGGGAGAGCTTTGTACGTGTCTCATTCGTCGTAACGAGGAAACCATGGCGCAGCGTGATTGGAATACATTCTTCTTTTATTTAACAAAGACCACTTAAACAAACTATCGTAAAGCTAGAAACAACTAGTGCTGCCATGCAACTACACATAGACAATAACCCACAAAACCAAAATGGAAAAATGGCAACCTAAATAGGATCCCCAATCAGAGACAACGATAAACAGCTGCCTCTGATTGGGAACCAATTCAGGCCACTATAGACCGACATTTACCTAGACAAACCAAAACCCCATAGATATACAAAAAAAACTAGATAAGACAAAAACACACATACCACCCGAGTCACACCCTGACCTAACCAAAATAATAAAGAAAACAAAGATAACTACGGTCAGGGCGTGACACTCTGTGTGTGGAGTAAAAGTGTTTTCTTTCTCTGGTTTCACATGTGACATGCTGGTAGAAATGAGGTAAAATGGATTTAAGTTTGCTTGCATTAACGTCCCCGGGCCACTAGGAGCACCGCTTCTGGATGAGCATTTTCCTGTTTGCTTATGGCCTTATACAGCTGGTTGAGTGGCCTTTATACAGCTGGTTGAGTGACCTTATACAGCTGGTTGAGTGACCTTATACAGCTGGTTGAGTGGCCTTCTACAGCTGGTTGAGTGGCCTTATACAGCTGGTTGAGTGGGCTTATACAGCTGGTTGAGGGGCCTTTATACAGCTGGTTGAGTGGCCTTATACAGCTGGTTGAGTGGCCTTCTACAGCTGGTTGAGTGGCCTTATACAGCTGGTTGAGTGGTCTTATACAGCTGGTTGAGTGGCCTTATACAGCTGGTTGAGTGGCCTTATACAGCTGGTTGAGTGGCCTTATACAGCTGGTTGAGTGGCCTTATACAGCTGGTTGAGTGGCCTTATACAGCTGGTTGAGGGGCCTTATACAGCTGGTTGAGTGGCCTTATACAGCTGGTTGAGGGGCCTTATACAGCTGGTTGAGTGGCCTTCTACAGCTGGTTGAGTGGCCTTATACAGCTGGTTGAGTGGCCTTATACAGCTGGTTGAGTGGCCTTATACAGCTGGTTGAGTGGCCTTATACAGCTGGTTGAGGGGCCTTATACAGCTGGTTGAGTGGCCTTCTACAGCTGGTTGAGTGGCCTTATACAGCTGGTTGAGTGGTCTTATACAGCTGGTTGAGTGGCCTTATACAGCTGGTTGAGTGGCCTTATACAGCTGGTTGAGTGGCCTTATACAGCTGGTTGAGGGGCCTTATACAGCTGGTTGAGTGTCCTTATACAGCTGGTTGAGGGGCCTTATACAGCTGGTTGAGTGGCCTTCTACAGCTGGTTGAGTGGCCTTATACAGCTGGTTGAGTGGCCTTATACAGCTGGTTGAGTGGCCTTATACAGCTGGTTGAGTGGCCTTATACAGCTGGTTGAGTGCGGTCTTATACAGCTGGTTGAGTGCGGTCTTATACAGCTGGTTGAGGGGTCTTATACAGCTGGTTGAGTGCGGTCTTATACAGCTGGTTGAGTGGTCTTATACAGCTGGTTGAGTGCGGTCTTATACAGCTGGTTGAGTGCGGTCTTATACAGCTGGTTGAGTGCGGTCTTATACAGCTGGTTGAGTGCGGTCTTATACAGCTGGTTGAGTGCGGTCTTATACAGCTGGTTGAGGGGCCTTATACAGCTGGTTGAGTGGTCTTATACAGCTGGTTGAGTGGTCTTATACAGCTGGTTGAGTGTGGTCTTATACAGCTGGTTGAGTGCGGTCTTATACAGCTGGTTGAGTGCGGTCTTATACAGCTGGTTGAGTGCGGTCTTATACAGCTGGTTGAGTGCGGTCTTATACAGCTGGTTGAGTGGTCTTATACAGCTGGTTGAGTGCGGTCTTATACAGCTGGTTGAGTGCGGTCTTATACAGCTGGTTGAGTGCGGTCTTATACAGCTGGTTGAGTGCGGTCTTATACAGCTGGTTGAGTGGTCTTATACAGCTGGTTGAGTGGTCTTATACAGCTGGTTGAGTGCGGTCTTATACAGCTGGTTGAGTGCGGTCTTATACAGCTGGTTGAGGGGTCTTATACAGCTGGTTGAGTGCGGTCTTATACAGCTGGTTGAGTGGTCTTATACAGCTGGTTGAGTGGTCTTATACAGCTGGTTGAGTGGTCTTATACAGCTGGTTGAGTGCGGTCTTATACAGCTGGTTGAGTGGTCTTATACAGCTGGTTGAGGGGCCTTATACAGCTGGTTGAGTGGTCTTATACAGCTGGTTGAGTGGTCTTATACAGCTGGTTGAGTGGTCTTATACAGCTGGTTGAGTGGTCTTATACAGCTGGTTGAGGGGCCTTATACAGCTGGTTGAGTGGTCTTATACAGCTGGTTGAGTGCGGTCTTAGCTGTCTATTTACCACCATAGACTTATTGTGAAGGTGTAGGCTATGTTACATGGATTTATTGTGAAGGTGTAGGCTATGTTACATGGATTTATTGTGAAGGTGTAGGCTATGTTACATGGATTTATTGTGATGGTGTAGACTATGTTACATGGATTTATTGTGAAGGTGTAGACTATATTACATGGATTTATTGTGAAGGTGTAGACAGACTATATTACATGGATTTATTGTGAAGGTGTAGGCTATGTTACATGGATTTATTGTGAAGGTGTAGGCTATGTTACATGGATTTATTGTGAAGGTGTAGGCTATGTTACATGGATTTATTGTGAAGGTGTAGGCTATGTTACATGGATTTATTGTGAAGGTGTAGGCTATGTTACATGGATTTATTGTGAAGGTGTAGGCTATGTTACATGGATTTATTGTGAAGGTGTAGGCTATGTTACATGGATTTATTGTGAAGGTGTAGGCCATGTTACATGGATTTATTGTGAAGGTGTAGGCCATGTTACATGGATTTATTGTGAAGGTGTAGGCTATGTTACATGGATTTATTGTGAAGGTGTAGGCTATGTTACATGGATTTATTGTGAAGGTGTAGGTAGACTATATTACATGGATTTATTGTGAAGGTGTAGGCTATGTTACATGGATTTATTGTGAAGGTGTAGGCTATGTTACATGGATTTATTGTGAAGGTGTAGGTAGACTATATTACATGGATTTATTGTGAAGGTGTAGGCTATGTTACATGGATTTATTGTGAAGGTGTAGGCTATGTTACATGGATTTATTGTGAAGGTGTAGGCTATATTACATGGATTTATTGTGAAGGTGTAGGCTATGTTACATGGATTTATTGTGAAGGTGTAGGTAGACTATATTACATGGATTTATTGTGAAGGTGTAGGCTATGTTACATGGATTTATTGTGAAGGTGTAGGCTATGTTACATGGATTTATTGGGAAGGTGTAGACTATATTACATGGATTTATTGTGAAGGTGTAGGTAGGCTATATTACATGGATTTATTGTGAAGGTGTAGGCTATATTACATGGATTTATTGTGAAGGTGTAGGCTATATTACATGGATTTATTGTGAAGGTGTAGACTATATTACATGGATTTATTGTGATGGTGTAGGTAGACTATATTACATGGATTTATTGTGAAGATGTAGACTATATTACATGGATTTATTGTGAAGGTGTAGGTAGACTATATTACATGGATTTATTGTGAAGGTGTAGGCCATGTTACATGGATTTATTGTGAAGGTGTAGGCCATGTTACATGGATTTATTGTGAAGGTGTAGGCCATGTTACATGGATTTATTGTGAAGGTGTAGGCTATGTTACATGGATTTATTGTGAAGGTGTAGGCTATGTTACATGGATTTATTGTGAAGGTGTAGGCTATGTTACATGGATTTATTGTGAAGGTGTAGGCTATGTTACATGGATTTATTGTGAAGGTGTAGGCTATGTTACATGGATTTATTGTGAAGGTGTAGGCCATGTTACATGGATTTATTGTGAAGAAAAGGTTGGCTATGTTACATGGATTTATTGTGAAGGTGTAGGCTATGTTACATGGATTTATTGTGAAGGTGTTACATGGATTTATTGTGAAGGTGTAGGCTATTTATTACATGAAGGTGTAGGCTATGTTACATGGATTTATTGTGAAGGTGTAGGCTATGTTACATGGATTTATTGTGAAGGTGTAGGCTATGTTACATGGATTTATTAGTGTTTTTAGGTCTGCATCAGTGGCTACGCGTGGAAGCCAGGAGATGTTCATTACCAGGAGACAGGCAGTTATTTGCATGACAATCACCGTCTGACAAAATGTCATGACCGCAACAGCTGTAGTTGTGTTAGTTACCTAGGCTGGATGTGGCTGGCTGACAGCATGGTATCACTCTGTCATGTCTGAGCTCTTTCTGACAAAGGACCAACTCACACTCATTCTAATCAGGGTGAAATGGACTGTTTGGGGTTGACTCCTATTCGACTCAAACCAACAAACCAGGGCTCAGGCCCAAGACTCAAACCAACCAACCAGGGCTCAGGCCAAAGACTCAAACCAACCAACCAGGGCTCAAGCCAAAGACTCAAACCAACCAACCAGGGCTCAGGCCCAAGACTAAAACCAACCAACCAGGGCTCAGGCCAAAGACTCAAACCAACCAACCAGGGCTAAGGCCCAAGACTCGAACCAACCAACCAGGGCTCAGGCCAAAGAGTAAAACCGACCAACCAGGGCTCAGGCCCAAGACTCAAACCAACCAACCAGGGCTCAGGCCCAAGACTCAAACCAACCAACCAGGGCTCAGGCCCAAGACTCAAACCAACCAACCAGGGCTCAGGCCCAAGACTCAAACCAACCAACCAGGGCTCAGGCCCAAGACTCAAACCAACCAACCAGGGCTCAGGCCAAAGAGTAAAACCGACCAACCAGGGCTCAGGCCCAAGACTCAAACCAACCAACCAGGGCTCAGGCCCAAGACTCAAACCAACCAACCAGGGCTCAGGCCCAAGACTCAAACCAACCAACCAGGGCTCAGGCCCAAGACTCAAACCAACCAACCAGGGCTCAGGCCAAAGAGTAAAACCGACCAACCAGGGCTCAGGCCCAAGACAAATGCTCTGTCTTTATTTGTGTTTGGTATCTTGACGTCCCCACTTAGATTTGTTCATTAACCATTATTTTACCAGGTATATTGACAGAAAACACGACTATCTCTCGTACACTAAGGACCTGGGGCAGAGGAGAAGAATGTGCCTGTTTGAAAGCAACAAAAAATAAATGTAGCTCGCTAATAATTTCTTTATTAAGTATCTCATGCTAGAAAAGGTTGGAGACCCTTTATTATTTTTTTATTTGTATTTCATCTTTATTTAACCAGGTAGGCTAGTTGAGAACAAGTTCTCATTTGCAACTGCGACCTGGCCAAGATAAAGCATAGCAGTGTGAACAGACAACACAGAGTTACACATGGAGATATGAGTCTGGAAGGAGAGTTTACAGTCTAGCCAGACACCTAGGTACTTATAGATGTCCACATATTCAAGGTCGGAACCATCCAGGGTGGTGATGCTAGTCGGGCATGCGGGTGCAGGCAACGAACGGTTGAAAAGCATGCATTTGGTTTTACTAGCGTTTAAGAGCAGTTGGAGGCCACGGAAGGAGTGTTGTATGGCATTGAAGCTCGTTTGGAGGTTAGATAGCACGGTGTCCAAGGACGGGCCAGAAGTATATAGAATGGTGTCGTCTGCGTAGAGGTGGATCAGGGAATCACCCGCAGCAAGAGCAACATCATTGATATATACAGAGAAAAGAGTCGGCCTGAGAATTGAACCCTGTGGCACCCCTATAGAGACTGCCAGAGGACCGGACAGCATGCCCTCCGATTTGACACACTGAACTCTGTCTGCAAAGTAGTTGGTGAACCAGGCAAGGCAGTCATCAGAAAAACCAAGGCTACTGAGTCTGCCGATAAGAATATGGTGATTGACAGAGTCGAAAGCCTTGGCAAGGTCGATGAAGACGGCTGCACAGTACTGTCTTTTATCGATGGCGGTTATGATATCGTTTAGTACCTTGAGCGTGGCTGAGGTGCACCCGTGACCGGCTCGGAAACCAGATTACACAGCGGAGAAGGTACGGTGATGGATATAGGTCTGTAACAGTTTAGGTCCAGGGTGTCTCCCCCTTTGAAGAGGGGGATGACTGCGGCAGCTTTCCAATCTTTGGGGATCTCAGACGATATGAAAGAGAGGTTGAACAGGCTGGTAATAGGGGTTGCGACAATGGCGGTGGATAGTTTCAGAAATAGAGGGTCCAGATTGTCAAGCCCAGCTGATTTGTACGGGTCCAGGTTTTGCAGCTCTTTCAGAACATCTGCTATCTGGATTTGGGTAAAGGAGAACCTGGAGAGGCTTTGGCGAGGAGCTGCGGGGGGGCCGGAGCTGTTGGCCGAGGTTGGAGTAGCCAGGCGGAAGGCATGGCCAGCCGTTGAGAAATGCTTGTTGAAGTTTTCGATAATCATGGATTTATCGGTGGTGACCGTGTTACCTAGCCTCAGTGCAGTGGGCAGCTGGGAGGAGGTGCTCTTGTTCTCCATGGACTTCACAGTGTCCCAGAACTTTTTGGAGTTAGAGCTACAGGATGCAAATTTCTGCCTGAAGAAGCTGGCCTTAGCTTTCCTGACTGACTGCGTGTATTGGTTCCTGACTTCCCTGAACAGTTGCATATCACGGGGACTATTAGATGCTATTGCAGTCCGCCACAGGATGTTTTTGTGCTGATCGAGGGCAGTCAGGTCTGGAGTGAACCAAGGGCTGTATCTGTTCTTAGTTCTGCATTTTTTGAACGGAGCATGCTTATCCCAAAATGGTGAGGAAGTTACTTTTAAAGAATGACCTTGCCCCAGGGAGTGTCTTGTATAGCATAATTCAGTGAGCTGGGTTGCTAGGGAGTGTCTGTTTAATGTGTCTGTTTTATGGTAGTTTAAAGGAATGCAGTGAGTTCAGCATAGATAATGGCTACTCAGGGATATTCAAGGTAACTTTCAGACCTGTGTGTGTAACAGTCTACTATTAGGCTACATTGTAGCACAGTGTGTAACAGTCTACTATTAGGCTACATTGTAGCACAGTGTGTAACAGTCTACTATTAGGCTACATTGTAGCACAGTGTGTAACAGTCTACTATTAGGCTACATTGTAGCACAGTGTGTAACAGCCTACTATTAGGCTACATTGTAGCACAGTGTGTAACAGTCTACTATTAGGCTACATTGTAGCACAGTGTGTAACAGTCTACTATTAGGCTACATTGTAGCACAGTGTGTAACAGCCTACTATTAGGCTACATTGTAGCACAGTGTATAACAGTCTACTATTAGGCTACATTGTAGCACAGTGTGTAACAGTCTACTATTAGGCTACATTGTAGCACAGTGTGTAACAGCCTACTATTAGGCTACATTGTAGCACAGTGTGTAACAGCCTACTATTAGGCTACATTGTAGCACAGTGTGTAACAGTCTACTATTAGGCTACATTGTAGCACAGTGTGTAACAGTACTATTAGGCTACATTGTAGCACAGTGTGTAACAGTCTACTATTAGGCTACATTGTAGCACAGTGTGTATCAGTCTACAATTATTGACTATGACCTGTAAAACAGTGTCAGTGATAACACCAGGGTGTGTCCCTAACACATTCCTGAGCTACAGATAACATGAAACTGTCCAGTGCTCTAGACATCAGATAACGTGAAACTCTCTCAGAGCTCTAGACATCAGATAACATCAAGCAGCACAGAAAAGTCCAACTCTGTGAGGCTGAAACATTAGTTGGCTGCTCTCTCATTCCCTCTGTGGTGCATTCTTTAGTTAGACCCATAAATGGCTGTAGTCTGTGGCAACAGAGCAAAGTAAACAACCAAACAGTCATGTGAGAGCAGTGAGTCACCACCGGGGTATTCCACTGAAGGAGGAGGAGGAGGAAAATGATTCAAAACATTTAGCTTAAACATTCAGTGTTTTCTATTCATCCATTCCGTGCCACTCGCAGGTCTTGCTTAGTTTTGCGATTTGACTGGAGTAGACTGTTCACTGTTCACTGAAGTCTTACCTGTATAGGAGACAGTACTGAAGTGTAGTGGTGTGGTAGTATAGTAGTGTAGTAGTATAGTAGTGTAGTAGTGTAGTAGTATAGTAGTGTAGTAGTATAGTAGTGTAGCAGTATAGTAGTGTAGCAGTATAGTGGTGTGGTAGTGTCGCAGTATAGTGGTGTGGTAGTATAGTAGTGTAGTAGTATAGTAGTATAGTAGTATAGTAGTGTAGCAGTATAGTGGTGTGGTAGTGGCACAGTATAGTGGTGTGGTAGTATAATAGTGTAGTAGTATAGTAGTGTAGCAGTATAGTGGTGTGGTAGTATGGTAGTATAGTAGTGTAGTAGTATAGTAGTGTAGTAGTGTAGCAGTATAGTAGTGTAGTAGTATAGTAGAGTAGTAGTATAGTGGTGTGGTAGTGTAGTAGTATATTAGTATAGTAGTGTAGTAGTATAGTAGTGTAGTAGTATAGTAGTGTAGCAGTATAGTAGTGTAGCAGTATAGTAGTGTAGCAGTATAGTGGTGTGGTAGTATAGTAGTGTAGTAGTATAGTAGTGTAGTAGTATAGTAGTGTAGCAGTATAGTGGCGTGGTAGTATAGTAGTGTAGTAGTGTAGTAGTGTAGTAGTATAGTAGTGTAGTAGTATAGTAGTGTAGCAGTATAGTAGTGTAGTAGTATAGTAGTGTAGTAGTATAGTAGTGTAGCAGTATAGTGGTGTGGTAGTATAGTGATGTGGTAGTATAGTAGTGTAGTAGTGTAGTAGTATAGTAGTGTAGTGGAATAGTAGTGTAGTAGTATAGTAGTGTAGTAGTGTAGCAGTATAGTAGTGTAGTAGTGTAGTCGTGTAGCAGTATAGTAGTGTAGTAGTATAGTAGTGTAGTAGTGTAGCAGTATAGTGGTGTGGTAGTATAGTAGTATAGTAGTGTAGTAGTATAGTAGTGTAGTAGTATAGTAGTGTAGCAGTATAGTGGTGTGGTAGTATAGTAGTGTAGTAGTGTAGTAGTATAGTAGTATAGTGGTGTAGTGGTATAGTAGTGTAGTAGTATAGTAGTGTAGTAGTGTAGTAGTGTAGCAGTATAGTAGTGTAGTAGTGTAGTCGTGTAGCAGTATAGTAGTGTAGTAGTGTAGCAGTATAGTGGTGTGGTAGTATAGTAGTATAGTAGTGTAGTAGTGTCGCAGTATAGTAGTGTAGTAGTATAGTAGTGTAGCAGTATAGTGGTGTGGTAGTATAGTGATGTGGTAGTATAGTAGTGTAGTAGTGTAGTAGTATAGTAGTATAGTAGTGTAGTGGTATAGTAGTGTAGTAGTGTAGTGGTGTGGTAGTATAGTAGTGTCGCAGTATAGTGGTGTGGTAGTATAGCAGTGTAGTAGTATAGTAGTGTAGTAGTGTCGCAGTATTATGGTGTGGTAGTATAGTAGTGTAGTAGTATAGTAGTGTAGTAGTGTCGCAGTGTGGTAGTGTAGTAGTGTCGCAGTATAGTGGTGTGGTAGTATAGTAGTGTAGTAGTGTCGCAGTATAGTGGTGTGGTAGTATAGTAGTGTAGTAGTATAGTAGTGTAGTAGTGTCGCAGTATAGTAGTGTGGTAGTATAGTAGTGTAGTAGTGTAGTAGTGTCGCAGTATAGTAGTGTGGTAGTATAGTAGTGTAGTAGTATAGTAGTGTAGTAGTATAGTAGTGTAGTAGTATAGTAGAGTAGTAGTATAGTGGTGTGGTAGTGTAGTAGTATATTAGTGTAGTAGTATAGTAGTGTAGTAGTATAGTAGTGTAGTAGTATAGTAGTGTAGCAGTATAGTGGTGTGGTAGTGTCGCAGTATAGTGGTGTGGTAGTATAGTAGTGTAGTAGTATAGTAGTGTAGTAGTATAGTGGTATAGTAGTGTAGTAGTATAGTGGTATAGTAGTGTAGTAGTGTAGTGGTGTGGTAGTATAGTAGTGTAGTAGTATAGTAGTGTAGCAGTATAGTAGTGTAGTAGTGTAGTCGTGTAGCAGTATAGTAGTGTAGTAGTGTAGTAGTGTAGCAGTATAGTGGTGTGGTAGTATAGTAGTGTAGTAGTATAGTAGTGTAGTAGTGTAGCAGTATAGTAGTGTAGTAGTATAGTAGTGTAGCAGTATAGTAGTGTAGTAGTGTAGTAGTGTCGCAGTATAGTGGTGTGGTAGTATAGTGATATAGTAGTGTAGTAGTGTAGTAGTATAGTAGTATAGTAGTGTAGTGGTATAGTAGTGTAGTAGTGTAGTGGTGTGGTAGTATAGTAGTGTAGTAGTATAGTAGTGTAGTAGTATAGTAGTATAGTAGTGTAGTAGTGTAGTAGTGTAGTAGTGTAGCAGTATAGTAGTATAGTAGTGTAGTAGTGTGGTAGTATAGTGGTGTGGTAGTATAGTAGTGTAGTAGTATAGTAGTGTAGTAGTGTCGCAGTATAGTGGTGTGGTAGTGTAGTAGTGTCGCAGTATAGTGGTGTGGTAGTATAGTAGTGTAGTAGTATAGTAGTGTAGTAGTGTCGCAGTATAGTAGTGTGGTAGTATAGTAGTGTAGTAGTGTATTAGTATAGTAGTGTAGTAGTATAGTAGTGTAGTAGTATAGTAGTGTAGTAGTATAGTAGTGTAGCACTATAGTGGTGTGGTAGTATAGTGATGTGGTAGTATAGTAGTGTAGTAGTGTAGTAGTATAGTAGTGTAGTGGTATAGTAGTGTAGTGGTGTGGTAGTATAGTAGTGTAGTAGTATAGTAGTGTAGTAGTATAGTAGTGTAGCAGTGTAGTAGTGTAGTCGTGTAGCAGTATAGTAGTATAGTAGTGTAGTAGTGTAGTAGTGTCGCAGTATAGTGGTGTGGTAGTGTAGTAGTGTAGTAGTGTAGTAGTATAGTAGTGTAGTAGTGTAGCAGTATAGTAGTGTAGTAGTATAGTAGTATAGTAGTGTAGCAGTATAGTGGTGTGGTAGTATAGTGATGTGGTAGTATAGTAGTGTAGTAGTGTAGTAGTATAGTAGTGTAGTGGTGTGGTAGTATAGTAGTGTAGTAGTATAGTAGTGTAGTAGTATAGTAGTGTAGCAGTGTAGTAGTGTAGTCGTGTAGCAGTATAGTAGTGTAGTAGTGTAGTAGTGTCGCAGTATAGTGGTGTGGTAGTGTAGTAGTGTCGCAGTATAGTGGTGTGGTAGTATAGTAGTGTAGTAGTATAGTAGTGTAGTAGTGTCGCAGTATAGTGGTGTGGTAGTATAGTAGTGTAGTAGTATAGTAGTGTAGCAGTATAGTAGTGTGGTAGTATAGTAGTGTAGTAGTGTAGTAGTGTAGCAGTATAGTAGTGTGGTAGTATAGTAGTGTAGTAGTATAGTAGTGTAGTAGTATAGTGGTGTGGTAGTGTAGTAGTATATTAGTGTAGTAGTATAGTAGTGTAGTAGTATAGTAGTGTAGTAGTATAGTAGTGTAGTAGTATAGTAGTGTGGTGTGGTAGTGTAGTAGTATAGTGTGTAGTAGTATAGTAGTGTAGTAGTATAGTGGTATAGTAGTATAGTGGTAGTAGTAGTGTAGTAGTGTAGTATAGTGGTGTGGTAGTATAGTAGTGTAGTAGTATAGCAGTGTAGTAGTGTAGTCGTGTAGCAGTGTAGTAGTGTCGCAGTATAGTGGTGTGGTAGTGTGTGTGGTAGTATAGTAGTGTAGTAGTATAGTAGTGTAGTAGTGTCGTAGTGTAGTAGTATAGTAGTGTAGCAGTATAGTAGTGTAGCAGTATAGTGGTGTGGTAGTATAGTAGTGTAGTAGTGTAGTAGTATAGTAGTGTAGTAGTATAGTAGTGTAGCAGTATAGTAGTGTAGTAGTGTAGTCGTGTAGCAGTATAGTAGTGTAGTAGTGTAGTAGTGTCGCAGTATAGTGGTGTGGTAGTGTAGTAGTATAGTAGTGTAGTAGTGTAGTAGTGTAGCAGTATAGTGGTGTGGTAGTATAGTAGTGTAGTAGTATAGTAGTGTAGTAGTATAGTAGTGTAGCAGTATAGTGGTGTGGTAGTGTCAAAGTATAGTGGTGTGGTAGTATAGTAGTATAGTAGTGTAGCAGTATAGTGGTGTGGTAGTATAGTAGTGTAGTAGTGTAGTAGTATAGTAGTGTAGTAGTATAGTAGTATAGTAGTGTAGCAGTATAGTAGTGTAGTAGTATAGTAGTGTAGTAGTATAGTAGTGTAGTAGTATAGTGGTGTGGTAGTATAGTGATGTGGTAGTATAGTAGTGTAGTAGTGTAGTAGTATAGTAGTATAGTGGTGTAGTGGTATAGTAGTGTAGTAGTGTAGTGGTGTAGGTAGTATAGTAGTGTAGTAGTAGTAGTAGTGTAGTAGTATAGTAGTGTAGTAGTGTAGTAGTGTAGCCGTGTAGCAGTATAGTAGTGTAGTAGTGTAGTAGTGTCGCAGTATAGTGGTGTGGTAGTATAGTGGTGTGGTAGTGTAGTAGTATATTAGTGTAGTAGTATAGTAGTGTAGTAGTATAGTAGTGTAGTAGTATAGTAGTGTAGTAGTGTAGTAGTATAGTAGTGTAGTAGTATAGTAGTGTAGTAGTATAGTAGTGTAGCAGTATAGTGGTGTGGTAGTGTCGCAGTATAGTGGTGTGGTAGTATAGTAGTGTATAGTAGTGTAGTAGTATGGTGTGGTAGTATGTAGTAGTGTAGTAGTGTAGTAGTATAGTAGTGTAGCAGTATAGTGGTGTGGTAGTGTCACAGTATAGTGGTGTGGTAGTATAGTAGTGTAGTAGTATAGTAGTGTAGTAGTATAGTGGTATAGTAGTGTAGTAGTGTAGTAGTGGTAGTATAGTAGTGTAGTAGTATAGTCGTGTAGCAGTATAGTAGTGTAGTAGTGTAGTCGTGTAGCAGTATAGTAGTGTAGTAGTGTCGCAGTATAGTGGTGTGGTAGTATAGTAGTGTAGTAGTATAGTAGTGTAGTAGTGTCGCAGTATAGTAGTGTAGTAGTATAGTAGTGTAGTAGTATAGTAGTGTAGCAGTATAGTGGTGTGGTAGTATAGTGATGTGGTAGTATAGTAGTGTAGTAGTATAGTAGTGTAGTAGTATAGTAGTGTAGTAGTATAGTAGTATAGTAGTGTAGTAGTATAGTAGTGTAGTAGGATAGTAGTGTAGCAGTATAGTGGTGTGGTAGTGTCACAGTATAGTGGTGTGGTAGTATAGTAGTGTAGTAGTATAGTAGTATAGTAGTATAGTAGTATAGTAGTGTAGTAGTGTGGTAGTATAGTAGTGTAGTAGTATAGTAGTGTAGTAGTGTAGTCGTGTAGCAGTATAGTAGTGTAGTAGTGTCGCAGTATAGTGGTGTGGTAGTATAGTAGTGTAGTAGTATAGTAGTGTAGTAGTGTAGCAGTATAGTAGTGTAGTAGTATAGTAGTGTAGTAGTATAGTAGTGTAGCAGTATAGTGGTGTGGTAGTATAGTGATGTGGTAGTATAGTGGTGTAGTAGTATAGTAGTGTAGTAGTATAGTAGTGTAGCAGTATAGTAGTGTAGTAGTGTAGTCGTGTTGCAGTATAGTAGTGTAGTAGTATAGTAGTGTAGTAGTGTAGCAGTATAGTAGTGTAGTAGTATAGTGGTGTGGTAGTATAGTAGTGTAGTAGTATAGTAGTGTAGTAGTGTCGCAGTATAGTGGTGTGGTAGTATAGTAGTGTAGTAGTATAGTAGTGTAGTAGTATAGTAGTGTAGTAGTATAGCAGTATAGTAGTGTAGTGTGGTAGTGTCAAAGTATAGTGGTGTGGTAGTATAGTAGTATAGTAGTGTAGCAGTATAGTGGTGTGGTAGTATAGTAGTATAGTGATGTGGTAGTATAGTAGTGTAGTAGTGTAGTAGTATAGTAGTATAGTAGTATAGTGGTGTAGTGGTGTAGTAGTGTAGTAGTGTAGTGGTGTGGTAGTATAGTAGTGTAGTAGTATAGTAGTGTAGCAGTGTAGCAGTATAGTAGTATAGTAGTGTAGTAGTATAGTATGTGTAGTAGTATAGCAGTATAGTAGTATAGTAGTGTAGCAGTATAGTGGTGTGGTAGTATAGTAGTGTAGTAGTATAGTAGTGTGGTAGTATAGCAGTATAGTAGTGTAGTAGTATAGTAGTGTAGTGGTGTGGTAGTATAGTAGTGTAGTAGTATAGTAGTGTAGTAGTGTAGTGGTGTGGTAGTATAGCAGTATAGTAGTGTAGTAGTATAGTAGTGTAGTAGTGTAGTGGTGTGGTAGTATAGTAGTGTAGTAGTATAGTAGTGTAGTAGTGTAGCAGTATAGTGGTGTAGTAGTGTAGTGGTGTGGTAGTATAGTAGTGTAGTAGTATAGCAGTATAGTAGTGTAGTAGTGTAGTAGTATAGTAGTGTAGCAGTATAGTAGTATAGTAGTGTAGTAGTGTCGTAGTGTAGTAGTATAGTAGTGTAGCAGTATAGTGGTGTGGTAGTATAGTAGTGTATTGTAGTAGTATAGCAGCTTAGTAATATAGTATTGTGGTAGTATAGTATTGCAGTATATTTGTGTGGTAGTATAGAATTGTAGTAATATAGAGGCATAGTAGTGCGCTATTGTAGTAGTGTAGCAGTATATTATTGTAGTAGTATAGTAGTGTAGTAATATAGTAGTGCAGTAGTATAGTGGTGTAGTGGTGTAGTAATATAGTAGTGTGCTATTGTAGTAATATATTAGTGTAGTATGGCAGTGTAGTAATATAGCAGTGTACTAGTATAGTAGTGTAGTGGTGTAGTAGTATATTATTGTAGTAGTGTAGTGATATAGTAGTATAGCGGTGTAGTAGTATAGTAGTGTAGTAGTATAGTAGTGTACTATTGTAGTACTACATTTACATTTACATTTAAGTCATTTAGTATAGTAGTGTGGTTGCTCTTAGTAGTAGTAGTGTACTTACAAATGTAGTAGTATAGCATTCACCTTATGACATCCATACTAGTGTGGTGTAGTAGTATAGCAGTGTACGATTGTAGTAATTTAGTAGTGTGGCTGTATAGTAGTGTAGTAGTATAGTAGTGTACAATTGTAGTAATATAGTAGTGTAGTAATATGGTAGTGTAGTGGTATAGTGGTGTGGTGGTATAGTAGTGTAGTAATATGGTAGTGTAGGGGTGTAGCAGTATATTAATGTAGTAATATAGTAGTGTAGTGGTATAGTGGTGTGGTGGTATAGTAGTGTAGTGGTATATTGGTGTAGTAATATAGTAGTGTAGTATAGTGGTGTGGTGGTATAATAGTGTAGTGGTATAGTGGTGTAGTAATATAGTAGTGTAGTGGTATAGTGGTGTGGTGGTATAGTAGTGTAGTATAGCAGTATATTAATGTAGTAATATAGTAGTGTGGTGGTATAGTGGTGTGGTGGTATAGTAGTGTAGTATAGCAGTATATTAATGTAGTAATATAGTAGTATAGTGGTATAGTAGTGTAGTATAGCAGTATATTAGGGTAGTAGTATTGTCGTATAGTATTATAGCAATATAGTAGTATGGTGGGGCGGTGGTTTAGTAGTATAGTAGTGTATTATTGTAGTAGTATAGTAGTGTAGTAGTATAGTAATATAGTAGTTTGGTAGTATATTATTGTAGTGGTGTAGCAGTATATTAATGTAGTAGTATATCAATATAGTAGGTATAGTAATGCAGTGGTATAGTAGTGTAGTGGTATATTAGTGTAGTGGTATAGTGGTGTGGTGGTATAGTAGTGTAGTATAGCAGTATATTAGGGTAGTAGTATAGTCGTATAGTATTAATGCAATATAGTAGTATGGTGGGGCGGTGGTGTAGTAGTATAGTAGTGTATTATTGTAATAGTATAGTAGTGTAGTAATATAGTAGCGTAGTAGTATGTAGTACTATAGTATACTATACTACTCGCACACCCCGAGAGCTTCTGGTCAGCGGGGTGGTGGCACCGGGATCCTCATCTCTCCCAAGTGGTCATTCTCTCTTTCTCCCCTTACCCATCTGTCTATCGCCTCCTTTGAATTCCATGCTGTCACAGTTACCAGCCCTTTCAAGCTTAACATCCTTATCATTTATCGCCCTCCAGGTTCCCTCGGAGAGTTCATCAATGAGCTTGATGCCTTGATAAGCTCCTTTCCTGAGGACGGCTCACCTCTCACAGTTCTGGGCGACTTTAACCTCCCCACGTCTACCTTTGACTCATTCCTCTCTGCCTCCTTCTTTCCACTCCTCTCCTCTTTTCACCTCACCCTCTCACCTTCCCCCCTACTCACAAGGCAGGAAATACGCTCGACCTCATCTTTACTAGATGCTGTTCTTCCACTAACCTCATTGCAACTCCCCTCCAAGTCTCCGACCACTACCTTGTATCCTTTTCCCTCTCGCTCTCATCCAACACTTCCCACACTGCCCCTACTCGGATGGTATCGCGCCGTCCCAACCTTCGCTCTTTCTCCCCCGCTACTCTCTCCTCTTCCATCCTATCATCTCTTCCCTCTGCTCAAACCTTCTCCAACCTATCTCCTGATTCTGCCTCCTCAACCCTCCTCTCCTCCCTTTCTGCATCCTTTGACTCTCTATGTCCCCTATCCTCCAGGCCGGCTCGGTCCTCCCCTCCCGCTCCGTGGCTCGACGACTCATTGCGAGCTCACAGAACAGGGCTCCGGGCAGCCGAGCGGAAATGGAGGAAAACTCGCCTCCTGCGGACCTGACATCCTTTCACTCCCTCCTCTCTACATTTTCCTCTTCTCTCTCTGCTGCTAAAGCCACTTTCTACCACTCTAAATTCCAAGCATCTGCCTCTAACCCTAGGAAGCTCTTTGCAACCTTCTCCTCCCTCCTGAATCCTCCTCCCCCCCTCCCTCTCTGCAGATGACTTCGTCAACCATTTTGAAAAGAAGGTCGACGACAAATCCTCGTTGCTAAGACAAACGACACGCTGGTTCTGCTCACACTGCCCTACCCTGTGCTCTGACCTCTTTCTCCCTCTCTCTCCAGATGAAATCTCGCGTCTTGTGACGGCCGGCCGCCCAACAACCTGCCCGCTTGACCCTATCCCCTCCTCTCTTCTCCAGACCATTTCCGGAGACCTTCTCCCTTACCTCACCTCGCTCATCAACTCATCCCTGACCGCTGGCTACGTCCCTTCCGTCTTCAAGAGAGCCGAGAGTTGCACCCCTTCTGAAAAAACCTACATCCCTCCGATGTCAACAACTACAGACCAGTATCCCTTCTTTCTTTTCTCTCCAAAACTCTTGAACGTGCCGTCCTTGGCCAGCTCTCCCGCTATCTCTCTCAGAATGACCTTCTTGATCCAAATCAGTCAGGTTTCAAGACTAGTCATTCAACTGAGACTGCTCTTCTCTGTATCACGGAGGCGCTCCGCACTGCTAAAGCTAACTCTCTCTCCTCTGCTCTCATCCTTCTAGACCTATCGGCTGCCTTCGATACTGTGAACCATCAGATCCTCCTCTCCACCCTCTCCGAGTTGGGCATCTCCGGCGCGGCCCACGCTTGGATTGCGTCCTACCTGACAGGTCGCTCCTACCAGGTGGCGTGGCGAGAATCTGTCTCCTCACCACGCGCTCTCACCACTGGCGTCCCCCAGGGCTCTGTTCTAGGCCCTCTCCTATTCTCGCTATACACCAAGTCACTTGGCTCTGTCATAACCTCACATGGTCTCTCCTATCATTGCTATGCAGACGACACACAATTAATCTTCTCCTTTCCCCCTTCTGATGACCAGGTGGCGAATCGCATCTCTGCATGTCTGGCAGACATATCAGTGTGGATGACGGATCATCACCTCAAGCTGAACCTCAAGACGGAGCTGAACTGCCCGTTCCATGATCTCGCCATCACGGTTGACAACTCCATTGTGTCCTCGTCCCAGAGCTGAACTCGTGATCCTGGATCCTTGTCGTTCTCAAATAACATCAAGGCGGTGGCCCGTTCCTGTAGGTTCATGCTCTACAACATCCGACTGCCTCACACAGGAAGCGGCGCAGGTCCTAATCCAGGCACTTGTCATCTCCCGTCTGGATTACTGCAACTCGCTGTTGGCTGGGCTCCCTGCCTGTGCCATTAAACCCCTACAACTCATCCAGAACGCCGCAGCCCGTCTGGTGTTCAACCTTCCCAAGTTCTCTCACGTCACCCCGCTCCTCCGCTCTCTCCACTGGCTTCCAGTTGAAGCTCGCATCCGCTACAAGACCATGGTGCTTGCCTACGGAGCTGTGAGGGGAACGGCACCTCAGTACCTCCAGGCTCTGATCAGGCCCTACACCCAAACAAGGGCACTGCGTTCATCCACCTCTGGCCTGCTCGCCTCCCTACCACTGAGGAAGTACAGTTCCCGCTCAGCCCAGTCAAAACTGTTCGCTGCTCTGGCCCCCCAATGGTGGAACAAACTCCCTCACGACGCCAGGACAGCGGAGTCAATCACCACCTTCCGGAGACACCTGAAACCCCACCTCTTTAAGGAATACCTAGGATAAGATAAAGTAATCCCTCTCACCCCCCCCTTAAAAGATTTAGATGCACTACTGTTCCACTGGATGTCATAAGGTGAATGCACCAATTTGTAAGTCGCTCTGGATAAGAGCGTCTGCTAAATGACTTAAATGTAATGTAAATGTAATGTAAATGTTTGGTAGTATATTCTTGTAGTGGTGTAGTAGTATATCAATGCAGTAGTATAGTAGAGTAGTGGTATAGTAGTGCAGTGGTATAGTAGTGTAGTGGTATAGTAGTGTAGTAATATAGTAGTGTAGTAATATAGTAGTGTGCTAGTATAGTAGTGTAGTAATATAGTAGTTTGGTAGTATATTCTTGTAGTGGTGTAGTAGTATATCAATGCAGTAGTATAGTAGAGTAGTGGTATAGTAGTGCAGTGGTATAGTAGTGTAGTGGTATAGTAGTGTAGTAATATAGTAGTGTAGTAATATAGTAGTGTGCTAGTATAGTAGTGTAGTAATATAGTAGTTTGGTAGTATATTCTTGTAGTGGTGTAGTAGTATATCAATGTAGTAGTATAGTAGAGTAGTGGTATAGTAGTGCAGTGGTATAGTAGTGTAGTGGTATAGTAGTGTAGTGGTATAGTGGTGTGGTGGTATAGTAGTGTAGTAATATAGTAGTACGTGGTGTAGTATAGTAGTGTAGTAATATAGTAGTTTGGTAGTATATTCTTGTAGTGGTGTAGTAGTATATCAATGTAGTAGTATAGTAGAGTAGTGGTATAGTAGTGCAGTGGTATAGTAGTGTAGTGGTATAGTAGTGTAGTGGTATAGTGGTGTGGTGGTATAGTAGTGTAGTAATATAGTAGCGTCGTAGTATAGTAGTGTAGTAATATAGTAGTTTGGTAGTATATTCTTGTAGTGGTGTAGTAGTATATCAATGTAGTAGTATAGTAGAGTAGTGGTATAGTAGTGCAGTGGTATAGTAGTGTAGTGGTATAGTAGTGTAGTAATATAGTAGTGTGGTAGTATATTCTTGTGGTAGTATAGTAGTGTACTATTGTAGGAGTATATTGTCGTAATATAGTAGTGTAGTAAGACAGTGGTGTGCTATTGTAGTGGTATAATAGTGTAGTAATATAGTAGTGTGCTATTGTAGTAGTATAGTAGTGTGGTAATATAGTAGTGTACTATTGTAGTGGTATAGTAGTGTAGTAATATAGTAGTGTGCTATTGTAGTAGTATAGTAGTGTGGTAATATAGTAGTGTACTATTGTAGGAGTATATTACTATAGTAATATAGTAGTGTGCTATTGTAGTAGTATAGTAGTGTGGTAGTACATTATTTTAGTAATTTAGTAGTACAATAGTGTAGTGGTATAGTAGTGTAGTTAAATAGTAGTGTACTAGTATATTAGTGTAGTAATATAGTGGTGTGCTATTGTAGTAGTACAGTAGTGTAGTGGTATTGTAGTGTAGTAATATAGTAGTGTTGTAATATAGTAATATAGTAGTTTGGTAGTATAGTATTGTAGTAATATAGTAGTGTAGTGGTATAGTAGTGTAGTAGTATAGTAGTGTGCGATTGTTGTAATATCGTAGTGTTGTGTCGTGTTGTATAGTAGTGTAGTGTAGTAATATAGTAGTGTACTAGTATAGTAGTGTAGTGGTGTGGTAGTATAGTAGTGTAGTGGTATAGTAGTGCAGTGGTATAGTAGTGTAGTATTATTGTGGTAATATAGTAGTATAGTGGGGTAGTGGTTAGTAGTATAGTAGTGTACTATTGCACTAGTATAGTAGTGTGGTAGTATATTATTGTAGCCATATAGTAGTATAGTAGTGTCGTGGTATAATAGTGTAGTAATATAGTAGTGTACTATTGTAGGAGTATGGTAGTGTAGTAATATAGTCGTGTGCTATTGTAGTAGTATGGTAGTGTAGTAAATTAGTAGAGTAGTAGTATATTATTGTAGTAATATAGCAGTACAGTAGCGTAGTAAAATAGTAGTGTTCTATTGTAGTACTATAGCAGTGTAGTAGTATAGTAGTGTATTAGTATGGTAGTATAGCAGTGTAGTAGTATAGTAGTGTAGTAGTGTCGCAGTATAGTGGTGTAGTAGTGTAGTGGTGTGGTAGTATAGCAGTGTAGTAGTATAGTAGTGTATTAGTATGGTAGTATAGCAGTATAGTAGTGTGGTAGTATATTATTGTAGCCATATAGTAGTATAGTAGTGTTGTGGTATAATAGTGTAGTAATATAGTAGTGTACTAATATAGTAGTGTGCTATTGTAGGAGTATGGTAGTGTAGTAATATAGTAGTGTGCTATTGTAGTAGTATGGTAGTGTAGTAATATAGTAGTGTGCTATTGTAGTAGTATGGTAGTGTAGTAATATAGTAGAGTAGTAGTATATTATTGTAGTAATATAGCAGTACAGTAGCGTAGTAAAATAGTAGTGTTCTATTGTAGTACTATAGCAGTGTAGTAGTATAGTAGTGTATTAGTATGGTAGTATAGCAGTGTAGTAGTATAGTAGTATAGTAGTGTAGTAGTGTCGTGGTGTAGTAGTGTAGTGGTGTGGTAGTATAGCAGTGTAGTAGTATAGTAGTGTATTAGTATGGTAGTATAGCAGTGTAGTAGTATAGTAGTGTATTAGTATGGTAGTATAGCAGTGTAGTAGTATAGTAGTGTATTAGTATGGTAGTATAGCAGTGTAGTAGTATAGTAGTGTATTAGTATGGTAGTATAGCAGTGTAGTAGTATAGTAGTGTATTAGTATGGTAGTATAGCAGTGTAGTAGTATAGTAGTGTATTAGTATGGTAGTATAGCAGTGTAGTAGTATAGTAGTGTATTAGTATGGTAGTATAGTAGTGTATTAGTTTGGTAGTATATTATTGTGGCAGTACAGTAGTGTAGTGGTATAGTATATTAGTATTGTAGTATGGTAGTGTGGTGCTATAATAGTATAGTAGTATTGTATAGCTTTATATTGGTGTAGTAGTATAGTACTGTGGTATAGTAGTGTAGTAATATCAGCATGGTAGTATAGTAGTATTGTATATCAGTATTGTTGTATAGTAGTGTAGTGGTATAATAGTGTAGTGATAGTAGTGTAGTTGTATGGTAGTATAGTAGTGTAGTAGTATAGTGGTGTCGTAATATAGCAGTGTTGTAATAGTAGTATGGTAGTGTAGTGGTATATTGGTGTAGTAATTGTAGTATAGTAGTGTGGTGGTATAGATGTGTGGTAACAGTAGTATAGTAGCCCGGTAGTATAGTGGTGTAGTGGTATGATAGTGTGGAAATAGTAGCATGGTAGTGTGGTAATAGTAGTTTAGTAGTATAGTGGTGTGGTGATAGTAGTATAGTGTAGTAATAGTTGTATAGTAGTGTAGTGGTTTAGTAGTACAGTATAGTACTAGTAGTAGTGTAGCGGTATAGCAGTATAGTGTAGTGGTATAGTATAGTAGTATGATGTAATAGTGTAGTAGTCGAGGTATAGTAGTGTAGTAGTGTGGAGACAGTGCTGGAGTGTACTAGTGTCTCGGCCCACAGCAGACAGTCTTGGTAAAACTCCACATAACTCCGCTGGTACTCCATCTTGGACAGGACATGAACAGGAACCACCTGCCGGACAAACACAGGAAGCTTTAGTTACTTCACTGTTATATTGTCTCATGGTTTACTAAAGGATTATTAAATGTTTACTCAACATGTACAAATGGTTTCCTAAAGGCAGTTGCATGTATTCATGGTTGCCAAGAGAAGCATCGGAGAAAGCATCCGAGCAGGTGAAACGGTGCCCCTCTGTGAAACGGTGCCCCTCTGTGAAACGGTGCCCCTCTGTGAAACGGTGCCCCTCTGTGAAACGGTGCCCCTCTGTGAAACGGTGCCCCTCTGTGAAACGGTGCCCCTCTGTGAAACGGTGCCCCTCTGTGAAACGGTGCCACTCTGTGAAACGGTGCCACTCTGTCTCTCTGTGAAACGGTGCCCCTCTATAAAACGGTGCCCCTCTATAAAACGGTGCCCCTCTATAAAACGGTGCCCCTCTATAAAACGGTGCCCCTCTATAAAACGGTGCCCCTCTATAAAACGGTGCCCCTCTATAAAACGGTGCCCCTCTATAAAACGGTGCCCCTCTGTCTCTCTGTAAAACGGTGCCCCTCTGTCTCTCTGTGAAACGGTGTCCCTCTGTGAAACGGTGCCCCTCTGTGAAACGGTGCCCTGTGAAACGGTGCCCTCTGTGAAACGGTGCCCCTCTGTGAAACGGTGCCCCTCTGTGAAACGGTGCCCCTCTATAAAACGGTGCCACTCTGTCTCTCTGTAAAACGGTGCCCCTCTGTCTCTCTGTAAAACGGTGCCCCTCTGTGAAACGGTGTCCCTCTGTGAAACGGTGCCCCTCTGTGAAACGGTGCCCCTCTGTGAAACGGTGCCCCTCTGTGAAACGGTGCCACTCTGTCTCTCTGTAAAACGGTGCCCCTCTGTGAAACGGTGCCCCTCTGTGAAACGGTGCCCCTCTGTGAAACGGTGCCCCTCTGTCTCTCTGTGAAACGGTGCCACTCTGTCTCTCTGTGAAACGGTGCCCCTCTGTAAAACGGTGCCCCTCTGTAAAACGGTGCCCCTCTGTAAAACGGTGCCCCTCTATAAAACGGTGCCCCTCTGTCTCTCTGTGTCAACCATCTATCTGCTCCAAACTGGTATGACATTGTTGCCGCTAGTAGCATTGAATGGAAAGCAAGGGAAGCCAGCGAGCATTTGACCTCCCTTGATAAAAAAAAAGGTATAAGAAATTAGCCAATCAGCATTGAGCTAACCTGAGCAAGCTCAACTGTGAATGGTCCTGGCACACCAAAAAACAAGTGTCAAGAGAAGCCACTCCAATCAAATCGCATTGAGAGCAATACGTCATTGAAAGAAACAACTTGAATTGTTGCATTCTCGTTGTGTTGTTGTCCTCCGGTGGCTAGCTAGCTAAAGTTGTCTCTTTCCTAAATTAGCCGTGGATGGAGATAGGACTCGTGTTTTTACTTAATTCTCCTTACTGGTCAATGATTATAACGGCGATTCTGAACCAACCAGTCAAAAGTTTGGACACACCTACTCATTCAAGTTGTTTTTTTCTTCTAGATTTCTAATCAATACAAAATGTAATTAAAATGACTGAATCCAGATGGGTTAGGGCAGTGTGCAGTGTGGTTGAGATTGCATCGTCTGTGGACCTATTTGGGCGGTAAGCAAATTGGAGTGGGTCTAGGGTGTCCGGTAGGGTGGAGGTGATATGGTCCTTGACTAGTCTCTCAAAGCACTTCATGATGACGGAAGTGAGTGCTACGGGGCGGTAGTCGTTCAGCTCAGTTACCTTAGCTTTCTTGGGAACAGGAACAATGGTGGCCCTCTTGAAGCATGTGGGAACAGCAGACTGGTATAGGGATTGATTGAATATGTCCGTAAACACACCAGCCAGCTGGTCTGCGCATGGCCTGAGGGCGCGGCTGGGGATGCCGTCTGGGCCTGCAGCCTTGCGAGGGTTGACACGTTTAAATGTTTTCCTCACCTCGGCTGCAGTGAAGGAGAGTCCACATGTTTTGGTTGCGGGCAGTGTCAGTGGCACTGTATTGTCCTCAAAGCAGGCAAAAAAGTTATTTAGTCTGCCTGGGAGCAAGACATCCTGGTCCGTGACGGTGCTGGTTCTCTTTTTGTAATCCGTGATTGACTGTAGACCCTGCCACATACCTCTTGTGTCTGATATACATATAAAAACACAACATGCAACAATTGATTTTTTTCACATGACTGGGCAGGGCCACAGCCATGCATAGGCCCACCGACTAGGGAGCCAGGCCCAGACAGCCATAATGAGTTTTCCCCACAAAAGGGCTTTATTACTGACAGAAATACTCAGTTTCATCAGCTATCCGGGTGGCTGGTCTGAGACGATCCTGCAGGTGAAGAAGCCAGATGTGGAAGTCGAGGTCTGCGGTTGTGAGGCCTGTTGGACATACTGCCAAATTCTCTAAAATGACAGAGGTGGCTTATGGTAGAAAAATTAACATTCAATTCTCTGCCAACAACTCTGGTGAACACAATGGTGTAAAGTACTTGTTTTTGGGGGTGTTTTTTTGTATGTTTGACAAATTTCTATTAATGTACTTTTTACTCCATACATCTTTCCTTACACACAAAAGTACTCATTACATATTGAATTCTTAGCAGGACAGGAACATTGTCGAATTCACTTATCACGAGAACATCCCTGGTCGTCCCTACTGCCTCTGATCTGGAGGACTCACTAAACAGAGAACATCCCTGGTCATCCCTACTGCCTCTGATCTGGAGGACTCACTAAACAGAGAACATCCATGGTCATCAGAGTGTCCCTGGCTATCTGTAAATGATGTCTGAGTGTTGGAGAGCCCCTGGCTATCTGTAAATGATGTCTAAGTGTTGGAGAGCCCCTGGCTATCTGTAAATATCTCCGGTTGTGCCGTGGCGGAGATCTTTGTGGGCTATACTCAGCCTTGTCTCAGGATGGTAAGTTGGTGGTTGAAGATATCCCTCTAGTGGTGTGGGGGCTGTGCTTTGGCAAAGTGGGTGGGGTTATATCCTTCCTGTTTGGCCCTGTCCGGGGGTGTCCTCGGATGGGGCCACAGTGTCTCCTGACCCCTCCTGTCTCAGCCTCCAGTATTTATGCTGCAGTAGTTTATGTGTCGGGGGGCTAGGGTCAGTTTGTTATATCTGGAGTACTTCTCCTGTCCTATTCGGTGTCCTTTGTGAAGCTAAGTGTGCGTTCTCTAATTCTCCCCTTCTCTCTTTCTCTCTCTCGGAGGACCTGAGCCCTAGGACCAAGCCCCAGGACTACCTGACATGATGACTCCTTGCTGTCCCCAGTCCACCTGAGCCAGGCGTTTCAGCCTAGCTGAGGCAAGGCGTTTCAGCCTAGCTGAGGCAAGGCGTTTCAGCCTAGCTGAGGCAAGGCGTTTCAGCCTAGCTCAGTGCTTTCCGTGGTGGTGGGGCAGCCAGCGGAAAATACATAGCGTAGGGGTTGGTAATGTTCTCTCGTTGCGCCGTGATCGGCTCAGTGTTCTGTCACTGGAAAATCTACAGGGAGAGCTCGAAAATTCAAGCCCCTTGGGTGCTGCCATAGAGTTACATTAGTGCCCACGCAAGAAGGCTCAAGGTCATGGGTCACACGTAAAATGATGTCAGTCACATCTACCGTAGCTTTGATTGGACTGATTATGTCAACATCATACTTTCAAAATCTCAGCTAGCAAACTAGACAAGCAGTCATCATCAATCTACTGGCAAATCCTATTCAATCCTTGTCAGATGAAGATAAATTATGAAGAGAAATTATAGATAAAATGTATCGGTGCTCATCGGCCATCAACATTACACAACAAGTTGTAAATCGCAAATTCAACAATGAGGGGGTCTGGAAGGAATCAGTGGTTAACTGCAAATGTTGCAAATCAATCACTGGCCTGCTAATTCAGTGGAGAGCGTGTGAAGTTCAAGTCTGGGTTTAAGGGTCTCTTTTCCAAGTTTAAAAGGATAAACATTCAACATTGGCCATGCTGTCAATCCAGCATGACTCGGGTGGGTGGCAACTAGCTCTGACTGTGGAAATACGGGTGGGGGGGGGGGGCTAGCTCTGACCCTGGAAATACGGGGGGCAACTAGCTCTGACCCTGGAAATACGGGTGGGGGGCAACTAGCTCTGACTGTGGAAATACGGGTGGGGGGCAACTAGCTCTGACTGTGGAAATACGGGTGGGGGCAACTAGCTCTGACCGTGGAAATACGGGTGGGGGGCAACTAGCTCTGACTGTGGAAATACGGGGTGGGGGGGGCAACTAGCTCTGACTGTGGAAATACGGGTGGGGGGGCAACTAGCTCTGACCGTGGAAATACGGGTGGGGGGCAACTAGCTCTGACTGTGGAAATACGGGTGGGGGGCAACTAGCTCTGACCGTGGAAATACGGGTGGGGGGCAACTAGCTCTGACTGTGGAAATACGGGTGGGGGGGCAACTAGCTCTGACTGTGGAAATACGGGTGGGGGGGGCAACTAGCACTGACCCTAGAAATACGGGTGGGGGGGGGCAACTAGCTCTGACTGTGGAAATACGCTTTGAACGGACATCCAACCTGGAAATCCAAGTCGGGAGCTCTGGCCTGAAGATCACTGATGTCATGATTCAACCTTGTTTCTTTCAGGGTTCCAGTTGTCTTGAAAGCATCAATCCACAGAATGACAGACTGATGAATGAATTTGCCCTCACGAAGGACCGCCGCTCCACCTTCCTGTTCAAATGAGCGCAACAAGGAGAGTCCAAAAATGTATTGTATGCTGCTGCATGAATGATGTAATATGACACGGATATATGTATACTGTAGCTAAGAAAGTAACACTAAGTGTATGTTGTGTAGTAATATGCCAGGTAGATATGTATACTGTAGCTGAGAAAGTAACACTAAGTGTATGTTGTGTAGTAATATGTTAGTAGCCCATGTGCCTCACCCTAATAATTTGGTCTATTTTCACCTCTTAATTTCACCGACTGTTCTGACTTGGTGGTGCACATGTAGCCTATAATCTGTTCTAGAGAAATGTAATCATTGAATATTGTAAGAGCTTTCATTGTCTGCTTATATGCCCCTTTATTCTACGGTTCTGACTTGGTGTACAGGGAGACCACTGTAACGGTCCATTTTCGGAATTCTGTTGTACATTTCAAAAGTGATGAAAAATATAGTTATATTGACTACGTCTGTTTTCACTCGCTCATGTCTAAATCGAAATTACAGATGGCCACTTATCCGCTCATCATGTTTTTTAAAAAGGCAGTAAATTAAGCTGAATGAACCGTTTCGCTGCCAGACAAGGCTCCGCTGAGAGGTGTTGGGACTCTGCTGATAGCCAGGTGTAGCAGTAAGGTGTTGGAACTCTGCTGATAGCCAGGTGTAGCAGTAAGGTGTTGGAACTCTGCTGATAGCCAGGTGTAGCAGTGATAAGGTGTTGGGACTCTGCTGTTGGGACAGCTTTGTCGGCCCTAAAAGTTTGTGGGCACCATGTCACCTTTATAGTGCAATTAATGTATTGTTTAGAATTGTGTAGTGGCTTTGCTGGCATGCATCTAAAATAATGTGGGGGACCAAGATTTACATGCTAAAATAGCCACTGCATTCAGGTAGTCTTTTCAGAGCTATTATTTCAGTGGAATAACTCTCCACTAGAGGACCCTCCACTAGAGGACCCTCCACTAGAGGACCCTCCACTAGAGGACCCTCCACTAGAGGACTCTCCACTAGAGGACCCGCCACTAGAGGACTCGCCACTAGAGGACTCTCCACTACTCCAGAGGACTCTCCACTAGAGGACCCTCCACTAGAGGATTCAGGCTGATGGTAGTTCTTCAGTGATGTCATGTCTTTGTAATGGGTCTAAAGTTCAACTCTTTACTGGCATACCTTGGTATGGCCCATCAACATAAGGTTCAAAGATGCCATGTCTATCAACTCAAATTGTCACATGTGCCGAATAGAACAGGTGTTGTATTACAGTGAAATGCTAACTGACGAGCCCTTAACCAACAATGCAATTAAGAAAAGAGCAACAATAAAATAACAGTAACGAGGCTATATACAGGCTGTTACGGTACCGATTAAATGTGAAGGCCATTTTTATTTTACTTTATTTAACCAGGCAAGTCAGTTAAGAACAAATTCTTATTTTCAATGACGGCCTAGGAACAGTGGGTTAACTGCCTGTTCAGGGGCAGAAAGACAGACTTTTATCATGTCAGCTCGGGGATTCGATCTTGCAACCTTCCGGTCATTAGTCCAACGCTCTAACCACTAGGCAACCCTGCCACCCCCCTATATACAGGGTGTTACAGTAGAGTCCGTCTGGAGGCTATATACAGGGGTACAGGTTCGTCGAGGTAATATGTGCATGTAGGTAGGGCTAAAGTGACTGTGCGTGGTTAAAACGGAGTAGCAGCAGCGTAAAAAAAGGTGGTGGGGGTTAATGCAAACAGTCTGGGTGGCCATTTGATTACCTGTTCAGGAGTCTTATGGCTTGGGGGGTAGAAGCTGTTAAGAAGCCTCTTTGTCCTCGACTTGGCACTCTGGTACTGCTTGACGTGTGGTAGCAGAGAAAACAGTCAGACTTGGGTGGCTGGAATCTTTGACAATTAATTATTAGGGCCTTCCTCTGACACCACCTGGTGTAGAGGTCCTGAATAGCAGGAAGCTTGGCCCCAGTGATGTTCTGGGCTGTACAAACTACCCTCTGTAGATGTGAGCCACGACCAGCCTTTCATGACTACAGACGTGAGTGCTACGCGTCGGTAGTCATTTAGGCAGGTTACCTTTGTGTTCTTGGGCACAGGCACTACGGCGGTCTGCTTGAAACATGTTGGTATTACAGACTCAAAACGTCAGTGAAGACACCTGCCAGTTGGTCAGCACATGCTCGGAGTACATGTCCTGGTAATCCGTCTGGCCCTGAGTCCTTGTGAATGTTGACCTGTTTAAAAGATCTTATATCACCTACGGAGAGCGCGATTAGTCATCAGGAACAGCTGATGCTCTCATGCATGCTTCAGCGTTGCTTGTCTCGAAGCGCACATAGAATTAATTTAGCTCGTCTGGTAGGCTTGTCACTGGGCAGCTCACGGCTGGGATTCCCTTTATAGTCCGTAATAGTTTGCAAGTCCTGCCACATCTGATGAGCATCAGTGTAGTAGGATTCAATCTTAGTCCTGTTTGATGGTTCGTCTGAGGGCATAGCAGGATTTCTTATGAGCTTCCGGGTTAGAGTCCCGCTCCTTGAAAGCAGCAGCTCTTCCCTTTAACTCAGAGCGGATATTGCCTGTAATCCATGGCTTCTGGTATGTACGTACAGTCACTGCGGGGACGACGTCCTCATTGATGAAGCCAGTGACTGATGTGGTGTACTCCTCAATGCCATCGGAGGAATCCCAGAAAATTCCAGTCTGTGCTGCAAAACAGTCCTGTAGCATCTGCGTCATCTGACCACTTCCGTATTGAGTGAGTCACTGGTACTTCCTGCTTTAGTTTTTGCTTGTAAGCAGGAATCAGGATAGCTTTATGGTCAGACTTGCCAAATGGAGGGCATCTACGCTTCTCTGTGTTTGGAGTAAAGGTGGTCTAGAGTTTTTCCCCCCTCTGGTTGCACATTTAACATGCTGGTAGAAATGAGGTAAAACAGATTTAAGTTTCCCTGCATTAAACTCCCTGGCCACTAGGAGACCCACCTCTGAATGTGCATTTTCATGTTTGCTTATGACCCCTTAGTGAATCGGTTTGTGGTGGTAAATAGACAACTAAAAATAGATAAATTATTGTGGTAACCTGGGGATGTTCACACACACACATATTTCTTAACACCATTTACTTTAGGTGTGTGTATTGTTGAGAATTGTTAGATACTACTGCACTGTTGGAGATAGTAACAAGCATTTCACTACACCCGCAATAACATCTGCTAAACATGTGTATGTGATTTGATCTTCCTTAATATTAGATTTGGCGCACCAGCGGTGACTTATCAAATAGACCCACACCTCGTCTTACCGGAGGCAGCTGTTATTGACACATAGACACACACCACCACACCTCGTCTTACCGGAGGCAGCTGTTATTGACACAGAGACCCACACCACCACACCTCGTCTTACCGGAGGCAGCTGTTATTGACACAGAGACCCACACCACCACACCTCGTCTTACCGGAGGCAGCTGTTATTGACACAGAGACCCACACCTCGTCTTACCGGAGGCAGCTGTTATTGACACAGAGACCCACACCTCGTCTTACCGGAGGCAGCTGTTATTGACACAGAGACCCACACCACCACACCTCGTCTTACCAGAGGCAGCTATTATTGACACAGAGACACACACCACCACACCTCGTCTTACCGGAGGCAGCTGTTATTGACACAGAGACCCACACCACCACACCTCGTCTTACCGGAGGCAGCTGTTATTGACAGAGACACACACACCACCACACCTCGTCTTACCGGAGGCAGCTGTTATTGACACAGAGACACACACACCACCACACCTCGTCTTACCGGAGGCAGCTGTTATTGACACAGAGACCCACACCACCACACCTCGTCTTACCGGAGGCAGCTGTTATTGACACAGAGACCCACACCACCACACCTCGTCTTACCGGAGGCAGCTGTTATTGACACAGAGACACACACCACCACACCTCGTCTTACCGGAGGCAGCTGTTATTGACACAGAGACACACACCACCACACCTCGTCTTACCGGAGGCAGCTGTTATTGACACAGAAACACACACCACCACACCTCGTCTTACCGGAGGCAGCTGTTATTGACACAGAGACACACACCACCACACCTCGTCTTACCGGAGGCAGCTGTTATTGACACAGAGACCCACACCACCACACCTCGTCTTACCGGAGGCAGCTGTTATTGACACAGAGACCCACACCACCACACCTCGTCTTACCGGAGGCAGCTGTTATTGACACAGAGACCCACACCACCACACCTCGTCTTACCGGAGGCAGCTGTTATTGACACAGAGACCCACACCACCACACCTCGTCTTACCGGAGGCAGCTGTTATTGACACAGAGACCCACACCACCACACCTCGTCTTACCGGAGGCAGCTGTTATTGACACAGAGACCCACACCACCACACCTCGTCTTACCGGAGGCAGCTGTTATTGACACAGAGACCCACACCACCACACCTCGTCTTACCGGAGGCAGCTGTTATTGACACAGAGACCCACACCACCACACCTCGTCTTACCGGAGGCAGCTGTTATTGACAGAGACACACACCACCACACCTCGTCTTACCGGAGGCAGCTGTTATTGACACAGAGACCCACACCACCACACCTCGTCTTACCGGAGGCAGCTGTTATTGACAGAGACACACACCACCACACCTCGTCTTACCGGAGGCAGCTGTTATTGACACAGAGACCCACACCACCACACCTCGTCTTACCGGAGGCAGCTGTTATTGACACAGAGACCCACACCACCACACCTCGTCTTACCGGAGGCAGCTGTTCTCTCTTCCAGATGCACCGAAAACCCAGCCAGCTGTATGTTATCCATGTTGTCGTTCAGCCACGACTCGGTGAAACACAAGATATTACCGTTTTAAATGTCCCGTTGGTAGAATAGTGTTGATCGGAACTCATCCAGTTTATTATGAGGAGAAAAACAGTAGATGTTCAGACTACATGTAAATCGAGGCAGGGGCAGGAGGGAGGACAGAGACGATAGGAGGCATGGTTCGTAAGGAGAGAAGGATCTACAGCTAGCCTAAGCCAATGGCATTACAACTTAAGTTATTTTAGAGAGAGCTTGCCGGTTTCTCTTGTGGTGATGGGGAAGTCGCCCCAATCCCTTTTCCCTCCAGTGGATTCTTAGTTCAGGAAGAGAACAGCTGATCCTCTACAGTAAATTACAGTCATTCTTATAATATCCAGTCCAGCCATTTATACTTTTTTTTTATTTTTTACATTTTAGTCACTTAACAGATGCTCTTATCCAGAAGGGCTTTAGAATTGTGTACCATAAAACAGCTGATGATCTAGGTTAACACTTCACATGCAAAACTCATTCCATATAAAAATAATAACACAAAAAGTTGTTTTGAAAGGAATTTAATTCCTAAACTACTTTTACAATGAAAGCTGTGGAGATCAGTTTAGTTCAAACCAGAATAAAATATCTTTACAAAACGACCAGAGAAATATGAAAAATATAATATACCAGCTGATTCAAAACTAAAGTGAACATGAATGAAGGCTTGAACTTAGTTTCAAACAGACAGAAAATATTTCACTGAACAAAATGTATCCCGACATTAGCCCGGTCTCAGATCTCCTGTGCTCATTGTCACGCCACAATAACTATAGTATTTAGCAACAGTACAAACGGATCTGAAACCAGGCTACTCTTCACTGACTTGCCTATGTGCCACCTAACAAAATACAACTATCCCTTCAATTTAAAAATTTTTTAAAATAAAAACTGAAAAAATTGAACTATTGTTATATTGTCAACAGGCCCAGTTCGTTATGAACCACAGCAGTCCATCTTTGGCTGAATCATGATGCATTCAGTTAATACTGGCTTTATATGTACCACACCACACACCAAAATATTAAATATTTTACAAAATAAGTTGATGTATATACACACACACACTACTGTACAAAAGTTGGGGGTCACTTGAAAAATCTCTTCTTTTTTTTTTTAAAGAAAAGCACTTTTTTTGTCCATTAAAATATATTGATCAGAAATACAGTGTAGACATTGTTAATGTTGTAAATGACTGTTGTAGCTGGAAACAGCTGATTTTTAATGGAATATCTACATAGGAGTACAGAGGCCCATTATCAGCAACCATCACTCCTGTGTTCCAATGGAATATCTACATAGGTGTACAGAGACCCATTATCAGTAACCATCACTCCTGTGTTCCAATGGAATATCTACATAGGAGTACAGAGGCCCATTATCAGCAACCATCACTCCTGTGTTCCAATGGAATATCTACATAGGGAGTACAGAGACCCATTATCAGCAACCATCACTCCTGTGTTCCAATGGAATATCTACATAGGGAGTACAGAGGCCCATTATCAGCAACCATCACTCCTGTGTTCCAATGGAATATCTACATAGGGAGTACAGAGGCCCATTATCAGCAACCATCACTCCTGTGTTCCAATGGCAGGTTGTGTTGACTAATCCAAGCTTATCATTTTAAAAGGCTATTGATCACCATTTTGCAATTATGTTAGCACAGCTGAAAACTGTTGTGCTGTTTAAAAGAATGAATGAAACTGGCCTTCTTTAGACTAGTTGAGTGTCTGGAGCATCAGCATTTGTGGGTTCGATTACAGGCTCAAAATGGCCAGAAACAAAGCAGTTTCTTCTGAAACTCGTCAGTCTATTCTTGTTCTGAGAAATGAAGGCTATTCCACGCAAGAAAGATTTCATACAATTCTGTGTATTACTCCCTTCACAGAATAGCGCAAACTGTCTTTAACCAGAATAGAAAGAGTGGGAGGCACGGGTGCACAACTGAGCAAGAGTACATTAGAGTGGCTAGTTTGAGAAACAGACGCCTCTCGCAAGTCCTCAACTAGCAGCTTTATCAAATAGTACCTGCAAAACACCAGTCTCGACATCAACAGCGAAGAGGCGACTCCGGGATGCTGGCCTTCTAGGCAGAGTTCCTCTGTCCAGTGTGTGTTCTTTTGCCCATCTTAATCTTTTCATTGGCCAATCTGAGATATGGCTTTTTCTTTGCAACTCTGCAGGTACTATTTAATGAAGCAGCCAATTGAGGACTTGAGAGGCCTCTGTTTCTCAAACTAGACACTAATGTACTTTTCCTCTTACTCAGTTGTGCACCCGTGCCTCCCACTTTCTATTCTGGTTATTGACAGTTTGCGCTGTTCTGTGAAGGGAGTAATACACAGAGTTGTATGAAATCTTTCTCTCATGGAATAGCCTTCATTTCTCAGAACAAGAATAGACTGACGAGTTTCAGAAGAAACTGCTTTGTTTCTGGCCATTTTGAGCCTGTAATCGAACCCACAAATGCTGATGCTCCAGACACTCAACTAGTCTAAAGAAGGCCAGTTTTATTCATTCTTTTAAACAGCACAACAGTTTTCAGCTGTGCTAACATAATTGGAAAATGGTGATCAATAGCCTTTTAAAATGATAAGCTTGGATTAGTCAACACAACCTGCCATTGGAACACAGGAGTGATGGTTGCTGATAATGGGCCTCTGAACGCCTATGTAGATATTCCATTTGAAAAAATCTGCCGTTTCCAGCTACAATAGTCATTTACAACATTAACAATGTCTACACTGTATTTCTGATCAATTTGATGTTATTTTACTGGACTTTTTTTTGTTGCTTTTCTCTCAAAAACAAGGACATTTCTAAGTGACCCCGAACTTTTTAACGGTAGTGTATACACACACGGTTTTTCATATATAAAAAAAGCAATAGGAAATGTTTAAATAGTTGTTACTAAGGCTAAAGATTAAAAATAAAAAGTTTCCAGAGTGTTAGCTATTGCACACCAGCCGCGTGGAGGTGAGGAGAGAGGGGCAGAGGAGGAGGGAGGACAGAGGGAGGGGTGAGGACAGAGGACAGAGGGAGGGGCGAGGACAGAGGGAGGGGTGAGGACAGAGGGAGGGGCGAGGACAGAGGGAGGGGCGAGGACAGAGGGAGGGTGAGGACAGAGGGAGGGGCGAGGACAGAGGGAGGGGCGAGGACAGAGGGAGGGGCGAGGACAGAGGGAGGGGCGAGGACAGAGGGAGGGGCGAGGACAGAGGGAGGGGCGAGGACAGAGGGAGGGGTGAGGACAGAGGGAGGGGCGAGGACAGAGGGAGGGGCGAGGACAGAGGGAGGGGTGAGGACAGAGGGAGGGGCGAGGACAGAGGGAGGGGCGAGGACAGAGGGAGGGGCGAGGACAGAGGGAGGGGCGAGGACAGAGGGAGGGGTGAGGACAGAGGGAGGGGCGAGGACAGAGGGAGGGGCGAGGACAGAGGGAGGGCGAGGACAGAGGGAGGGCGAGGACAGAGGAGGGGCGAGGGACAGAGGGAGGGGCGAGACAGAGGGAGGGGCGAGGACAGAGGGAGGGGCGAGGACAGAGGGAGGGGCGAGGGCTGAGGGAGGGGCGAGGGCTGAGGGAGGGGCGAGGGCTGAGGAGGGATGAGGACAGGGGGGGGGTGTATGGAGCCGCCCAGACAGGATCTTCAGGGCTTTCTGCGTCTAAAAACACAAAAACATAACAGTTACTCACTTTAAAAACACACAAACACCTTCCTAATGCGCTGAACATACCAAACATGGGAGCATCTTCCTAATGCGCTGAACATACCAAACATGGGAGCATCTTCCTAATGCGCTGAACATACCAAACATGGGAGCATCTTCCTAATGCGCTGAACATACCAAACATGGGAGCATCTTCCTAATGCGCTGAACATACCAAACATGGGAGCATCTTCCTAATGCGCTGAACATACCAAACATGGGAGCATCTTCCTAATACGCTGAACATACCAAACATGGGAGCATCTTCCTAATGCGCTGAACATACCAAACATGGGAGCATCTTCCTAATGCGCTGAACATACCAAACATGGGAGCATCTTCCTAATGCGCTGAACATACCAAACATGGGAGCATCTTCCTAATACGCTGAACATACCAAACAATCTCCTAATATTGAGTTGCACCTCCCCTCCACACTTTTCCCTTAGAACAGCCTCAACTTGTCAGAGCCTGGACTCTACAAGGTTCCACTGGCCAACGTTGAGTCCAATGCTTCCGGAGTGTACAAAACAGTTCCAACCCTTAGAACAGCCTCAATTCTTCGGGGCATGGACTCTACAAGGCGTTGAAAGCGTTCCACAGGGATCCTGGCCCATGTTGACTCCAATGATTCCCACAGTTGTTTCAAGTTGGCTGGATGTCATTTGTGTGGTGGACCATTCTTGATCCATATGAAACTGTGGAGCATGTAAAACCCAGCAGCGTTGCAGTCCTTGACACAAACCGGTGCACCTGGCACCTACTACCATACCCCGTTCAAAGGCACTGAAATATCTTGTCTTGCCCATTCACCTTCTGAATGGCACAAATACACAAGCCATGTCTCAAAGCTGAAGAATCCTTCTTTAACCCACCTCCTCCCCTTCATCTACATGTCTCCTCCCCTTCATCTACATGTCTCCTCCCTTCATCTACATGTCTCCTCCCCTTCATCTACACTGATTGAAGTGGATTTAACAGGTGACATCAATAAGGGATCATAGCTTTCACCTGGATTCACCTGGTCAGTCTATGTCATGGAAAGAGCAGGTGTTCCTGATGTTTTCTACACTTGTGTATTCATTTAGAAACCTTGAAATGTGTCCCCCGAAAGTTCAGACGCATTTGTAGAACAAAACCTATGGAAGACATTATACTTACTTTTGATGTCCATGGTGCTGGTAGCCTGGACCCAGGTTAGATCCAGCCCTCATCTCCACAGCCATAGAACACTGGAACATAGAACACACACAATGTGGAAGCTTCTAGAATGGTTAACTACAGGTAACTGATCAGAAATGTCTTAACATCAAGTGTCTTAAAATGGGGGGCGTTGAGCCACCATGAGCCAGAACAGCTTCAATGCACCTTGGCATAGATTCTACTAGTGTCTTAAATGGGGGGGCGTTGAGCCACCACGAGCCAGAACAGCTTCAATGCACCTTGGCATAGATTCTACTAGTGTCTTAAATGGGGGGGCGTTGAGCCACCACGAGCCAGAACAGCTTCAATGCACCTTGGCATAGATTCTACAAGTGTCTGAAACTCTGTTGGGGGGATGCGACACAATTCTTCCACATCATTTGGTGTTTTGATGGTGGAAAACTGGTCTTGGGAGCCGCTCCAGAATCTCCAATGATGTGTTCTATTGGGTTGAGATCTGGTGACAGACCGCCCTGTGGATGGGGGGCTTTGTCATGCTATAGCCATGGTAGTCAAAATAATGGCCTCCCAGCATTTTACACATGACCCTAAGCATGACGGGATGTTAATTGCTTGACTCAGGAACCACACCTGTGTGGATGCACCTGCTTTCGATATACTTTGTATCCCTAATTGCCTCAAGTGCATCCATTGTTTTGGCAGTTACCTGTACCTTACTGTATACCCTACAGCCATGACAGCCTGGTACCAGATATGAGTGTACGGTCTTGGTCATTGTCCTATGGTCAGTCACAGGTCGTGGTGTTAGCACACAGTTAGGCCAGGATACACTGCCACACTCCATCCCCCAGGGGCAGCAGAAACCTTGTCCAGTTGCTGAGCCTGGTTGATGACCACAGTTCAGGGTCCCAGCTGGTAAGCAGTGAGGCTTTTCCTTTGGTTCAGTCTTTAGTTTGGGGATGCCTTTGGCATTTTTCCTTTTTGTACATGTGGGTCGTAACATATCTTCACCATCTTTACAAATACTAATTTGCTTGGAAGACCAAGAGGTCAGAGACAAAGCTGGCCCTGGACCAAGGTAATGTTGCCGTCTCCCTGAATAAATATATATATTTGACACCTAGGCACATACACTGATTTCTTACATAAATGCACACATTCATTCAGGTTCCAGACCAGTCAACAAGGCCTAGGACCCCCAGGTTCCAGACCAGTGTGTGCAGCAAAATCAGTGGGCTTGTTATGAGTTTCGTAACACTAGGGCTTGAACAGCAAAAACTGACCTGGGAACAGACAAAACAGTACAATAGCCAGTGTAGAGAGTGAGCCCTGTGTCTTACCCTGGTCTCCACATCTGTCCAGTCTCCCTCCATACGGTCGCCCCCCTGGGCAGTGTTGCCCTCTGACGACCTCCTCTTACGGCTGAACGAAGGAAGACACAGTGAGTGTTTGACATCAACAGACGATACAAAAGCACATGATCTTCACGATCCAAGATTAGACATTTGTAGAATTTTTTATTTTTTTATTTTAATTTGACCTTTTATTTAACTAGGCAAGTCAGTTAAGAACAAATTCTTATTTTCAATGACGGCCTAGGAACAGTGGGTTAACTGCCTGTTCAGGGGGCAGAACGACAGATTTGTACCTTGTCAGCTCGGGGATTCGAACTTGCAACCTTTCGGTTACTAGTCCAACGCTCTAACCACTAGGCTACCTACCTCCTCTACACTCTAACCACTAGGCTACCCTACCTCCTCTACACTCTAACCACTAGGCTACCTACCTCCTCTACACTCTAACCACTAGGCTACCCTACCTCCTCTACACTCTAACCACTAGGCTACCTACCTCCTCTACACTCTAACCACTAGGCTACCTACCTCCTCTACACTCTAACCACTAGGCTACCTACCTCCTCTACACTCTAACCACTAGGCTACCTACCTCCTCTACACTCTAACCACTAGGCTACCTACCTCCTCTACACTCTAACCACTAGGCTACCTACCTCCTCTACACTCTAACCACTAGGCTACCTACCTCCTCTACACTCTAACCACTAGGCTACCTACCTCCTCTACGCTCTAACCACTAAGCTACCCCAATAACAAGTATTCAGACTCTTTACTCAGGACTTTGTTGAAGTGCCTTGGGCAGCGACTACAGCCGCATGTCTTAGGTATGAAGCTGCAAGCTTGGCACACCTGTATTTGGGGAGTTTCTTCTCTGCAGATCCTCTCAAGCTCTGTCAGGTTGGACGGGGAGCGTCTGAATACTTGTAAACGTGATTTCAGTTTTTTATTTTTAACCTGTTTTTGCTTTGTCATGTGGTATTGTCTGTAAATTGATGAGCGGGAAAAAAAACAATTTAATCCATTTTAGAATAAGGCTGCAACCTATCAAAAGGTGGAAAAATTGAAGGGGTCTGAATACTTTCCGAATGCACTGTATGCATGAAAGTACAATGAACAAAAATATCAAACGCAACATGGAACAATTTAAAATATTTGACTGAGATATAGTTCAAGTAAGGAAATCAGTTAAATTAATTAGGCCCTAATCTATGGAGTTAACATGACTGGGAATACAGATATGAATCTGTTGGTCACAGATACCGTAAAAAAGAAGAAGAGTTGAGCAAACCAGTCAGTATCTGGTGTGACCACCATTTGTCTCATGCAGTCAACACATCTCCTTCACATAGAGCTGATCAGGCTGTTGGTTGTGGGATGTTGTTCCACTCCTCTTCAATGGCTGTGCGAAGTAGCTGGATGTTGGCGGGAACTGGAACACGCTGTCGTACACGTCGATCCAGAGCATCCCAAACATGCTCAACGGGTCACATGTCTGGTGAGTATATGCAGGCCATGGAAGACTCTTTAATGCATGGCCTCTGCGACATGGGGCCGTGCATTATCATGCTGAAACATGAGGTGATGAGGTGGACGAATGGCACGACAATCGGCCTCAGGATCTCATCACGGTATCTCTGCATTCAAATTAATAAAATGTAATTGTGTTCATTGTCTGTAGCTTATGCCTGCCCATACCATAACCCCACCATGGGCCATTCTGTTGACATCAGCAAACCACTTGCCCACATGACTCCACACACACGCCGTCTGCCCGGCGCAGTTAAAAGTGGGATTGATCCGTGAGGAGCAAGTCAAGACACTGGTGAGGACGATGCACATACAGATGAGCTTCACTGAAAGGTTGTGCAGAAATTCTTTGGTTGTGCAAACCCAGTTTCATCAGCTGTCCCGGGTGGCTGGTCTCAGACCATCCTGCAGGTGAAGAAGAAGGATGTGGGGGTCCTGGGCTGCCGTGGTTTACACATGGTTGAGGCCGGTTGTACGTACTGCCAAATTCTCTAAAATGACATTGGAGGCGGCGGCATATGGTAGAGGAATTAACATTCAATTCTCTGGGAACAGCTCTGGTGGATATTCCTGCAGTCAACATGCCAATTACACACTCCCTCAAGACATGTGGCATTGTGTTGTGTGACAACTGCACATTTTAGAGTGGCCTTCTATTGTCCCCAGCACAAGGTGCACCTGTGTAATGATCATGCTGTTTAATCTGCTTCTTGATATGCCACACCTGTCAGGTGGATGGATTCTCTCGGTGAAGGAGAAATGCTCACTAACTGGGCTGTAAAACACATTTTGGCACAAAATCTGAGAGAAATAAGCTTTTGTGCGTATGGAACATTTCTGGAGTATTTTAATTTAACTCAACATGGGATGCATGAAGTAAGTTAGCAGTACCAGCAGTACTAAGTTAGCAGTACCAGCAGTACTAAGTTAGCAGTAACAGCAGTACTAAGTTAGCAGTACCAGTAGTAGCAGTACTAAGTTAGCAGTACCAGTAGTAGCAGTACTAAGTTAGCAGTACCAGCAGTACTAAGTTAGCAGTAACAGCAGTACTAAGTTAGCAGTAGTAGCAGTACTAAGTTAGCAGTACCAGTAGTAGCAGTACTAAGTTAGCAGTACCAGTAGTAGCAGTACTAAGTTAGCAGTACCAGTAGTAGCAGTACTAAGTTAGCAGTACCAGTAGTAGCAGTACTAAGTTAGCAGTACCAGTAGTAACAGTACTAAGTTAGCAGTACCAGTAGTAGCAGTACTAAGTTAACAGTACCAGTAGTAGCAGTACTAAGTTAGCAGTACCAGTAGTAGCAGTACTAAGTTAGCAGTACTAAGTTAGCAGTACCAGTACTAAGTTAGCAGTACCAGTACTAAGTTAGCAGTACCAGTACTAAGTTAGCAGTACCAGTAGTAGCAGTACTAAGTTAGCAGTACCAGTAGTAGCAGTACTAAGTTAGCAGTACCAGTAGTAGCAGTACCAGTAGTAGCAGTACTAAGTTAGCAGTAGTAGCAGTACTAAGTTAGCAGTAGTAGCAGTACTAAGTTAGCAGTACCAGTAGTAGCAGTACTAAGTTAGCAGTAACAGTAGTAGCAGTACTAAGTTAGCAGTACCAGTAGTAGCAGTACTAAGTTAGCAGTAACAGCAGTACTAAGTTAGCAGTAACAGCAGTACTAAGTTAGCAGTAACAGCAGTAGCAGTACTAAGTTAGCAGTACCAGTAGTAGCAGTACTAAGTTAGCAGTACCAGTACTAAGTTAGCAGTACCAGTACTAAGTTAGCAGTACCAGTACTAAGTTAGCAGTACCAGTACTAAGTTAGCAGTACCAGTAGTAGCAGTACTAAGTTAGCAGTAACAGTAGTAGCAGTACTAAGTTAGCAGTAACAGTAGTAGCAGTACTAAGTTAGCAGTACCAGTAGTAGCAGTACTAAGTTAGCAGTAACAGTAGTAGCAGTACTAAGTTAGCAGTAACAGTAGTAGCAGTACTAAGTTAGCAGTACCAGTAGTAGCAGTACTAAGTTAGCAGTACCAGTAGTAGCAGTACTAAGTTAGCAGTAACAGTAGTAGCAGTACTAAGTTAGCAGTAACAGTAGTAGCAGTACTAAGTTAGCAGTACCAGTAGTAGCAGTACTAAGTTAGCAGTACCAGTAGTAGCAGTACTAAGTTAGCAGTACCAGTAGTAGCAGTACTAAGTTAGCAGTACCAGTAGTAGCAGTACTAAGTTAGCAGTACCAGCAGTACTAAGTTAGCAGTAACAGCAGTACTAAGTTAGCAGTAACAGCAGTACTAAGTTAGCAGTAACAGCAGTACTAAGTTAGCAGTACCAGTAGTAGCAGTACTAAGTTAGCAGTACCAGTAGTAGCAGTACTAAGTTAGCAGTACCAGTAGTAGCAGTACTAAGTTAGCAGTACCAGTAGTAGCAGTACTAAGTTAGCAGTACCAGTAGTAGCAGTACTAAGTTAGCAGTACCAGTAGTACTAGTAGCAGTACTAAGTTAGCAGTAACAGTAGTACTAGTAGCAGTACTAGTAGCAGTACTAAGTTAGCAGTACTAAGTTAGCAGTAACAGTAGTACTAGTAGCAGTACTAAGTTAGCAGTAACAGTACTAAGTTAGCAGTAGACAGGACACCTACCTTGGTCCAGTGGGCAGCTCTTGTCTCAGAGTTTCTATATCAGTGAACTGGACCGCCTGTCCTCCCCCTCGTGTCTTGAACACTTCACCCTAAAACAACAGGCATCAGAACACATTTTAGTCATTGAGTAGACTCATAATCCAGAGCCACCACAGTAGTGAGTGCATACATTTTCAATACTCGTCCCCCGTGGGAATCGAACCCACAACCAGACGTTTCCAGCGCCATGCGCTACCAACTGAGCCCCACAGGAATACAGGCATGAGAACACAAGCATTAAAGATGGCGCTGTAGAGATGGACAGCTGGCACCTTTATGAGCTCCTGACCAATTCTGCATGGTGGTGGTAGTAGTACTGGTAAATTAGTCAAAGTAGCAGTAGTAATAGTAAATTAGTAAAAGTAGCAGTAGTAGTAGTAAATTAGTAGAAGCCATGGATTACAGGCAACATCCGCACTGAGCTGAAGGATAGAGCTGCCTCTTTCAAGGAGTGGGACACGAATAAGAAATCCTGTTACGACGTCCGACAAGCCATCAAACAGTCAAAACATCACTGCAGGACTAAGATGGAATCCTTCTCCACCGTTTCTGATGCTCGTCAGGTGTGTCCGGTTTTGCAAACCATCATGGATTACAAAGGGAAACAGCCACGAGCTGCCCAGTGACGCGAGCCTACCAGACGAGCTGCCCAGTCACGCGAGCCTACCAGACGAGCTGCCCAGTCACGCGAGCCTACCAGACGAGCTGCCCAGTCACGCGAGCCTACCAGACGAGCTGCCCAGTGACGCGAGCCTACCAGACGAGCTGCCCAGTGACGCGAGCCTACCAGACGAGCTGCCCAGTGACGCGAGCCTACCAGACGAGCTGCCCAGTGACGCGAGCCTACCAGACGAGCTGCCCAGTCACGCGAGCCTACCAGACGAGCTGCCCAGTCACGCGAGCCTACCAGACGAGCTGCCCAGTGACGCGAGCCTACCAGACGAGCTGCCCAGTGACGCGAGCCTACCAGACGAGCTGCCCAGTGACGCGAGCCTACCAGACGATCTAAATTCCTTCTATGCAAGCAACACTGTACCATGCATGAGAGCAGCAGCTGTTCCGGACGACTGATCTCGCTCACCGTAGAGGATGCAAGACCTTTAAAACAGGGTAGCATTCACAAGGCCGCATGGCCAGACAGATTAACAGGACTCATACCCAGAGCATGCGCTGACCAGCTGACAAGGGTCTAAAGTGACATTATCAAACCTCTTTCTGACCCAGTCTGTAATACCTACGTTTCAAGCAGACCACCATCGTCCCCGTCTGAGTCTGTAATACCTACATGTTTCTAGCAGACCACCATCGTCCCCGTCTGAGTCTGTAATACCTACATGTTTCTAGCAGACCACCATCGTCCCCGTCTGAGTCTGTAATACCTACATGTTTCTAGCAGACCACCATCGTCCCTGTGCCCAAGAACACCAAGGTAACCTGTAAATTATTACCACCCCGTAACACTTACACATGTAGCCCTGAAATTATTTGAAAGGCTGACATGGCTCACATCAAATCCATCATCCCAGACACCCTCGGCCCACTCCAATTCGTGTACCGCCCCAACAGATCCCCAGATGAACCAATCTCTATCTATACACTCCACACTGCCCTTTCCCACCTGGACAAGAGGGACACCGACGTGAGAATGCTGTTCATTGACTACAGCTCAGCATTCAACACTATAGTTCCTTCCAAGCTCATTACTAAGCTAAGGTTCCTGGGACTAAACACCTGCCTCTGCAACTGGATCCTAGACTTCCTGACGAGCCACCCCCAGGTCCCGAGTGTAAGCAACACATCCGCCATGACGACCCTCAACACGTGGGCCACTCGGGTATGTGCCGAGTCCCCTCCTGTACTCCCTGTTCACCCACAACTGCGTGGCCGTGGACAACTCCAACAACATTATTAAGTTTGCTGGTCCGATCGACGACGAGAGCCTATAGGAAGGTCGTCAGACACCTGACAGTGTGATGTCAGGACAACAACCTTTTCCTCAACGTCAGCAAGACCAAGGGTCTGATCGTGGACTACAGGAAAAGGAGGGCCGAGCCACGCCCCCATCCACACCGAACGGGGCTGTAGTGGAGCGCCGAGCACGCCCCCATCCACACCGAACGGGGCTGTAGTGGAGCAGGACGAGAGCTTCAAGTCCGGTGCCCATATCACTTAGGAATTATCATGGTACACACATTGAGAAAATATTTTGTATGGGCCCTCAAATCCTCAAAAAGTTCTACAGCTGCACCATTGAGAGCATCTTGACCGGCTGCATCAACGCTTTGTACGGTAACTGCTTGGCATCCAACTGCAAGGCGCTATATACACACACTTTACATAGGGCGTTGTCAGAGGAAGGCCCTAAAAATGGTCATAAACTCCAGCCACCCAAGTCATAGACGGTTCTCTTCGCTACCGCACGGCAAGCAGTACCGATGCACCAAGTCTGGAACCAACAGGACCCTGAACAGCTTCTACCACCAAGCCATAATACTGCTCAATAGTTAGTCCGGGTATATATCGTTTAACTATTTGCATTGATCATGAAGGCCAACATTTTGACTCATCACATACGCTGCTGTTACTGTTTCATCTGGTTGCCTAGTCACTGTATCCCTACCTATATGTACATATCTACCTCATTTACTTCATACCCCAGCACTGGTACTCCCTTTATATCAGGGGTGTCAAAGTCAAATGGACGGAGGGCCAAATAAAAAAATCAGCTACAAGTTCGAATGTTCATTGAAAAATGTTTAAATGACGCATATAGTCTAGTGAACCTAATTGAACCTACTGAAAACCTAACAAATATATTACAATATGATCAGATAAATAAAGCAATATTTTCTTATGGCTCTGTCAGTAATCTTTAATTTTCAACAGACACAAAAGACAAATTTCCTTTATATAAATATCCCCATAACATGAACATTAAATGAAAGAAACCGGTATTCAAGGCACCATCAGTAGACTATATTTTCTATTTTAGCAAAAGTGGGCTAAATTTACTTCAAAGAAAAAACAATAATAGCAATTTTCTATCATCCACTCAACTGAAATATTTTTTAAAATATAATTGGATTGAAATACAAAAATAAAGTGCAAAAATCTATTAATCAAAAACAACACTTTGTTTAAGGAGAAGTAACATGCAGTGAAAACAAATATTAAATTTTAACTTTTAAACTTGAACTGAGTAAAAACTCTAAATATGTGATTGCACAGTAATGTTCACTTGTTTGAGGTTGAGGGTGATACTTGGTGGTGTCCCATCTTTTCCACAAGTTCATCAATGTTCAAGGCTCTGAGCTGAAGAAATCCTCAGAATTGAGTGGAGGTGTTCAGCAGTAAGTCGACTTCTGTGTGATGTTTTGTTCAGGTTCATCAAAGAAAACAGTTGTTCACACAGGTATGTGCTGCCAAACATAGACAACGTTTGAGCAGCCTGGATGCGCAGCTGGGGCATTGTGCCGGGAGGAAACGGGCGAACTCCAGCACCCACTGCCGCATATTTTGCCCTCAGTGCATCATTGCATTGGAGGTCAATCAACTCCATTTGGAGGTTTGGTGGTGAGCTTTCCACGTCAACAGCAAATGGGTTACCGAGCAGTTCCAATCTGCTTTTTTGTGCTTCAAAGTCAGCAAATCGAGTCGAAAGTCAGCGGCAAGCATACCTATTTTATCAGCCAACTGTGTGCTCGGGAACGCACTGGTAGAGAGCTTCTCTTTCATGGTCTGGCAGCTGGGAAAGTGGCTCAAATTTTCTTTCCGCATCTGCGTCTCCCACAGAGTCAGTTTGGTTTTAAATGCCTTCACTGTACTGTACATATCAGAGATGACACGATCCCGACCCTGCAGCTGCAAGTTTATTGCATTCAGATGACTCGTAATGTCACACAGAAAAGCCATTTCACACAGAAACATTTCGTCTCGAGTTGTGTTGTGTCTTTCCCTTTGCTGTCCAAGAACAGACAAATCTCCTCCACGAAGCTCGAAACATCTTTGAAGCACCTTTCCCTGGCTTAGCCATCGCACCTCTGTGTGATAAGGCAAATCACCATGCTCCGTTTCTAACTCCGTCAGAAATGCCTTGAACTGGCGGTGATTCAAACCTTTGGCTCTGATAAAGTTAACTGTGCGCGTGATGATGCTCATTACATGCTCCATTTTCAAGGCTTTACCGCACAACGCTTCCTGGTGTATGATACAATGATAAGCTGTCAGCTCACCTGTCGCGTTTTCCTCTTGCATCTTTTCCCGTATCTTCGCCACCAGTCCGCTCCTGTGTCCACACATCGCAGGTGCTCCGTCGGTTGTCAAACCCAAAGTTTTTCCCAAGGCAGCTCCATCTCATTTACACATCTTGACACCTCTTCATACAAATCATGCCCCGTAGTTGTGCCATGCATAGGACGTAAAGCCAAAAACTCCTCTGTCACGCTTAGGTTGGAGTCCACTCCGCGGATGAAAATTGACAACTGGGCAATGTCAGAAATGTCGGTGCTCTCATCCACAGCCAAGGAATATGCAATAAAATCTTTTCCCTTTTTCACAAGCTGCTCTTTTAGATTGATGGACAACTGGTCTACTCTCTCGGCAATGGTGTTTCTGCTCAGACTCACATTTAAAAAGAGTTGCCTTTTTCTGGGCAAACTTCGTCACAAACTTTAATCATGCAGTTTTTGATGAAATCCCCTCCGTAAATGGCCGGGCTGATTTAGCGATCTCTTCTGCCAAAATAAAACTGGCCTTGACAGCAGCCTGGCCTTGTGATTTGGCTTTTTTGAACAGAGCCTGTCGAGATTTGAGGCCTCGTTTAATTCCTCTGCCTTTTGTAGCCTTTGTTCCATGTCCATATTCTTGTTTTTGTCCGCGTGTTTCGTTTCATAATGTATCTCAGATTATACTCTTTCAGTACCGCCACACTTTCTCCACAGAAGACACACAGGTTTTCCAGCTACATTCGTGAACATATACTCCGACTCCCACCTTGTTTGAAACCCCGGTTCTCAGTATCCACCTTCCGTTTGCCATTTTTGATGGGTATCTGAAAGTTAATTTTACTGTGATGCTGACGACTGCTGTGCCAATAAATATTGAAATGAAGCAGCCTACTGCTCGGTGCGTCACCTTTGCATTGTGGGAAATGTAGTATTGGTGCGTGTAAAAGATCTGCGGGCTGCCGGCTTGCTGCGGGCCGGTTCTAATAATAAATCAAGATCATCCCAGGGGCCGTAAAAAACCTTCTTGCGGGCCGGATGTGGCCCGCGGGCCTTGACTCTGACATATGTGCTTTATATAGACATGTAATTACCTCATACCCCTGTATATAGACATGGTATTACCTCGTACCCCTGCACATCGACTCAGTACTGGTACTCCCTGTATATAGCCATGTTATTACCTGGTACCCCAGCACATCGCCTCAGTACTGGTACTCCCTTTATATAGACGAGGTATTACCTCGTACCCCTGCACATTGACTCAGTACTGGTACTCCTTGTATATAGACATGGTATTACCTCGTACCCCTGCACATCGACTCAGTACTGGTACTCCTTGTATATAGACATGTATGAGACTGTGGAATGTGACTGTGGAACACAGAGAGACACTTGGACATCAAAAGGTTGAATAATTGAACAGTATTTCTGTATTCCAAGCAGTTGGAACGGTCAGTGGACACTTAAGGCATGTCGAGTTGGTTTCATCTGGTGACCTCATGAAGGACAGGAGAGACAACTGTTTTTGTTTCTATACACTTCTCAATTATGGGGTTTAGCATCTGAATGTTGTATAAAATAAATGATTAAGCATAAGAATACGTTTGGAAAGACAACGTGATGTTTGTCTTCTAAATGAGAATTGTTTTTCATAGTAACTTAGGATCAGTCAGTGGCCACGCCCCAGTGAGCACAGACGTTACGCGGAACGCCCCAGTGAGCACAGACGTTACGCGGAACGCCCCAGTGAGCACAGACGTTACGCGGAACGCCCCAGTGAGCACAGACGTTACGCGGAACGCCCCAGTGAGCACAGACGTTACGCGGAACGCCCCAGTGAGCACAGACGTTACGCCCCCCAGTGAGCACAGACGTTACGCGGAACGCCCCCGTGAGCACAGACGTTACGCGGAACGCCCCCGTGAGCACAGACGTTACGCGGAACGCCCCCGTGAGCACAGACGTTACGCGGAACGCCCCCGTGAGCACAGACGTTACGCGGAACGCCCCGTGAGCACAGACGTTACGCGGAACGCCCCGTGAGCACAGGCGTTACGCGGAACGCCCCGTGAGCACAGGCGTTACGCGGAACGCCCCGTGAGCACAGGCGTTACGCGGAACGCCCCCGTGAGCACAGACGTTACGCGGAACGCCCCCGTGAGCACAGACGTTACACGGAACGCCCCCGTGAGCACAGATGTTACACGGAACGCCCCCGTGAGCACAGACGTTACACGGAACTCCCCCGTGAGCACAGACATTACACTGTCATTGAACGCCTCCTGTTCTGCTAAAAGTATAAAACCCACTTCCGACAAAATGTACAATAGACCAGAAAACATGGAAGCTGTCGCTACATGTTGAAATGGTTGACAACTCTACCAAAGGACAAGACCAGAGAACATGGAGATCATTCCCACGTTGAAAATGGCTAAGAAATCTACAAACTAAAAGAACAATTATTCAGACTGCAGCTGTCTTAATTCTATAGTCTGGTAAACACAACCGGTTGAACGACCGAATGGTACTCTGACGTGTCCATTATAACAATCTACAACTGATCTAATCAATTCTGTGATTGATTAGTTAGTAAATAAATAACAGTTTGTATATCGCCGATTCATGATGTTAGGGTTGGTGCAGATCTCCAAGGGTTTGCAACATTCAGGAATGAGACTGATGAGGTCATAACACATTAATAGAAGACTAATCTATAAGAGTTAATTCGGGAAATAGACTAAACATTTTCCCGTGGTGCCCCAACTTCCTAGTTAATTAAAATTACATGATTAGTTTAATCCCGTAAGGAATAATTACAGAGAATTGATTTGATAAGTCTTCACATGTAATGACAGCAAACGCTACGACACCAGGCATCGGCACACATTTCAGCAAATAAACAGCGTGTCTAAATGAACAGATTTCAAGGATTTACAATGGACAACTGATATTCCCACGGTCATTAACAAAATATTTTGTCATCGTTGCCAGCCATGGTGCCACCTAAAAGAAAATTACATCAAATTCAAGCTAGCAATGATCAAATTCAAGCTAGCAATGATCAAATTCAAGCTAGCAATGATCAAATTCAAGCTAGCAATGATCAAATTGGCGTGAAGCAACAGCCAGGCAATCTGGGATCGATCCAAAAGTTAGAACCGCGAAGTCAAAAAGTAGAAAAAAAAAATCAGAAGAGGGCGAGACTGCAAGGTGGGGGTGGGGGGGGGTTTAGTAAGGAAATAGAAGCCCGGCCCAAATAGAAGCCCGGCCCAAATAGAAGCCCGGCCCAAATAGAAGCCCCTCTCTAATAAGCGCTCGTTGTGTTCTGTGATGAAAGCAAATAAACAGCCAGGATATTCATTGAAATTTGACGGTAGATAAATTCAGAGAGCTTTCTGCAAGTCTGGCTGGTACATACCTTGATGAGTTTGGTCTGTATCTCTCCATCAGAGGCCACGTCTTGGTGAGTGAGCATGTACTTGTCACACTTGGCTAGGGCCTTCTCGCTGGGGGCCGAGACTTTAATGGCGTTGGAACCCAGGATGGGCTGCATCACCGTGTCCAGCTCCACGTTAGACGACGGCTTGTGGTCCACCCACCTCTCCCCGCCCGCAGAGTGAGAGCGCCTGTGGACCGCACGCACCGGGGGGCCCGTCTGGTCGTCGACGGAAACGAAGCAGAGTGAAAGTCAGAGAATCATGTGTTGCTAACAATAAAACCGTTCCTGGAGTTAGTGACAATAATAGATCATCAACTCTACAGGAAGTACAATCTAGCCAACCAAACAAAACAAATCAATCTGATTCAAATCAGGGATCAGTCATCATGGTGGTAGAAAACGACAAACATGGCTTGGTAGTGGACATGTTGTTTTAGAAGAACCAATCCTGTTACGTTAGAAAATCACTTTATTTCAGTCTAAAGTGTAAACAAGAACATAGTACCAGTTATATAGAGGGAGTGTTCATACAAACATTAGCCCACAAAACCTAAAGGTCAGCTGATGAGCTGGTTGGAGGAATCTACTTTAACCACAGCTCTGCTACCTACCAGATGACCGTACCACCTTAGTCTGATGAGACTCACTGACCCTGTATACTCCTTCCTGTTCCTCTAGGTCTAGATCACAGGTCTGGTCAGGAACCTCTCTCTCTTCCTCTCTTTCTCTGGCCCTCTCCCAACACCTGCCTCTCCTCCTGCTAAGGCTGCTGGGTAGACCCTGGGTCTGAGCTAGGGTTCTAGTCTTAGGGGTCCCGTACTGGGCCGGGTCAGCATGTCTGTCCTGAGGGACTCTCTGCTCCCACTCTGAGATGCAGGAGGTGACAGAGAGGGAACTGGTGCCGGTGCTAGCGCTCTGAGGGGAGGTGGGGTGGGAGCCTGGCCATTGTCTGTCCTGCTGGGGATGGGGAGGGGCGTACACTGGGTCTAGGGCCTGGCTGGACCTGGAGTGGACGGGCTGCAGGGCAGAGTACAGAGTATGGTGGTGGTGCAGATAGACAAGTCAACCAGCTAGTTGGGATACATAGCATCCATCCATTACATACCATTCATCTCATACAGGCTGCATGAACACCAGATAGACGACACACACAGGCTGCATGAACACCAGATAGACGACACACACAGGCTGCATGAACACCAGATAGACGACACACACAGGCTGCATGAACACCAGATAGACACACACAGGCTGCATGAACACCAGATAGACACACACACAGGCTGCATGAACACCAGATGACACACACAGGCTGCATGAACACCAGATAGACGACACACACAGGCTGCATGAACACCAGATAGACGACACACACAGGCTGCATGAACACCAGATAGACACACACAGGCTGCACACACACAGGCTGCATGAACACCAGATAGACGACACACACAGGCTGCATGAACACCAGATAGACGACACACACAGGCTGCATGAACACCAGATAGACGACACACACAGGCTGCATGAACACCAGATAGACGACACACACAGGCTGCATGAACACCAGATAGACGACACACACAGGCTGCATGAACACCAGATAGACGACACACACAGGCTGCATGAACACCAGATAGACGACACACACAGGCTGCATGAACACCAGATAGACGACACACACAGGCTGCATGAACACCAGATAGACGACACACACAGGCTGCATGAACACCAGATAGACGACACACACAGGCTGCATGAACACCAGATAGACACACACAGGCTGCATGAACACCAGATAGACGACACACACAGGCTGCATGAACACCAGATAGACGACACACACAGGCTGCATGAACACCAGATAGACGACACACACAGGCTGCATGAACACCAGATAGACGACACACACAGGCTGCATGAACACCAGATAGCGACACACACAGGCTGCATGAACACCAGATAGACGACACACACAGGCTGCATGAACACCAGATAGACGACACACACAGGCTGCATGAACACCAGATAGACAGGCTGACACACACAGGCTGCATGAACACCAGATAGACGACACACAGGCTGCATGAACACCAGATAGACGACACACACAGGCTGCATGAACACCAGATAGACGACACACACAGGCTGCATGCACCAGATAGACGCACACACAGGCTGCATGAACACCAGATAGACGACACACACAGGCTGCATGAACACCAGATAGACGACACACACAGGCTGCATGAACACCAGATAGACGACACACAGGCTGCATGAACACCAGATAGACGACACACACAGGCTGCATGAACACCAGATAGACGACACACACAGGCTGCATGAACACCAGATAGACGACACACACAGGCTGCATGAACACCAGATAGACGACACACACAGGCTGCATGAACACCAGATAGACGACACACACAGGCTGCATGAACACCAGATAGACGACACACACAGGCTGCATGAACACCAGATAGACGACACACAATTACATAAATGTTACATTCAATCAAAGTCTGACAAATTATGGGATAGAACGGTGGATTTCAGTTAAACCTTCTACAAAAAGGTCAGGGTCAGTAAATTCAACTCATTAAGTCCACATTGTAACACGTAAAATAACAGTCAGATGTGTTGTCACATCACGATTAACAGACCTGCCAGTCAGTCAGATGTGTTGTCACATCACGATTAACAGACCTGCCAGTCAGTCAGATGTGTTTTCACATCACGATTAACAGACCTGCCAGTCAGTCAGTCAGATGTGTTTTCACATCACGATTAACAGACCTGCCAGTCAGTCAGTCAGATGTGTTTTCACATCATGACATGCCAGTCAGTCAGTCAGATGTGTTTTCACATCACGATTAACAGACCTGCCAGTCAGTCAGATGTGTTTTCACATCACGATTAACAGACCTGCCAGTCGGATGTGTTTTCACATCAAGATTAACAGACCTGCCAGTCAGTCAGATGTGTTTTCACATCACGATTAACAGACCTGCCAGTCAGCCAGTCAGATGTGTTTTCACATCACGATTAACAGACCTGCCAGTCAGTCAGTCAGATGTGTTTTCACATCATGACCTGCCAGTCAACAGAGGCTGGTCAACCTGTTAGCAGTAAAGGGGGAAACAGTAGTTTGATTAGGAAAGGAAAACACTTCAGTAGGGTATATTAGCTGGATGAGTCAGTGCTCTAGAAGCGCATGTCGTGGTAACGTACGGGAACGGGTGACGGCGAGGCCGATCTCTTGGCGGGAACGCGGTCCCTCTCCCGGGAGGGGCGCTGGGGCTTGTCGGGGGCGGGGCGCTGGTGCTTGTCGGGGGCGGGGCCATGGTCTGAGGGGGTCTTGCTCTCCGTCACGATGGCCTTCAACTGCTTCAGCTTCTCGTCTTTCACCCACAGCTTGTTCTGCATCTCCAGCTGCTTGGCGCACACACGACGCTCCTAGAAACACACCAGAACCAGCCAGGGTTAACACAACACGTGCCCCAGATGGTTGTCAGCTCAAAACCAAGAACTCAGGACACGTGTTAATGCGAGAGCTTAATGGAGTAAGTTAACTAACGAGTAGGAAAACAGATGTATAGAGATCAAGCACCCTGATGAAGTCTACGTTTGTGTTCTTCAAAGTGCTTGCCACCAGCTGTTAGCCAGCTGCTCTGACCAACTACAGTTTATTTATTTTTATTTTACCTTTATTTTACTAGGCAAGTCAGTTAAGAACAAATTCTTATTTTCAATGACGGACTAGGAACAGTGGGTTAACTGCCTGTTCAGGGGCAGAACGACAGATTTGTACCTTGTCAGCTCGGGGATTCGAACTTGCAACCTTTCGGTTACTAGTCCAACGCTCTAACCACTAGGCTACCCTGCCGCCCCACAGTGAAGTTTAACACAGAATCCAAGTTTATTGGAGCCACCCTGCTTCATTTAAAGAAATAAAAAAATAAACCTCACGTTGGCCTTAGTGCTGGGACTGTATTTCCAGACCCGAGTGCACACCATCTGTGCATATACAAGCTAGTTATGACTGAAGATGGGAGCCAGTTAAACTCCACAAAAAGCTAAGAAATGTGAGAACTCTAAATGTTTGTTTTAGTGTAACTCGCCGCCTTCCATTGTGAAAAATTTAAAGACATTTGTGAATTAACAGGTGGGATGATTTGGCTTCCAGGAACGACCGGCCTTACTGAAGGATGCTAGCCAATAGGAGGCATCTGAGAGCGCCACCCTAAACGACCAGGCCAAGCACCAATCAGACGGGGTTCCTCAGCTATAGTGGCAGGGGAGGGAGTGCTTCGGATGGGGCCTTCACACGCCTCACAGGCTTGCCTGCGCTACCCCCCCATCCAGTGGAGCATCGTTGGAGGAAGGTGGGAGGTGCCCGCGGTCACTCACGGCGGTCACTCACGGCGGTCACTCACAATTCCATCAGACACGGATCTGCGGCTGTTTAACCGCTTCCAGCCGCCCCCACCCCCTCCCCTCCCCTCCCATTGGACAACTTCCACCATCATTGTGGTAAACTCCATGGTGAGGGAATTACATATACCGTTGGAAGTATGTGGGCCCACTAAAGTCCACCGTCACCCCGGTGCCCGAGTCCAGAACATGTGATCGGGTTGAGTGATGCCCACTAAAGTCCACCGTCACCCCGGTGCCCGAGTCCAGAACATGTGATCGGGTTGAGAGATGCCCACTAAAGTCCACCGTCACCCCGGTGCCCGAGTCCGGAACATGTGATCTCGGGTTGAGAGATGCCCACTAAAGTCCACCGTCACCCCGGTGCCCGAGTCCAGAACATGTGATCGGGTTGAGAGATGCCCACTAAAGTCCACCGTCACCCCGGTGCCCGAGTCCAGAACATGTGATCGGGTTGAGAGATGCCCACTAAAGTCCACCGTCACCCCGGTGCCAGAGTCCAGAACATGTGATCGGGTTGAGAGATGCCCACTAAAGTCCACCGTCACCCCGGTGCCCGAGTCCGGAACATGTGATCGGGTTGAGAGATGCCCACTAAAGTCCACCGTCACCCCGGTGCCCGAGTCCGGAACATGTGATCGGGTTGAGAGATGCCCACTAAAGTCCACCGTCACCCCGGTGCCCGGAACATGTGATCGGGTTGAGAGATGCCCACTAAAGTCCACCGTCACCCCGGTGCCCGAGTCCGGAACATGTGATCGGGTTGAGAGATGCCCACTAAAGTCCACCGTCACCCCGGTGCCAGAGTCCGGAACATGTGATCGGGTTGAGAGATGCCCACTAAAGTCCACCGTCACCCCGGTGCCCGAGTCCGGAACATGTGATCGGGTTGAGAGATGCCCACTAAAGTCCACCGTCACCCCGGTGCCCGAGTCCGGAACATGTGATCGGGTTGAGAGATGCCCACTAAAGTCCACCGTCACCCGAGTCCGGAACATGTGATCGGGTTGAGAGATGCCCACTAAAGTCCACCGTCACCCCGGTGCCCGAGTCCAGAACATGTGATCGGGTTGAGAGATGCCCACTAAAGTCCACCGTCACCCCGGTGCCCGAGTCCGGAACATGTGATCGGGTTGAGAGATGCCCACTAAAGTCCACCGTCACCCCGGTGCCCGAGTCCGGAACATGTGATCGGGTTGAGAGATGCCCACTAAAGTCCACCGTCACCCCGGTGCCCGAGTCCAGAACATGTGATCGGGTTGAGAGATGCCCACTAAAGTCCACCGTCACCCCGGTGCCCGAGTCCAGAACATGTGATCGGGTTGAGAGATGCCCACTAAAGTCCACCGTCACCCCGGTGCCCGAGTCCGGAACATGTGATCGGGTTGAGAGATGCCCACTAAAGTCCACCGTCACCCCGGTGCCCGAGTCCAGAACATGTGATCGGGTTGAGAGATGCCCACTAAAGTCCACCGTCACCCGAGTCCAGAACATGTGATCGGGTTGAGAGATGCCCACTAAAGTCCACCGTCACCCCGGTGCCCGAGTCCAGAACATGTGATCGGGTTGAGAGATGCCCACTAAAGTCCACCGTCACCCCGGTGCCCGAGTCCGGAACATGTGATCGGGTTGAGAGATGCTTTGGCCTCCTGGGAACTGATTTGTATTCAGTTAGCACAGTATGTATTAATTCATCTGACATCATTTTAGAAGTGATGTTCCCTACCCTGACAGTATGTCGGAAGTTTACCTTAGCCAAATATGAGATATTTAGTCCAAATTGTGCAACCCTACATCACATCTCAGCTACAGGCCCTAAACAATCTCACTTGCCATATTGATTATTAGATCTCTGTCCGAACATATCGCTGACAGTATATCTAACACACAGTGCAATCGGAAAGTAAACCAGACCCCTTCCCTTCTTCCACAATTAGTTACGTTACAGCTTTACTCTAAAATTGATTAAATAATTCCCCCCCTTCAAATCGACACACACCAACCCATAATGACAAAGGCAAAACAGGTTTAGAAATGTGCGCAAATATATACAGTGCCTCGCGGAAGTTTGCTGCACTGAAAGTAAAGGGGCTGAATAATTATGCACGCCCAATTTTTCAGTTTTTGATTTGTTAAAAAAAAGTGTGAAATATCCAATAAATGTCGTTCCACTTCATGATTGTGTCCCACTTGTTGTTGATTCTTCACAAAAAAAATACAGTTTTATATATCTTTTATGTTTGAAGCCTGAAATGTGGCAAAAGGTCGCAAAGTTCAAGGGGGCCCGAATACTTTCGCAAGGCACTGTATACATGTATAAATAAAATAACAAAAGTAACTTATTTACATAAGTATTCAGCCCCTTCAGTCACTATCCTCCAGTGCTGCTGCTATGTAGAAGGTCATGGAACACTGGTCACAGTCTACAGACTAAGCCCTGTCTACGCTGGGGGGAGGAGTCTCCATATAGACTTCCATTCATTTTTTCAACCGGGGGACCTTCAGACGAGTCTTGTGAGGCCTGTGGGTGTCGTAGAGCAAAACCACCAACGTGTGCGTGAGTCTAACCTTTCCATAGAGGGTCATATTATTGTGTAGCCCAAACTGTTCGGCTACTACAGACAGAAGTTCGTAGATCGCCTAGCCCCCTAGAGTCGATTTATGTTAGTGGTTAGATACTGTACATATGTACTGTGCATTCAGAAAGTTCAGACCCCTTTTCCAAATGTTGTTCCGTAACAGCCTTGTTATTTTCCCTCAGTCTACACACAATATCCCATAATGACAAAGCAAAAACTACATCTGGACCTTAGAACTGACATTTTACATCAGTATTCAGACTCTTTACTCAGAACTTTGTTGAAGCATATTTGGCAGCGATTACAGGCCTGAGTCTTCTTGGGTATGATGCTACAAGCTTGGCACACCTGTAGTTGGGGAGTTTCTCCCATTCTTCTCTGCAGATCCTCTCAAGCTCTGTCAGGTTGGATGGGGAGCGTTGCTGCACAGCTATTTTCAGGTCTCTCCAGAGATGTTAGATCGGGTTCAAGTCCAGGCTCTGGCTGGGTCCCTCAAGGACATTCAGAGACTTGTCCCGAATCCACTCCTGCGTTGTCTTGGCTGTGTGCTTAGGGTCATTGTCCTGTTGAAAGGTGAACTGTCTCCCCAGTCTGAGGTCCTGAGAGCTCTGGAGCAAGTTATCATCAAGGATCTCTGTACTTTGCTCCACTTATCTTTCCCTCAAATCCTGACTAGTCTCCCAGTCCCTGAAAAACATCCCCACAGCATCATGCCGCCACCACCATGCTTCAACTTAGGGAGGGTGCCAGGTTTCCTCCAGACGTGACGCTTGGCATTCAGGCCAAGGAATCTCATCTTGGTTTCATCAGACCAGAGAATCTTGTTTCTCATGGTCTGATAGTCCTTTAGGTGGTTTTTGGCAAACTCCAAGCGGGACGTAATTGACCTTTTACTGAGGAGTGGTTTCTGTCTGACCACTACCATAAAGGCCTGCTTGTTGGAGTGCTGCAGAGATGGTTGTCCTTCTGGAAGGTTCTCCCATCTCCACAGAGGAACTCTGAAGCTCTGTCAGAGTGATCATCAATGCTACAGAAATGTTTTGGTACCCTTCCCTAGATCTGTGCCGCAACACAATACTGTCTCGGAGCTCTACCGACACTTCCTTCCACCTCATGGTTTGGTTTTTGCTCTGACATGTACTGTCAACTGTGGGACCTTATATAGACAGGTGTTTGCCTTTCCAAATCATGTCCAATCAATTGAAATTACCAAAGGTGGACTCCAATCAAGTTGTAGAAACATCAAGGATGATCAATGGAAACAGGACGCACCGGAACTCAATTTCAAATCTTATAGCAAAGGGTCTGAATACTTATGGAAATTAGGCTGTTTATTTTAAATTCAGTTCTGCCCCCACATTTTCTATAAGTTTGAGGTCAGGGCTTTGTGATGGCCACTCCAATACCTTGACTTTGTTGTCCTTAAGCCATTTTGCCACAACTTTGGAAGTATGCTTGGGGTCATTGTCCATTTGGAAGACCCATTTGCGACCAAGTTTTAACTTCCTGACTGACGTCTTGAGATGTTGCTTCAATATGTTGCTTCCACATCATTTTCCTCCCTCATGATGCCATCTATTTTGTGAAGTGCACCAGTCCCTCCTGCAGCAAAGCACCCCCACAACATGATGCTGCCACCCCCGTGCTTCACGGTTGGGATGGTGTTCTTCGGCTTGCAAGCATCCCCCCTTTTCCTCCAAACATAAATGGTCATTACGGCCAAACAGTTCTATTTTGTTTCATCAGACCAGAGGACATTTCTCCAACAAGTACGATCTTTGTCCCCATGTGCAGTAGCAAACCGTAGTCTGGCTTTTTAATGGCGGTTTTGGAGCAGTGGCTTCTTCCTTGCTGAGTGGCCTTTCAGGTTATGTCGATATAGGACTCGTTGTACTGTGGATATAGATACTTTTGTACCTGTTTCCTCCAGTATCTTCACAAGGTCCTTTGCTGTTGTTCTGGGATTGATTTGCACTTTTCGCACCAAAGTACGTTCATCTCTAGGAGACAGAACGTGTGTAAATTAGCAAACATGTCATTCTGGGGTATTGTGTGTAGATTGATGAGGAAAATGTTTATTTAATCCATTTTAGAATAAGGCTGTAACGTGACAGAATGTGGAAAAAGTCGAGGGGCCTGAATACTTCCCGAATGCAGTGTATGCAGGAATCTCTTTGCCGATTTAAAACTTGACCTTAATATGGGCAAAACGAAATACATTGTTTTTAAAGTTTGGTAAGAATGTTCCAGATTAACTGCATGTTCCGTCATCAGATGGTTCTCCAATGGAACGTGTTCCTGCAGATAAATACTGAGGCATTTGGATTTATATGGGTTGATGTTTATAAAACATAGAGATGATCTGGTTAACCTGTTGCTTCTACTCGGGACGCTTGCGTCCCAACTAGAGCTCTGGAAATGCAAATGCGCTACGCTAAATGCTAATAGTATTAGTTAAAACTCAAAAGTTCATTAAAATACACATGCAGGGTATCGAATTAAAGCTACACTCGTTGTGAATCCAGGCAACAAGTCAGATTTTTAAAATGCTTTTCGGCGAAAGCATGAGAAGCTATTATCTGATAGCATGCAACACCCCAAAAGACCCACAGGGGACGTAAACAAAATAATTAGCATTTCGGCGTTACACAAACCGCACAATAAAATAGAAAACATTCATTACCTTTCACCATCTTCTTTGTTGGCACTCCTAGATGTCCCATAAACACTATTTGGGTCTTTATTTCGATTAAATCGGTCCATATAAAGCCTAGATATCGTTATATGTAGACTGTGTGATAAACGAAAAAAACATCGTTTCAAAACGTAACGTCATTTTTTTAAATTCAAAAAGTCGACGATAAACTTTCACAAAACACTTCGAAATACGTTTGTAATGCAACTTTAGGTATTAGTAAACGTTAATAAGCGATAAAATTCATCAGGAGGCGATGTAAAGATCATTAGCTGTCCGTCTGGAAAAATGTCCGGCTAAAAACTCAACGAAAATATCCGGTCCTAGACCAAAGGAGATACGGTGCCCTGCATGTGTCTGACCAAGAAAAAACTCGAAGGGAAATGACAAGACTCTAGACACCGTGTGGAAGCTGTAGGTACTGCAACCTCAGTCAATTAATTGTGGTTCACGTTTATCAATGGGTTCAAGTAGCGCATGGATATATTTTCCCATTTTCAGTGATCAGTTTTTCCTGTGCTTTTCGATGTAAATGCCGTTCTGGTAAAGCCACAGCAGTGATTTAACCAGTTTTTTAAACGTCTGAGTGTTTTCTATCCACACAGACTAAGCAAATGCATATACTATATTCCTGGCATGAGTAGCAGGGCGCTGAAATGTTGCGCGATTTTTAACAGAATGTTCAAAAAAGTAGAGGGTCGACTTAAGAGGTTAAGATCAGATTTAAAGTGGTCTTTTTCTACAGAAACAGATGGTGCCTTTCTCTGAGCAGTAGGAAACAGATTATTCAGTCAACCTTTTGATCGGTTGTTGATTATGGTGATGTTATTTATCAAAGTGCAGCTGCTGCTACTCCTAAACCTTTGGCTGCCATCTCCCATAATGCCCTTCATTTTGTTACAGGCCAGTTTAGATCCTGATCACTGTATCCTGTCTGAAAGGTTTGGCTGGACTTGGATAAAGCCCCGATGATCTCTCAATTTTTGTTTACAAGGCCCGTCTTTGATGGGACAGTAGGAGGCACTCTTTCCTCTAGTCTAAAAAAAAAATATCCCAAAGCCCCAGGGCAGAGGAGGAGCCGTCTCCTCCCCCTGCAGAGGAGGAGCCGTCTCCTCCCCCTGCAGAGGAGGAGCCGTCTCCTCCCCCTGCAGAGGAGGAGCCGTCTCCTCCCCCTGCAGAGGAGGAGCCGTCTCCTCCCCCTGCAGAGGAGGAGCCGTCTCCTCCCCCTGCAGAGGAGGAGCCGTCTCCTCCCCTGCAGAGGAGGAGCCGTCTCTCCCCTCCCCTGCAGAGGAGGAGCCGTCTCCTCCCCCTGCAGAGGAGGAGCCGTCTCCTCCCCTGCAGAGAAGGAGCCGTCTCCTCCCCTGCAGAGGAAGGAGCCGTCTCCTCCCCCTGCAGAGAAGGAGCCGTCTCCTCCCCCTGCAGAGAAGGAGCCGTCTCCTCCCCCTGCAGAGAAGGAGCCGTCTCCTCCCCTGCAGAGAAGGAGCCGTCCCCTCCCCCTGCAGAGAAGGAGCCGTCCCCTCCCCCTGCAGAGAGGGAGAGAGATTTCCCCCACCCCCCGCTGCCACACAGAGAGACCCTCCTCCTCTAGGCTACTCACACACTCCTTCTCCCACTTGTGCTTGGTGTCCTGGACCATGCCCTGCATGCGTTGCTCCATGCGTCTCTTCTCCGTCTGCTCTCTCTGCAGACGCTGCTCTCGGCTCTCCAGCTCCTGCTGCAGCGTACGCTTGTCATCCTCATAGATGTTGGTGGTCTTCTGCAGGATCTCAATCTGACGGAGAGACAGACAGAGACACAGAGAGAGACAGAGAGACAGAGACAGAGAGGGAAAGAGAGAGAGAGAGACAGAGAGAGAGAAAGAGAGAGAGAGAGAGAGAGAGAAAGAGAGAGAGAGAGAGAGACAGAGACAGGAGAGAGACAGACAGAGACAGAGAGAGAGGGAAAGAGAGAGAGAGAGAGACAGAGACAGAGAGACAGAGAGATAAGTGACAGTACATGGCACTACAGACCAGGAAATACCTGACTGGTCCACTAAGGCTGACCCCATTTAGTAGATTGGGTCACTACAGACCAGGAAATACCTGACTGGTCCACTAAGGCTGACCCCATTTAGTAGATTGGGTCACTACAGACCAGGAAATACCTGACTGGTCCACTAAGGCTGACCCCATTTAGTAGATTGGGTCACTACAGACCAGGAAATACCTGACTGGTCCACTAAGGCTGACCCCATTTAGTAGATTGGGGCACTACAGACCAGGAAATACCTGACTGGTCCACTAAGGCTGACCCCATTTAGTAGATTGGGGCACTACAGACCAGGAAATACCTGACTGGTCCACTAAGGCTGACCCCATTTAGTAGATTGGGTCGATTGTTTGAGTCGACAAAGATTTTAACTGCATCGTGTGAATTGTTTGGGGCGACAAAGATTTTAACTGCATCGTGTGAATTGTTTGGGGCGACAAAGATTTTAACTGCATCGTGTGAATTGTTTGGGGCGACAAAGATTTTAACTGCATCGTGTGAATTGTTTGCGTTTCGAGTGTCTATCAATTCTCCATTACATATCATCACCAGCAGTACATGATCTATTAATTCCTATCATTTACAATGTTTATTTGGTTATGGTAATTTCTGTTAATGCATTCAATATATTATTATTATTTCAGCCATCATGCATACGTTTATTTTGTACCCCCCACACCAAACGCAATCACGACACGCAGGTTAAAATATCAAAAACAAACTCTGAACCAATTGCATTAATTTGGGGACAAGTCGAAAAGCATTGAACATGTATGGCAATTTAGCTAGCTAGCTTGCTATGGCTAGCTAATTTGTCCTGGGATATAAACATCGAGTTGTTATTTTACCTGAAATGCACAAGGTCCTCTACTCTGACAATTAATCCACACATAAAACGGTCAACCAAATCGTTTCTAGTCATCTCTCCTTCTTCCAGGCTATTTCATCTTTGACCTTATATGGTGATTGGCATCTAAACTTTCATAGTATTACCACGACAACCAGCAACAGTTCATCTTTCAATCACCCACGTGGGTATAACCAAATGAGGAGATGGCACGTGGGTACCTGCATCTATAAACCAACGAGGAGATGGGAGAGGCAGGACTTGCAGCTCGATCTGCGTCAGAAATAGGAGTGACTTCTATTTTAGCCCTTGGCGTAGCAGATGGTCGTTGGTGCGCGCGGGCAGTGTGGGTGTAATAACATGGACACGCGACGTGTCTGGTCAGCAGGTTACTGTTCTCACTGTCAAGAGTGGACACGTTGTTTGCAGAGCGCAAAACCTAAGCTACACTTGTGAGAAACAAGTTTTGGTTTATTTCATTCTATCTACAAGTTGTCAGTTTAGTCCTGGTCTTGAGAGCTCTTGTCAATGTTGAGTAAGGATGTGCACCCAATTGATTACACATAGAAGTAGGCCTATAGACTACCTGAACTGCGGGCAAATGTGGGCATATCAATGTGCCCATTTGGGGATCTGATAGCATTTCTGATTGGCTTAATGCTGCCACCACCACCATCTCAAAGTAATGTTTTCAGCTCAAAACAGCAAGTAAACAAAGTCTGTTTTTACATCTATTGAAAATGACAATAGTTCTTCAATGTATTAGAAACATCTTTCAAGCCCTCTTCCTTTCAATAACCACTCAATGTGAAAGGGAATGCATGTTAGGGGCAACTTCATGAAATAGGCCTGTCTACTGCATTACATCTTATTCCTTGGGCAAATAGCCTACAGCTGTGTGTCCCGAGCTGCAGTGGTGGGGTAAACTCAGTTTGTCACGGTAAAAAGTGCCCCAGGCTCTGCATCGAAATGGCTGTCTGCCTGTCACCTACCTGCCTGCCTGGTACACTCAATGTCTGCCTGTCACCTACCTGCCTGCCTGGTACACTCAATATGTCCGCCTGTCACCTACCTGCCTGCCTGGTACACTCAATATGTCCGCCTGTCACCTACCCACCTGCCTGCCTGGTACACTCAATATGTCCATCTGTCACCTACCTGCCTGCCTGGTACACTCAATATGTCCATCTGTCACCTACCTGCCTGCCTGGTACACTCAATATGTCAGTCTGTCACCTACCTGCCTGCCTGGTACACTCAATATGTCAGTCTGTCACCTACCTGCCTGCCTGGTACACTCAATATGTCCGCCTGTCACCTACCTGCCTGCCTGGTACACTCAATATGTCCGCCTGTCACCTACCTACCTGCCTGGTACACTCAATATGTCCGCCTGTCACCTACCTACCTGCCTGGTACACTCAATATGTCCGTCTGTCACCTACCTGCCTGCCTGGTACACTCAATATGTCCGTCCGTCTGTCACCTACCTGCCTGCCTGGTACACTCAATATGTCCATCTGTCACCTACCTACCTGCCTGGTACACTCAATATGTCCGTCCGTCTGTCACCTACCTACCTACCTGGTACACTCAATATGTCCGTCTGTCACCTACCTACCTACCTGGTACACTCAATATGTCCGTCCGTCTGTCACCTACCTACCTGCCTGCCTGGTACCGTCTCACCTATACCTGCCGCCTGTCACCTACCGCCTGTCACCTGCCTGCCTGGTACACTCAATATGTCCGTCCGTCTGTCACCTACCTGCCTGCCTGGTACACTCAATATGTCCGCCTGTCACCTACCTACCTGCCTGCCTGGTACACTCAATATGTCCATCTGTCACCTACCTACCTGCCTGGTACACTCAATATGTCCGTCCGTCTGTCACCTACCTACCTACCTGGTACACTCAATATGTCCGCCTGTCACCTACCTGCCTACCTGGTACACTCAATATGTCCGTCCGTCTGTCACCTACCTACCTGCCTGGTACACTCAATATGTCCGTCTGTCACCTACCTACCTGCCTGCCTGGTACACTCAATATGTCCGCCTGTCACCTACCTACCTGCCTGGTACACTCAATATGTCCGTCCGTCTGTCACCTACCTACCTACCTGGTACACTCAATATGTCCGTCTGTCACCTACCTACCTGCCTGCCTGGTACACTCAATATGTCCGTCTGTCACCTACCTACCTGCCTGGTACACTCAATATGTCCGTCTGTCACCTACCTACCTGGTACACTCAATATGTCCGTCTGTCACCTACCTGCCTACCTGGTACACTCAATATGTCCGTCTGTCACCTACCTGCCTACCTGGTACACTCAATATGTCAGTCTGTCACCTACCTGCCTACCTGGTACACTCAATATGTCCATCTGTCACCTACCTACCTGCCTGGTACACTCAATATGTCCGTCTGTCACCTACCTACCTGCCTGGTACACTCAATATGTCCGTCTGTCACCTGCCTACCTGGTACATTCAATAGTGTAGTGAATGGTGAAGGCCAGCAGTATATTGGGTACTATTTCATTGTGTTTACCTTGTAGTGAATGGTGAAGGCCAGCAGTGTATTGGGTACTATTTCATTGTGTTTACCTTGTAGTGAATGGTGAAGGCCAGCAGTGTATTGGGTACTATTTCATTGTGTTTACCTTGTAGTGAATGGTGAAGGCCAGCAGTGTATTGGGTACTATTTCATTGTGTTTACCTTGTAGTGAATGGTGAAGGCCAGCAGTGTATTGGGTACTATTTCATTGTGTTTACCTTGTAGTGAATGGTGAAGGCCAGCAGTGTATTGGGTACTATTTCATTGTGTTTACCTTGTAGTGAATGGTGAAGGCCAGCAGTGTATTGGGTACTATTTCATTGTGTTTACCTTGTACTCCAGCATCTTGGACTTCTTCTCCAGACGGTCAATCTCAGTCTTCTGGCTATGAAGGGTCTTGTCCTTCTCCCCCAGTTGACCTCTCTGGTCCTGGATCAAGTTCTCCTTGGAGACCAGGCTACTGTCCAGCTCCTGGAGCATGGACTTCAACATGTCGGCTGGAGGGAGGAAAACAAATGAAGACGTGATCAAAAAGCCCCATCACAGCTTGATGAGTTTGTGGTCACCATCCTACCAGCCCCCGTTGTACTCCTGGGTCGCCATCCTACCAGCCCCCGTTGTACTCCTGGGTCGCCATCCTACCAGCCCCCGTTGTACTCCTGGGTCACCATCCTACCAGCCCCCGTTGTACTCCTGGGTCACCATCCTACCAGCCCCCGTTGTACTCCTGGGTCACCATCCTACCAGCCCCGTTGTACTCCTGGGTCACCATCCTACCAGCCCCGTTGTACTCCTGGGTCACCATCCTACCAGCCCCGTTGTACTCCTGGGTCACCATCCTACCAGCCCCGTTGTACTCCTGGGTCACCATCCTACCAGCCCCGTTGTACTCCTGGGTCACCATCCTACCAGCCCCGTTGTACTCCTGGGTCACCATCCTACCAGCCCCGTTGTACTCCTGGGTCACCATCCTACCAGCCCCGTTGTACTCCTGGGTCACCATCTTACCAGCCCCCGTTGTACTCCTGGGTCACCATCTTACCAGCCCCCGTTGTACTCCTGGGTCACCATCTTACCAGCCCCCGTTGTACTCCTGGGTCACCATCTTACCAGCCCCCGTTGTACTCCTGGGTCACCATCTTACCAGCCCCCGTTGTACTCCTGGGTCACCATCTTACCAGCCCCCGTTGTACTCCTGGGTCACCATCTTACCAGCCCCCGTTGTACTCCTGGGTCACCATCTTACCAGCCCCCGTTGTACTCCTGGGTCACCATCTTACCAGCCCCCGTTGTACTCCTGGGTCACCATCTTACCAGCCCTGTTGTACTCCTGGGTCATCATCTGCCTGATCTTGTGTCTCTTCTCCAGCACCTCTATGAGGCGGGGCAGAGTGACGTCATCATGGGGGTCCGTGATCTCGCTGGCAGGCAGAGGGGGAAGGTTCTGGAGCAGTTGGTGCATCACTGACTGGGTGGACTCTAGACCCAGAGGGGAACACAGACCACAGTTCATTGGATAAGACCGTGGCACCAGCGGCCCATCATTTACACCACCTTCAGATAACATACTCCTAGGAGAAAAAAAAACCTAGTGTCTTCAGTAAGTATTCACACCTGGACTGAGTTGGGTTCCACAGTTTGAACATTGACACATTAAAGACATGATAGATCAGACGCATAGTATATTAAGGAGTGAAAGAGACTGGGTCTCTGTAGAAAGACCGATAGCTGTGGAATGTGTTGGGTGGACAAGAGGAGAGAAACGTGTTGATACAGGTGAGACAGGTGGACATCTGGGTATTAGGTGAAGGAGGGGTTGAGGTCAGGAGGTGAGGACAGAGATGTGTTGAGACAGGTGGACATCTGTGGATTAGGTGAAGGAGGGGTTGAGGTCAGGACAGAGATGTGTTGATAAAGGGGAGACAGGTGGACATCTGTGGATTAGGTGAAGGAGGGGTTGAGGTCAGGAGGAGAGGACCGAGATGTGTTGATACAGGGGAGACAGGTGGACATCTGTGGATTAGGTGAAGGAGGGGTTGAGGTCAGGACAGAGATGTGTTGATACAGGGGAGACAGATGGACATCTGTGGATTAGGTGAAGGAGCGGTTGAGGTCAGGAGGAGAGGACAGAGATGTGTTGATACAGGGGAGACAGATGGACATCTGTGGATTAGGTGAAGGAGGGGTTGAGGTCAGAACAGAGATGTGTTGATACAAGGGAGACAGGTGGACATCTGTGGATTAGGTGAAGGAGCGGTTGAGGTCAGGAGGAGAGGACAGAGATGTGTTGATACAGGGGAGACAGATGGACATCTGTGGATTAGGTGAAGGAGGAGTTGAGGTCAGGAGGTGAGGACAGAGTCATCAGGAAGTAATAAACATTTGGTATCCTTTTACTCTCTTCCTGTGAAACCATAAGATGCAACCATTGGGAAGAAGGAGGGTCTTAAGTGGGATATATATCAGAACCTTTGGGAAGAATTAAACTTGGTTAAAGCTTCTCTTTACTCTGAAAAATAAGAACCCAACAACTACTTACATTGTTGTTACAGCCTGAATTTAACATGGTCACTGGCCGACACACTCCATAATGTCAAAGTGGAATAATGTTTTCCCCAGAAAATGATGTCTTGAGTCAATAAGTATTCAACTCCTTTGTTATGGCAAAGTCTTAAGTTCAGAAGTAAACATGTGCTTAACAAGTCACATAATAAGTTGCATGGCCTCACTGTGTTCAATAAGTGTTCAACATGATTTTGAACGTCTACCTCATCTCTGTACCCCCTCACATACAATAATTTGTAAGGTCCCTCAGTAGAGCAGTGAATTTCAAACAGATTCAACCACAAAGACCAGGGAGGTTTTCCAATGTCTTGTAAAGAAGGGCACCGATTGGTAGATGGGTTATATACAAAAAGCAGACATTGAATATCCCTTTAAGCATAGTGATGTTATTAATTACACTGTGGATGGTGTTTTCAATACACCCAGTCACTACAAAGATACAGGCGTCCTTCCTAACTCAGTTGCCGGAGAGGAAGGAAACCCCTTGGGGATTTCCCCATGAAACCAATGGTGACTTTAAAACAGTTACAGAGTTGAATGGCTGTGATAGTAGAAAACTGAGGATGGATCAACAACATTGTAGTTACTCCGTAACCTAATTGACAGAGTGAAAAGAAGAATGAACAGACTATACAGAACAAAAATATTCCAAAACATGCATCCTGTTTGCAACGAGGCACTAAAGTAATACGGCAAAAAAATGTGGCAAAGGAATTAACTTTTTGTCCTGAATACAAAGTGTTCTGTTTGGGGCAAATCCAATGCATTACTGAGAACCACTCTCCATATTTTCAAACAGTTGTGGCTGCATCATGTTATGGGTATGCTTGTAATAATTAAGGACTAGGGGGTTTTTCAGGAATAAGAAGAAACAGAATGGAGCTAAGCACAGACAAAATCCTAGAGGAAAACCTGGTTCAGCCCGCTGTCCACCAGACACTGGGAGATCAAATCTCCATTCAGCAGGACAACCTGGTTCAGCCCGCTTTCCACCAGACACTGGGAGATCAATAACCTGGTTCAGCCCGCTGTTCCACCAGACACTGGGAGATCAATAACCTGGTTCAGCCCGCTTTCCACCAGACACTGGGAGATCAAATCTCCGTTCAGCAGGACAACCTGGTTCAGCCCGCTTTCCACCAGACACTGGGAGATCAATAACCTGGTTCACCACCAGACACTGGGAGATCAATAACCTGGTTCAGCCCCTTTCCACCAGACACTGGGAGATCAATAACCTGGTTCAGTCTGCTTTCCACCAGACACTGGGAGATCAATAACCTGGTTCAGCCTGCTTTCCACCAGACACTGGGAGATCAAATCTCCGTTCAGCAGGACAATAACCTAAAACACAAGGCCAAACCTACACTGGAGTTGCTTACCAAGAAGACAGTTACTGCCCTCGAGTCGCCAAGTTGAAAATCTATGGTAAGACTTGAAAATGGTTGTCTAGCAATGATCAAGAACCAATTTGACAGAGTTTAAATAATTTTGAATAGAATAATGGGCAAATATTGTACAATCCAGGTGTGCAACGCTCTGAGCCTCACCCAGAAAGACACAAATCACTGCCAAAGGTGATTCTAACATGTATTGACTCAGAGGTGTGAATAGATATGCATTTTCTTTTCAATACATTTAGAAAAAGATGTTATAATTTTGTCGTTATGGGGTAGTGTGTGTAGACGGGTGAGAAAAACTATTGAATCCATTTTGAATTCAGGCTGTAACAAATCGTGGAATAAGTCAAGGGGAAGGAATACTTTCTGAAGGCTCTGTAAACCCTCACTGTACCGTGAGTGACTTTGAATAAAAGCTTCTGGCAAGTGGCATATATATTATTACTCAAAGTGAAACAGTCATCCTCTCTACCTGTATTGACAGGACCTCCTCGTTCCTCCAGGCGCCGTGACAACTCGTCTTTGAAGGCTTGGTTCTTCTGCCGGCGCCCAGCAGCTAAGCCACAGATGGGCCTGTCCACGGGCCTGGCTACCTCCACCTCCTGGGTCATCTCAGCAAAACGCATCACCAGCTGCAGAAACACACACAGACCCCAGCAGTAGAAACACACAGAGATCAGACAGACCCCCAGCAGTAGAAACACACACAGATCACACAGACCCCCAGCAGTAGAAACACACAGAGATCAGACAGACCCCCAGCAGTAGAAACACACAGAGATCAGACAGACCCCCAGCAGTAGAAACACACAGATAGACCCCCAGCAGTAGAAACAAACAGACCACCCATGGACCGGTGTGGCTCAGGAAGTAAAAGCATGGAGCACAAAGCCAAGTTGTGGTTTCAATCAAGCAGTCATTTTGTCACCATAGAAGAATGTCAGGCCAAAGACGCACGCATCCATTCATTCTACGTAGGGGATAATGGACTCACCATGGTTTCTTCGTAGTCGTCGGCTTTAGGATTGACACATACAACCATACGTACTTTACCCTCCCCGTCAAAGTAGTTCTTGAACAAGTGAGTCACCTTGGAGTCACGGTATGGAACCATCTGTGTGTGGAAGAGAGAGAAAGACTTCCATTAGGCCTGTTCACGGTGCCTTGTTCTTAGCCCCAGACTGGCTCTGGGCTGGATTAGCATGCATGTTAACCCGGGGCTAAACTTTAAGGCCTAACGATTCACACAGACCAACAACACGACACCAACATTCTCTCTGACACGCGACCATTTTTGTGGGGCACTGACCTGCATAGCAACCATTTTTGTTGGGCACTGGCCTGCATAGCAACCATTTTTGTTGGGCACTGGCCTGCATAGCAACCATTTTTGTTGGGCACTGACCTGCATAGCAACCATTTTTGTTGGGCACTGACCTGCATAGCAACCATTTTTGTTGGGCACTGACCTGCATAGCAACCATTTTTGTTGGGCACTGACCTGCATAGCAACCATTTTTGTTGGGCACTGACCTGCATAGCAACCATTTTTGTTGGGCACTGACCTGCATAGCAACCATTTTTGTTGGGCACTGACCTGCATAGCAACCATTTTTGTTGGGCACTGACCTGCATAGCAACCATTTTTGTTGGGCACTGACCTGCATAGCAACCATTTTTGTTGGGCACTGACCTGCATAGCAACCATTTTTGTTGGGCACTGACCTGCATAGCAACCATTTTTGTTGGGCACTGACCTGCATAGCAACCATTTTTGTTAGGCACTGACCTGCATAGCAACCATTTTTGTAAGGCACTGACCTGCGTAGCAACCATTTTTGTAAGGCACTGACCTGCGTAGCAACCATTTTTGTAAGGCACTAACCACGTTTTTACGAGTGTAAAGTCAAGACAGTTGTGATGGAAACTGGAACTTTTCGGGAACAATTTTATAAAGGAAGAAAATGTGTTGAACACGTTGGGACCTCTGTGTGTCTGTAAAATTAATGACGCTAGAAATGACGGTGGAAATTATGTTATGCACAAATATTGATATAATAACCATCTAATGGAAGTAAACTGGAGTCCTCCCCCTGATTTAGGAAGGCATGCAGTTTATTACGCTACAGACGCTATAAGTGATGAACTTCACAGGGTGGTGGAATTGCACGGTGACGAGCTTCATTCATGCTCCTGTCAATAAATATCCAGGGTCTAATTCTGGTGACATGACAGACGGACGCTTGACTGCAGTTTGACTAATAAAATAAATATTCTCACTCTTATCCACAATAATGTCATCATGTAGAATAGGCTACCAAGCACTGTATCTGCCAGCTGTTGGCTAGAGAGCATGTCAAGACCAGACTATTTAATGCAACAGTTGTGACTAAACTAACGGTAGAGTTGAAAATGTGATGCAAACATATGGACCATTTTATGCACTACATCATCACTGATTGTTATCCTCAAGTACATTTGGTGGGAAAATGTACCCATTTACTTTACGCTGATTTTTTTATTTTACCTTTATTTTACTAGGCAAGTCAGTTAAGAACAAATTCTTATTTTCAATGACGGCCTATGAACAGTGGGTTAACTGCCTGTTCAGGGGCAGAACGACAGCTCAGGGATTCGAACTTGCAACCTTTCGGTTACTAGTCCAACACTCTAACCACTAGGCTACCCTGCCGCCGGATCCTAGAATAGTCACAAGAAAACCTGTCACCAAAGTGGATGGAAACCCAGCGAGAGCAACCTAACCTTCTACACAGATTAAAGTAGTTTGGTTTTTGTCCTCTGATGATTTAATATGAATTAACATACTTATCAACATAATGTGCAGAAGGTATTACAGCATACAGACCCTGTTACAGGCATCACAAGCATATGATACAGCATGGCTGTCTGCCAAATACAGACTGTACCTAGTTGGCTCCACTGCCCATATCCCCAACTGTACCTAGTTGGCTCCACTGCCCATATCCCCAACTGTACCTAGTTGGCTCCACTGCCCATATCCCCAACTGTACCTAGTTGGCTCCACTGCCCATATCCCCAACTGTACCTAGTTGGCTCCACTGCCCATATCCCCAACTGTACCTAGTTGGCTCCACTGCCCATATCCCCAACTGTACCTAGTTGGCTCCACTGCCCATATCCCCAACTGTACCTAGTTGGCTCCACTGCCCACATCCCCAACTGTACCTAGTTGGCTCCACATCATCATATCCCCAACTGTACCTAGTTGGCTCCACATCATCATATCCCCAACTGTACCTAGTTGGCTCCACTGCCCATATCCCCAACTGTACCTAGTTGGCTCCCCTGCCTACATCATCATATCCCCAACTGTACCTAGTTGGTTCCACTGCCCACATCCCCAACTGTACCTAGTTGGCTCCACTGCCCACATCCCCAACTGTACCTAGTTGGCTCCACTGCCTACATCATCATATCCCCAACTGTACCTAGTTGGCTCCACTGCCCATCATATCCCCAACTGTACCTAGTTGGCTCCACTGCATCATCATATCCCCAACTGTACCTAGTTGGCTCCACTGCCCACATCACATCCCCAACTGTACCTAGTTGGCTCCACTGCCTACATCCCCAACTGTACCTAGTTGGCTCCACTGCCCACATCCCCAACTGTACCTAGTTGGCTCCACTGCCCACATCCCCAACTGTACCTAGTTGGCGCCACTGCCCATATCCCCAACTGTACCTAGTTGGCGCCACTGCCCATATCCCCAACTGTACCTAGTTGGCGCCACTGCCCATATCCCCAACTGTACCTAGTTGGCGCCACTGCCCATATCCCCAACTGTACCTAGTTGGCGCCACTGCCCATATCCCCAACTGTACCTAGTTGGCTCCACTGCTCCCATATCCCCAACTGTACCTAGTTGGCTCCACTGCCCATATCCCCAACTGTACCTAGTTGGCTCCACTGCCCATATCCCCAACTGTACCTAGTTGGCGCCACTGCCCATATCCCAACTGTACCTAGTTGGCTCCACTGCCCATATCCCCAACTGTACCTAGTTGGCTCCACTGCCCATATCCCCAACTGTACCTAGTTGGCTCCACTGCCCATATCCCCAACTGTACCTAGTTGGCTCCACTGCCCATATCCCCAACTGTACCTAGTTGGCTCCACTGCCCATATCCCCAACTGTACCTAGTTGGCTCCACTGCCCATATCCCCAACTGTACCTAGTTGGCTCCACTGCCCATATCCCCAACTGTACCTAGTTGGCTCCACTGCCCATATCCCCAACTGTACCTAGTTGGCTCCACTGCCCATATCCCCAACTGTACCTAGTTGGCTCCACTGCCCATATCCCCAACTGTACCTAGTTGGCTCCACTGCCTACATCATCATATCCCCAACTGTACATAGTTGGCTCCACTGCCCACATCCCCAACTGTACCTAGTTGGCTCCACTGCCCACATCATCATATCCCCAACTGTACCTAGTTGGCTCCACTGCCTACATCATCATATCCCCAACTGTACCTAGTTGGCTCCACTGCCCATATCCCCAACTGTACCTAGTTGGCTCCACTGCCCACATCCCCAACTGTACATAGTTGGCTCCACTGCCCACATCCCCAACTGTACCTAGTTGGCTCCACTGCCCATATCCCCAACTGTACCTAGTTGGCTCCACTGCCCATATCATCATCATATCCCCAACTGTACCTAGTTGGCTCCACTGCCCATATCCCCAACTGTACCTAGTTGGCTCCACTGCCCACATCATCATATCCCCAACTGTACCTAGTTGGCTCCACTGCCCATATCCCCAACTGTACCTAGTTGGCTCCACTGCCCATATCCCCAACTGTACCTAGTTGGCTCCACTGCCCATATCCCCAACTGTTGGCTCCACCTAGTGTACCTAGTTGGCTCCACTGCCCACTGCCCATATCCCTCCAACTGTACCAACTGTACCTAGTTGGCTCCACCCATGCCCAACTGTCCTAGTTGGCCCATATCCCCAACTGTACCTAGTTGGCGCCACTGCCCATATCCCCAACTGTACCTAGTTGGCTCCACTGCCCATATCCCCAACTGTACCTAGTTGGCTCCACTGCCCATATCCCCAACTGTACCTAGTTGGCTCCACTGCCCATATCCCCAACTGTACCTAGTTGGCTCCACTGCCCACATCCCCAACTGTACCTAGTTGGCTCCACATCATCATATCCCCAACTGTACCTAGTTGGCTCCACTGCCCATATCCCCAACTGTACCTAGTTGGCTCCAGTGCCCATATCCCCAACTGTACCTAGTTGGCTCCCCTGCCTACATCATCATATCCCCAACTGTACCTAGTTGGCTCCACTGCCCACATCCCCAACTGTACCTAGTTGGCTCCACTGCCCACATCCCCAACTGTACCTAGTTGGCTCCACTGCCCATATCCCCAACTGTACCTAGTTGGCTCCACTGCCTACATCATCATATCCCCAACTGTACCTAGTTGGCTCCACTGCCCATATCCCCAACTGTACCTAGTTGGCTCCACTGCCCACATCATCATATCCCCAACTGTACCTAGTTGGCTCCACTGCCTACATCCCCAACTGTACCTAGTTGGCTCCACTGCCCACATCCCCAACTGTACCTAGTTGGCTCCACTGCCCATATCCCCAACTGTACCTAGTTGGCGCCACTGCCCATATCCCCAACTGTACCTAGTTGGCGCCACTGCCCATATCCCCAACTGTACCTAGTTGGCGCCACTGCCCATATCCCCAACTGTACCTAGTTGGCGCCACTGCCCATATCCCCAACTGTACCTAGTTGGCTCCACTGCCCATATCCCCAACTGTACATAGTTGGCTCCACTGCCCACATCCCCAACTGTACCTAGTTGGCTCCACATCATCATATCCCCAACTGTACCTAGTTGGCTCCACTGCCCATATCCCCAACTGTACCTAGTTGGCTCCAGTGCCCATATCCCCAACTGTACCTAGTTGGCTCCCCTGCCTACATCATCATATCCCCAACTGTACCTAGTTGGCTCCACTGCCCACATCCCCAACTGTACCTAGTTGGCTCCACTGCCCACATCCCCAACTGTACCTAGTTGGCTCCACTGCCCACATCCCCAACTGTACCTAGTTGGCTCCACTGCCTACATCATCATATCCCCAACTGTACCTAGTTGGCTCCACTGCCCATATCCCCAACTGTACCTAGTTGGCTCCACTGCCCAACTGTACCTAGTTGGCTCCATCATATCCCCAACTGTACCTAGTTGGCTCCACTGCCCATATCCCCAACTGTACCTAGTTGGCTCCACTGCCCACATCCCCAACTGTACCTAGTTGGCTCCACTGCCCATATCCCCAACTGTACCTAGTTGGCTCCACTGCCCATATCCCCAACTGTACCTAGTTGGCTCCACTGCCCATATCCCCAACTGTACCTAGTTGGCTCCACTGCCCATATCCCCAACTGTACCTAGTTGGCTCCACTGCCCATATCCCCAACTGTACCTAGTTGGCTCCACTGCCCATATCCCCAACTGTACCTAGTTGGCTCCACTGCCCATATCCCCAACTGTACCTAGTTGGCTCCACTGCCCATATCCCCAACTGTACCTAGTTGGCTCCACTGCCCATATCCCCAACTGTACCTAGTTGGCGCCACTGCCCATATCCACAACTGTACCTAGTTGGCGCCACTGCCCATATCCCCAACTGTACCTAGTTGGCTCCACTGCCCATATCCCCAACTGTACCTAGTTGGCGCCACTGCCCATATCCCCAACTGTACCTAGTTGGCTCCACTGCCCATATCCCCAACTGTACCTAGTTGGCTCCACTGCCCATATCCCCAACTGTACCTAGTTGGCTCCACTGCCCATATCCCCAACTGTACCTAGTTGGCTCCACTGCCCATATCCCCAACTGTACCTAGTTGGCTCCACTGCCCATATCCCCAACTGTACCTAGTTGGCTCCACTGCCCATATCCCCAACTGTACCTAGTTGGCTCCACTGCCCATATCCCCAACTGTACCTAGTTGGCTCCACTGCCTACATCATCATATCCCCAACTGTACATAGTTGGCTCCACTGCCCACATCCCCAACTGTACCTTGTTGGCTCCACTGCCCACATCATCATATCCCCAACTGTACCTAGTTGGCTCCTGCACATCATCATATCCCCAACTGTACCTAGTTGGCTCCACTGTGCCTATATCCCCAACTGTACCTAGTTGGCTCCACTGCCCACATCCCCAACTGTACATAGTTGGCTCCACTGCCCACATCCCCAACTGTACCTAGTTGGCTCCACTGCCCACATCCCCAACTGTACCTAGTTGGCTCCACTGCCTACATCATCATATCCCCAACTGTACCTAGTTGGCTCCACTGCCCATATCCCCAACTGTACCTAGTTGGCTCCACTGCCCATCATCCCCCCAACTGTACCTAGTTGGCTCCACTGCCTATCATCCCCAACTGTACCTAGTTGGCTCCACTGCCCACATCCCCAACTGTACCTAGTTGGCTCCACTGCCCATATCCCCAACTGTACCTAGTTGGCGCCACTGCCCATATCCCCAACTGTACCTAGTTGGCGCCACTGCCCATATCCCCAACTGTACCTAGTTGGCGCCACTGCCCATATCCCCAACTGTACCTAGTTGGCGCCACTGCCCATCCCCAACTGTACCTAGTTGGCTCCAACTGTACCTAGTTGGCGCCACTGCCCATATCCCCAACTGTACCTAGTTGGCTCCACTGCCCATATCCCCAACTGTACCTAGTTGGCTCCACTGCCCACATCCCCAACTGTACCTAGTTGGCTCCACATCATCATATCCCCAACTGTACCTAGTTGGCTCCACTGCCCATATCCCCAACTGTACCTAGTTGGCTCCAGTGCCCATATCCCCAACTGTACCTAGTTGGCTCCCCTGCCTACATCATCATATCCCCAACTGTACCTAGTTGGCTCCACTGCCCACATCCCCAACTGTACCTAGTTGGCTCCACTGCCCACATCCCCAACTGTACCTAGTTGGCTCCACTGCCTACATCATCATATCCCCAACTGTACCTAGTTGGCTCCACTGCCCATATCCCCAACTGTACCTAGTTGGCTCCACTGCCCACATCATCATATCCCCAACTGTACCTAGTTGGCTCCACTGCCTACATCCCCAACTGTACCTAGTTGGCTCCACTGCCCACATCCCCAACTGTACCTAGTTGGCTCCACTGCCCACATCCCCAACTGTACCTAGTTGGCGCCACTGCCCATATCCCCAACTGTACCTAGTTGGCGCCACTGCCCATATCCCCAACTGTACCTAGTTGGCGCCACTGCCCATATCCCCAACTGTACCTAGTTGGCGCCACTGCCCCAACTGTACCTAGTTGGCCCCTGCCCATATCCCCAACTGTACCTAGTTGGCGCCACTGCCCATATCCCCAACTGTACCTAGTTGGCGCCACTGCCCATATCCCCAACTGTACCTAGTTGGCTCCACTGCCCATATCCCCAACTGTACCTAGTTGGCTCCACTGCCCATATCCCCAACTGTACCTAGTTGGCTCCACTGCCCATATCCCCAACTGTACCTAGTTGGCGCCACTGCCCATATCCCCAACTGTACCTAGTTGGCGCCACTGCCCATATCCACAACTGTACCTAGTTGGCGCCACTGCCCATATCCACAACTGTACCTAGTTGGCGCCACTGCCCATATCCCCAACTGTACCTAGTTGGCTCCACTGCCCATATCCCCAACTGTACCTAGTTGGCTCCACTGCCCATATCCCCAACTGTACCTAGTTGGCTCCACTGCCCATATCCCCAACTGTACCTAGTTGGCTCCACTGTACCCATATCCCCAACTGTACCTAGTTGGCTCCACTGCCCATATCCCCAACTGTACCTAGTTGGCTCCACTGCCCATATCCCCAACTGTACCTAGTTGGCTCCACTGCCCATATCCCCAACTGTACCTAGTTGGCTCCACTGCCCATATCCCCAACTGTACCTAGTTGGCTCCACTGCCCATATCCCCAACTGTACCTAGTTGGCTCCACTGCCCATATCCCCAACTGTACCTAGTTGGCTCCACTGCCCATATCCCCAACTGTACCTAGTTGGCTCCACTGCCCATATCCCCAACTGTACCTAGTTGGCTCCACTGCCTACATCATCATATCCCCAACTGTACATAGTTGGCTCCACTGCCCACATCCCCAACTGTACCTAGTTGGCTCCACTGCCCACATCATCATATCCCCAACTGTACCTAGTTGGCTCCCCTGCCTACATCATCATATCCCCAACTGTACCTAGTTGGCTCCACTGCCCATATCCCCAACTGTACCTAGTTGGCTCCACTGCCCACATCCCCAACTGTACATAGTTGGCTCCACTGCCCACATCCCCAACTGTACCTAGTTGGCTCCACTGCCCACATCCCCAACTGTACCTAGTTGGCTCCACTGCCTACATCATCATATCCCCAACTGTACCTAGTTGGCTCCACTGCCCATATCCCCAACTGTACCTAGTTGGCTCCACTGCCCACATCATCCCCCAACTGTACCTAGTTGGCTCCACTGCCTATATCCCCAACTGTACCTAGTTGGCTCCACTGCCCACATCCCCAACTGTACCTAGTTGGCTCCACTGCCCATATCCCCAACTGTACCTAGTTGGCTCCACTGCCCATATCCCCAACTGTATATCCCCAACTGTACCTAGTTGGCTCCACTGCCCATATCCCCAACTGTACCTAGTTGGCTCCACTGCCCATATCCCCAACTGTACCTAGTTGGCGCCACTGCCCATATCCCCAACTGTACCTAGTTGGCGCCACTGCCCATATCCCCAACTGTACCTAGTTGGCTCCACTGCCCATATCCCCAACTGTACATAGTTGGCTCCACTGCCCACATCCCCAACTGTACCTAGTTGGCTCCACATCAACTGTACCTAGTTGGCTCCATCCCCAACTGTACCTAGTTGGCTCCACTGCCCATATCCCCAACTGTACCTAGTTGGCTCCACTGCCCATATCCCCAACTGTACCTAGTTGGCTCCACTGCCCACATCATCATATCCCCAACTGTACCTAGTTGGCTCCACTGCCCACATCCCCAACTGTACCTAGTTGGCTCCAACTGTACCTAGTTGGCTCCACTGCCCATATCCCCAACTGTACCTAGTTGGCTCCACTGCCCATATCCCCAACTGTACCTAGTTGGCTCCACTTACATCATCATATCCCCAACTGTACCTAGTTGGCTCCACTGCCCATATCCCCAACTGTACCTAGTTGGCTCCACTGCCCATATCATGTACCTATTGGCCCCCAACTGTACCTAGTTGGCTCCACTGCCCACATCATCATCCCCAACTGTACCTAGTTGGCTCCACTGCCCATATCCCCAACTGTACCTAGTTGGCTCCACTGCCCATATCCCCAACTGTACCTAGTTGGCGCCACTGCCCATATCCCCAACTGTACCTAGTTGGCTCCACTGCCCATATCCCCAACTGTACCTAGTTGGCGCCACTGCCCATATCCCCAACTGTACCTAGTTGGCTCCACTGCCCATATCCCCAACTGTACCTAGTTGGCTCCACTGCCATATCCCCAACTGTACCTAGTTGGCTCCACTGCCATATCCCCAACTGTACCTAGTTGGCTCCACTGCCCATATCCCCAACTGTACCTAGTTGGCTCCACTGCCCATATCCCCAACTGTACCTAGTTGGCTCCACTGCCCATATCCCCAACTGTACCTAGTTGGCTCCACTGCCCATATCCCCAACTGTACCTAGTTGGCTCCACTGCCATATCCACAACTGTACCTAGTTGGCTCCACTGCCCATATCCCCAACTGTACCTAGTTGGCTCCACTGCCCATATCCCCAACTGTACCTAGTTGGCTCCACTGCCCATATCCCCAACTGTACCTAGTTGGCTCCACTGCCCATATCCCCAACTGTACCTAGTTGGCTCCACTGCCCATATCCCCAACTGTACCTAGTTGGCTCCACTGCCCATATCCCCAACTGTACCTAGTTGGCTCCACTGCCCATATCCCCAACTGTACCTAGTTGGCTCCACTGCCCATATCCCCAACTGTACCTAGTTGGCTCCACTGCCCATATCCCCAACTGTACCTAGTTGGCTCCACTGCCCATATCCCCAACTGTACCTAGTTGGCTCCACAACTGTACCTAGTTGGCTCCACTGCCCATATCCCCAACTGTACCTAGTTGGCTCCACTGTACATCATCATATCCCCAACTGTACATAGTTGGCTCCACTGCCCACATCCCCAACTGTACCTAGTTGGCTCCACTGCCCATCATCATCCCCCAACTGTACCTAGTTGGCTCCACTGCCCATCATCCCCAACTGTACCTAGTTGGCTCCACTGCCCACATCCCCAACTGTACCTAGTTGGCTCCACTGCCCACATCATCATATCCCCAACTGTACCTAGTTGGCTCCACTGCCCATATCCCCAACTGTACCTAGTTGGCTCCACTGCCCACATCCCCAACTGTACCTAGTTGGCTCCACTGCCCACATCCCCAACTGTACCTAGTTGGCTCCACTGCCCATATCCCCAACTGTACCTAGTTGGCTCCACTGCCCATATATCCCCAACTGTACCTAGTTGGCTCCACTGCCTACATCATCATATCCCCAACTGTACCTAGTTGGCTCCACTGCCCATATCCCCAACTGTACCTAGTTGGCTCCACTGCCTGTACAGTTGGCTCATCCCATATCCCCAACTGTACCTAGTTGGCTCCACTGCCCATATCCCCAACTGTACCTAGTTGGCTCCACTGCCCATATCCCCAACTGTACCTAGTTGGCTCCACTGCCCTACATCATATATCCCCAACTGTACCTAGTTGGCTCCACTGCCCATATCCCCAACTGTACCTAGTTGGCTCCACTGCCCATATCCCCAACTGTACCTAGTTGGCTCCACTGCCCATATCCCCAACTGTACCTAGTTGGCTCCACTGCATCCATATCCCCAACTGTACCTAGTTGGCTCCACTGCCCACACATCATCCCATATCCCCAACTGTACCTAGTTGGCTCCACTGCCCATATCCCCAACTGTACCTAGTTGGCTCCACTGCCCACATCCCCAACTGTACCTAGTTGGCTCCACTGCCCACATCCCCAACTGTACCTAGTTGGCTCCACTGCCCATATCCCCAACTGTACCTAGTTGGCTCCACTGCCCATATCCCCAACTGTACCTAGTTGGCTCCACTGCCCATATCCCCAACTGTACCTAGTTGGCTCCACCTGCCCATATCCCCAACTGTACCTAGTTGGCTCCACTGCCCATATCCCCAACTGTACCTAGTTGGCTCCACTGCCCATATCCCCAACTGTACCTAGTTGGCGCCACTGCCCATATCCCCAACTGTACCTAGTTGGCTCCACTGCCCATATCCCCAACTGTACCTAGTTGGCTCCACTGCCCATATCCCCAACTGTACCTAGTTGGCTCCATCCCCAACTGTACCTAGTTGGCTCCACTGCCCATATCCCCAACTGTACCTAGTTGGCTCCACTGCCCATATCCCCAACTGTACCTAGTTGGCTCCACTGCCCATATCCCCAACTGTACCTAGTTGGCTCCACTGCCCATATCCCCAACTGTACCTAGTTGGCTCCACTGCCCATATCCCCAACTGTACCTAGTTGGCTCCTGCCACATCCCATATCCCCAACTGTACCTAGTTGGCTCCACTGCCCATATCCCCAACTGTACCTAGTTGGCTCCTCCTGCCCATATCCCCCAACTGTACCTAGTTGGCTCCACTGCCCATATCCCCAACTGTACCTAGTTGGCTCCACTGCCCATATCCCCAACTGTACCTAGTTGGCTCCACTGCCATCATATCCCCAACTGTACCTAGTTGGCTCCACTGCCCATATCCCCAACTGTACCTAGTTGGCTCCACTGCCCATATCCCCAACTGTACCTAGTTGGCTCCACTGCCCATATCCCCAACTGTACCTAGTTGGCTCCACTGCCCATATCCCCAACTGTACCTAGTTGGCTCCACCCATATCCCCAACTGTACCTAGTTGGCTCCACTGCCCATATCCCCAACTGTACCTAGTTGGCTCCACTGCCCATATCCCCAACTGTACCTAGTTGGCTCCACTGCCCATATCCCCAACTGTACCTAGTCTCCACTGCCATATCCCCAACTGTACCTAGTTGGCTCCACTGCCCATATCCCCAACTGTACCTAGTTGGCTCCACTGCCCACATCACTGCATATCCCCAACTGTACCTAGTTGGCTCCAGTGCCCATATCCCCAACTGTACCTAGTTGGCTCCCCTGCCCATATCATCATCATATCCCCAACTGTACCTAGTTGGCTCCACTGCCTGTACCTAGCTACATCTGTCCTAGTTGGCTCCACATACTGTACCTAGTTGGCTCCACTGCCCATATCCCCAACTGTACCTAGTTGGCTCCACTGCCCATATCCCCAACTGTACCTAGTTGGCTCCACTGCCCATATCCCCAACTGTACCTAGTTGGCTCCACTGCCCATATCCCCAACTGTACCTAGTTGGCTCCACTGCCCATATCCCCAACTGTACCTAGTTGGCTCCACTGCCCATATCCCCAACTGTACCTAGTTGGCTCCACTGCCCATATCCCCAACTGTACCTAGTTGGCTCCACTGCCCATATCCCCAACTGTACCTAGTTGGCTCCACTGCCCATATCCCCAACTGTACCTAGTTGGCTCCACTGCCCATATCCCCAACTGTACCTAGTTGGCTCCACTGCCCATATCCCCAACTGTACCTAGTTGGCTCCACTGCCCATATCCCCAACTGTACCTAGTTGGCTCCACTGCCCATATCCCCAACTGTACCTAGTTGGCTCCACTGCCCATATCCCCAACTGTACCTAGTTGGCTCCACTGCCCACTGCCCATATCCCCAACTGTACCTAGTTGGCGCCACTGCCCATATCCCCAACTGTACCTAGTTGGCGCCACTGCCCATATCCCCAACTGTACCTAGTTGGCTCCACTGCCCATATCCCCAACTGTACCTAGTTGGCTCCACTGCCCATATCCCCAACTGTACCTAGTTGGCTCCACTGCCCATATCCCCAACTGTACCGCCACTATATCCCCAACTGTACCTGTTGGCTCCACTGCCCATATCCCCAACTGTACCTAGTTGGCTCCACTGCCCATATCCCCAACTGTACCTAGTTGGCCCACTGCCCATATCCCCCCAACTGTACCTAGTTGGCGCCACTGCCCATATCCCCAACTGTACCTAGTTGGCTCCACTGCTCCATATCCCCAACTGTACCTAGTTGGCTCCACTGCCCATATCCCCAACTGTACCTAGTTGGCTCCACTGCCCATATCCCCAACTGTACCTAGTTGGCTCCACTGCCCATATCCCCAACTGTACCTAGTTGGCTCCATATCTGTACCTAGTTGGCTCCACATCATCATATCCCCAACTGTACCTAGTTGGCTCCACTGCCCATATCCCCAACTGTACCTAGTTGGCTCCACTGTACCTAGTTGGCTCCATATCCCCAACTGTACCTAGTTGGCTCCACTGCCTACATCATCATATCCCCAACTGTACCTAGTTGGCTCCACTGCCCATATCCCCAACTGTACCTAGTTGGCTCCACTGCCACATCATCATATCCCCAACTGTACCTAGTTGGCTCCACTGCCCATATCCCCAACTGTACCTAGTTGGCTCCACTGCCCATATCCCAACTGTACCTAGTTGGCTCCACTGCCCATATCCCCAACTGTACCTAGTTGGCTCCACTGCCCATATCCCCAACTGTACCTAGTTGGCTCCACTGCCCATATCCCCAACTGTACCTAGTTGGCTCCACTGCCATATCCCCCAACTGTACCTAGTTGGCTCCACTATATCCCCAACTGTACCTAGTTGGCTCCACTGCCCATATCCCCAACTGTACCTAGTTGGCTCCACTGCCCATATCCCCAACTGTACCTAGTTGGCTCCACTGCCATATCCCCAACTGTACCTAGTTGGCTCCACTGCCCATATCCCCAACTGTACCTAGTTGGCTCCACTGCCATATCCCCAACTGTACCTAGTTGGCTCCACTGCCCATATCCCCAACTGTACCTAGTTGGCTCCACTGCCCATATCCCCAACTGTACCTAGTTGGCTCCACTGCCCCAACTGTACATATCCCCAACTGTACCTAGTTGGCTCCACTGCCCATATCCCCAACTGTACCTAGTTGGCTCCACTGCCCACATCCCCAAACTGTACCTAGTTGGCTCCACTGCCCATACTCCCCAACTGTAGTTGGCTCCTGCCCATATCCCCAACTGTACCTAGTTGGCTCCACTGCCCATATCCCCAACTGTACCTAGTTGGCTCCACTGCCCATCACATCCCCAACTGTACCTAGTTGGCTCCACTGCCATATCCCCAACTGTACCTAGTTGGCTCCACTGCCTACAACTCATTGGCTCCATATCCCCCAACTGTACCTAGTTGGCTCCACTGCCCTACATCATCATATCCCCAACTGTACCTAGTTGGCTCCACTGCCCATATCCCCAACTGTACCTAGTTGGCTCCTGCCCATATCTCCAACTGTACATCCCATATCCCCAACTGTACCTAGTTGGCTCCACTGCCCATATCCCCCAACTGTACCTAGTTGGCTCCACTGCCCATATCCCCAACTGTACCTAGTTGGCTCCACTGCCCATATCCCCAACTGTACCTAGTTGGCTCCACTGCCCATATCCCCAACTGTACCTAGTTGGCTCCACTGCCCATATCCCCCCAACTGTACCTAGTTGGCTCCACTGCCCATATCCCCAACTGTACCTAGTTGGCTCCACTGCCCATATCCCCAACTGTACCTAGTTGGCTCCACTGCCCATATCCCCAACTGTACCTAGTTGGCTCCACTGCCCATATCCCCAACTGTACCTAGTTGGCTCCACTGCCCATCATCCCCAACTGTACCTAGTTGGCTCCACTGCCCATCCCCAACTGTACCTAGTTGGCTCCACTGCCCACATCCCCAACTGTACCTAGTTGGCTCCACTGCCCACATCCCCAACTGTACCTAGTTGGCTCCACTGCCCACATCCCCAACTGTACCTAGTTGGCTCCACTGCCCACATCCCCAACTGTACCTAGTTGGCTCCACTGCCCCAACTGTACCTAGTTGGCTCCATCCCATATCCCCAACTGTACCTAGTTGGCTCCACTGCATCATCATATCCCCAACTGTACCTAGTTGGCTCCACTGCCCATATCCCCAACTGTACCTAGTTGGCTCCACTGCCACATCATCATATCCCCAACTGTACCTAGTTGGCGCCACTGCCCATATCCCCAACTGTACCTAGTTGGCGCCTGCCCATATCCCCAACTGTACCTAGTTGGCTCCACTGCCCATATCCCCAACTGTACCTAGTTGGCGCCACTGCCCATATCCCCAACTGTACCTAGTTGGCGCCACTGCCCATATCCCCAACTGTACCTAGTTGGCGCCACTGCCCATATCCCCAACTGTACCTAGTTGGCTCCACTGCCTACATCATCATATCCCCAACACTGCCCACATATCCCCCAACTGTACCTAGTTGGCTCCACTGCCTATTGGCTCATATCCCCAACTGTACCTAGTTGGCTCCACTGCCCACATATCCCCCAACTGTACCTAGTTGGCTTGGCTCCACTGCCCACCCATATCCCCAACTGTACCTAGTTGGCTCCACTGCCCATATCCCCAACTGTACCTAGTTGGCTCCACTGCCCATATCCCCAACTGTACCTAGTTGGCTCCACTGCCCATATCCCCAACTGTACCTAGTTGGCTCCACTGCCCATATCCCCAACTGTACCTAGTTGGCTCCACTGCCCATATCCCCAACTGTACCTAGTTGGCTCCACTGCCCACATCATCATATCCCCAACTGTACCTAGTTGGCTCCAACTGCCCATCATCCCCCAACTGTACCTAGTTGGCTCCACTGCCCCCAACTGTACCTAGTTGGCACTCCATATCCCCAACTGTACCTAGTTGGCTCCACTGCCCACATCCCCAACTGTACCTAGTTGGCTCCACATATCCCCAACTGTACCTAGTTGGCTCCACTGCCATATCCCCAACTGTACAGTTGGCTCCACTCCCATATCCCCAACTGTACCTAGTTGGCTCCACTGCCTACATCATCCCCCAACTGTACCTAGTTGGCTCCACTGCCCACATCCCCAACTGTACCTAGTTGGCTCCACTGCCCATATCCCCAACTGTACCTAGTTGGCTCCACTGCCCATATCCCCAACTGTACCTAGTTGGCTCCCCTGCCTACATATCCCCCAACTGTACCTAGTTGGCTCCACTGCCCATCATCCCCCAACTGTACCTAGTTGGCTCCACCCTGCCCCAACTGTACCTATCCCCAACTGTACATCCCCACTGTACCTAGTTGGCTCCACTGCCCATATCCCCAACTGTACCTAGTTGGCGCCACTGCCCATATCCCCAACTGTACCTAGTTGGCTCCACTGTACCTAGTTGGCTCCACTGCATATCCCCAACTGTACCTAGTTGGCTCCACTGCCCATATCCCCAACTGTACCTAGTTGGCTCCACTGCCATATCCCCAACTGTACCTAGTTGGCTCCACTGCCCACATCCCCAACTGTACCTAGTTGGCTCCCCACATCCCCAACTGTACCTCCACTGCCCATCCCCAACTGTACCTAGTTGGCTCCACTGCCCACATCCCCAACTGTACCTAGTTGGCTCCACTGCCCACATCCCCAACTGTACCTAGTTGGCTCCACTGCCCATATCCCCAACTGTACCTAGTTGGCTCCACTGCCATCATCATATCCCCAACTGTACCTAGTTGGCTCCACTCATCCCATATCCCCAACTGTACCTAGTTGGCTCCACTGCCTACATCATCATATCCCCAACTGTACCTAGTTGGCTCCACTGCCCATATCCCCAACTGTACCTAGTTGGCTCCACTGCCTACATCATCATATCCCCAACTGTACCTAGTTGGCGCCACTGCCCATATCCCCAACTGTACCTAGTTGGCTCCACTGCCCATATCCCCAACTGTACCTAGTTGGCTCCACTGCCCATATCCCCAACTGTACCTAGTTGGCTCCACTGCCCATATCCCCAACTGTACCTAGTTGGCTCCCCAACTGTACCTAGTTGGCATGCATATCCCCAACTGTACCTAGTTGGCTCCACTGCCCATATCCCCAACTGTACCTAGTTGGCGCCACTGCCCATATCCCCAACTGTACCTAGTTGGCATCATCATCATATCCCCAACTGTACCTAGTTGGCTCCACTGCCCATATCCCCAACTGTACCTAGTTGGCTCCACTGCCCATATCCCCAACTGTACCTAGTTGGCTCCACTGCCCATATCCCCAACTGTACCTAGTTGGCGCCATCCCCAACTGTACCTAGTTGGCGCCACTGCCCATATCCCCAACTGTACCTAGTTGGCGCCACTGCCCATATCCCCAACTGTATCCCTAGTTGGCGCCACTGCCCATATCCCCAACTGTACCTAGTTGGCTCCACTGCCCATATCCCCAACTGTACCTATCCCCAACTGTACCTAGTTGGCTCCACTGCCCATATCCCCAACTGTACCTAGTTGGCTCCACTGCCCACATCCCCAACTGTACCTAGTTGGCTCCACTGCCCATATCCCCAACTGTACCTAGTTGGCTCCACTGCCCACATCATCATATCCCCAACTGTACCTAGTTGGCTCCAGTGCCCCAACTGTACCTAGTTGGCCCTGCCTACATCATCACTGTGTACCTAGTTGGCTCCCTGCCTACATCATATCCCCAACTGTACCTAGTTGGCTCCACTGCCTACATCATCATATCCCCAACTGTACCTAGTTGGCTCCACATCCCATATCCCCAACTGTACCTAGTTGGCTCCACTGCCCATATCCCCAACTGTACCTAGTTGGCTCCACTGCCCATATCCCCAACTGTACCTAGTTGGCTCCACTGCCCATATCCCCAACTGTACCTAGTTGGCTCCCACTGCCCATATCCCCAACTGTACCTAGTTGGCTCCACTGCCCATATCCCCAACTGTACCTAGTTGGCTCCACTGCCCATATCCCCAACTGTACCTAGTTGGCTCCACTGCCCATATCCCCAACTGTACCTAGTTGGCTCCACTGCCCATATCCCCAACTGTACCTAGTTGGCTCCACTGCCCATATCCCCAACTGTACCTAGTTGGCTCCACTGCCCACATCCCCAACTGTACCTAGTTGGCTCCACTGCTATCCCCAACTGTACCTAGTTGGCTCCACTGCCCATATCCCCAACTGTACCTAGTTGGCTCCACTGCCCATATCCCCAACTGTACCTAGTTGGCTCCACTGCCTACAACTCCTATTGGCATGCCCATATCCCCAACTGTACCTAGTTGGCTCCACTGCCCATATCCCCAACTGTACCTAGTTGGCTCCACTGCCTACATCATCATATCCCCAACTGTACCTAGTTGGCTCCACTGCCCATATCCCCAACTGTACCTAGTTGGCTCCACTGCCCATATGCCCAACTGTACCTAGTTGGCTCCACTGCCCATATCCCCAACTGTACCTAGTTGGCTCCACTGCCCATATCCCCAACTGTACCTAGTTGGCTCCACTGCCCATATCCCCAACTGTACCTAGTTGGCCCACTGCCCATATCCCCAACTGTACCTAGTTGGCTCCACTGCCCATATCCCCAACTGTGCCTAGTTGGCTCCACTGCCCATATCCCCAACTGTACCTAGTTGGCTCCACTGCCCATATCCCCAACTGTACCTAGTTGGCTCCACTGCCCATATCCCCAACTGTACCTAGTTGGCTCCACCTGCATCATATCCCCAACTGTACCTAGTTGGCTCCACTGCCCATATCCCCAACTGTACCTAGTTGGCTCCACTGCCCATATCCCCAACTGTACCTAGTTGGCTCCACTGCCCATATCCCCAACTGTACCTAGTTGGCTCCACTGCCCATATCCCCAACTGTACCTAGTTGGCTCCACTGCCCATATCCCCAACTGTACCTAGTTGGCTCCACTGCCCATATCCCCAACTGTACCTAGTTGGCTCCACTGCCCACATCCCCAACTGTACCTAGTTGGCTCCACTGCCCACATCCCCAACTGTACCTAGTTGGCTCCACTGCCCACATCCCCAACTGTACCTAGTTGGCTCCACTGCCCATATCCCCAACTGTACCTAGTTGGCTCCACTGCCCACATCATCTGACTGTGCCTCCCCCAACTGTGTACCTAGTTGGCTCCAGTGCCCATATCCCCAACTGTACCTAGTTGGCTCCACTGCCTACATCATCATATCCCCAACTGTACCTAGTTGGCTCCACTGCCATATCCCCAACTGTACCTATTGGCTCCACTGCCCATATCTGCTGTACCTAGTTGGCTCCACTGCCTACATCATCATATCCCCAACTGTACCTAGTTGGCTCCACTGCCCATATCCCCAACTGTACCTAGTTGGCTCCACTGCCCATATCCCCAACTGTACCTAGTTGGCTCCACTGTACATAGTTGGCTCCATATCCCCAACTGTACCTAGTTGGCTCCACTGCCCATATCCCCAACTGTACCTAGTTGGCTCCACTGCCCATATCCCCAACTGTACCTAGTTGGCTCCACTGCCCATATCCCCAACTGTACCTAGTTGGCTCCACTGCCCATATCCCCAACTGTACCTAGTTGGCTCCACTGCCTACATCATCCCCAACTGTACCTAGTTGGCTCCACTGCCCATATCCCCAACTGTACCTAGTTGGCTCCACTGCCCATATCCCCCAACTGTACCTAGTTGGCTCCACTGCCTACATCATCATATCCCCAACTGTACCTAGTTGGCGCCACTGCCCATATCCCCAACTGTACCTAGTTGGGCTCCACTGCCCATATCCCCAACTGTACCTAGTTGGCTCCACTGCCTACATCATCTGTATCCCCAACTGTACCTAGTTGGCTCCACTGCCCATATCCCCAACTGTACCTAGTTGGCTCCATATGCAACTGTGCATCATCATATCCCCAACTGTACCTAGTTGGCGCCACTGCCCATATCCCCAACTGTACCTAGTTGGCGCCACTGCCCATATCCCCAACTGTACCTAGTTGGCGCCACTGCCCATATCCCCAACTGTACCTAGTTGGCGCCACTGCCCATATCCCCAACTGTACCTAGTTGGCTCCATATCCCCAACTGTACCTAGTTGGCTCCACTGCCCATATCCCCAACTGTACCTAGTTGGCTCCACTGCCCATATCCCCAACTGTACCTAGTTGGCGCCACTGCCCATATCCCCAACTGTACCTAGTTGGCGCCACTGCCCATATCCCCAACTGTACCTAGTTGGCTCCACTGCCCATATCCCCAACTGTACCTAGTTGGCTCCACTGCCCACATCATCATATCCCCAACTGTACCTAGTTGGCTCCACTGCCCACATCCCCAACTGTACCTAGTTGGCTCCACTGCCTACATCATCATATCCCCAACTGTACCTAGTTGGCTCCTGCAACTGTACCTAGTTGGCTCCATGCATCATATCCCCAACTGTACCTAGTTGGCTCCACTGCCATCCCCAACTGTACCTAGTTGGCTCCACCAACTGTACCTAGTTGGCTGCATCCACATCCCCAACTCATATTGGCTCCATGCCCAACTGTACCTAGTTGGCTCCACTGCCCACATCATCATATCCCCAACTGTACCTAGTTGGCTCCACTGCCCATATCCCCAACTGTACCTAGTTGGCTCCACTATCATATCCCCAACTGTACCTAGTTGGCTCCACTGCCCATATCCCCAACTGTACCTAGTTGGCTCCACTGCCATATCCCCAACTGTACCTAGTTGGCGCCACTGCCCATATCCCCAACTGTACCTAGTTGGCTCCACTGCCCATATCCCCAACTGTACCTAGTTGGCGCCACTGCCCATATCCCCAACTGTACCTAGTTGGCTCCACTGCCCATATCCCCAACTGTACCTAGTTGGCTCCACTGCCCATATCCCCAACTGTACCTAGTTGGCTCCACTACCCATATCCCCAACTGTACCTAGTTGGCTCCACTGCCCATATCCCCATGTACCTAGTTGGCTCCTATCCCCATATCCCCAACTGTACCTAGTTGGCTCCACTGCCCATATCCCCAGCTGTACCTAGTTGGCTCCACTGCCCATATCCCCAACTGTACCTAGTTGGCTCCACTGCCCATATCCCCAACTGTACCTAGTTGGCTCCACTGCCCATATCCCCAACTGCACCTAGTTGGCTCCACTGCCCATATCCCCAACTGTACCTAGTTGGCTCCACTGCCCATATCCCCAACTGTACCTAGTTGGCTCCACTGCCCATATCCCCAACTGTACCTAGTTGGCTCCACTGCCCATATCCCCAACTGTACATAGTTGGCTCCACTGCCCACATCCCCAACTGTACCTAGTTGGCTCCACTGCCCACATCCCCAACTGTACCTAGTTGGCTCCACTGCCCATATCCCCAACTGTACCTAGTTGGCTCCCCTGCCTACATCATCATATCCCCAACTGTACCTAGTTGGCTCCCCTGCCTACATCATCATATCCCCAACTGTACCTAGTTGGCTCCACTGCCCATATCCCCAACTGTACCTAGTTGGCTCCACTGCCCATATCCCCAACTGTACCTAGTTGGCTCCACTGCCCATATCCCCAACTGTACCTAGTTGGCTCCACTGCCCATATCCCCAACTGTACCTAGTTGGCTCCACTGCCCATATCCCCAACTGTACCTAGTTGGCTCCACTGCACCTAGTTGGCTCCACTGCCTACATCATCATATCCCCAACTGTACCTAGTTGGCTCCACTGCCCATATCCCCAACTGTACCTAGTTGGCTCCACTGCCTACATCATCATATCCCCAACTGTACCTAGTTGGCGCCACTGCCCATATCCCCAACTGTACCTAGTTGGCGCCACTGTATATCCCCAACTGTACCTAGTTGACTCCACTGCCCCCATATCCCCAACTGTACCTAGTTGGCGCCACTGCCCATATCCCCAACTGTACCTGTTGGCTCCACTACCCATATCCCCAACTGTACCTAGTTGGCGCCACTGCCCATATCCCCAACTGTACCTAGTTGGCGCCACTGCCCATATCCCCAACTGTACCTAGTTGGCGCCACTGCCCATCATATCCCCAACTGTACCTAGTTGGGCGCCACTTATCCCCAACTGTACCTAGTTGGTGCCACTGCCATATCCCCAACTGTACCTAGTTGGCTCCACTGCCCATATCCCCAACTGTACCTAGTTGGCTCCTGCCCATATCCCCAACTGTACCTAGTTGGCTCCACTGCCCACATCCCCAACTGTACCTAGTTGGCTCCAATGCCCACATCCCCAACTGTACCTAGTTGGCTCCACTGCCCACATCCCCAACTGTACCTAGTTGGCTCCACTGCCCACATCCCCAACTGTACCTAGTTGGCTCCACTGCCCACATCCCCAACTGTACCTAGTTGGCTCCACTGCCCACATCCCCAACTGTACATAGTTGGCTCCACTGCCCACATCCCCAACTGTACCTAGTTGGCTCCACTGCCCACATCATCATATCCCCAACTGTACCTAGTTGGCTCCAGTGCCCATATCTCCAACTGTATCTAGTTGGCTCCCCTGCCTACATCATCATATCCCCAACTCTACCTAGTTGGCTCCCCTGCCTACATCATCATATCCCCAACTGTACCTAGTTGGCTCCACTGCCTACATCATCATATCCCCAACTGTACCTAGTTGGCTCCACTGCCCATATCCCCAACTGTACCTAGTTGGCTCCACTGCCCATATCCCCAACTGTACCTAGTTGGCTCCACTGCCCATATCCCCAACTGTACCTAGTTGGCTCCACTGCCCATATCCCCAACTGTACCTAGTTGGCTCCACTGCCCATATCCCCAACTGTACCTAGTTGGCTCCACTGCCTACATCATCATATCCCCAACTGTACCTAGTTGGCTCCACTGCCCATATCCCCAACTGTACCTAGTTGGCTCCACTGCCCATATGCCCAACTGTACCTAGTTGGCTCCACTGCCTACATCATCCCATATCCCCAACTGTACCTAGTTGGCTCCACTGCCCATATCCCCAACTGTACCTAGTTGGCGCCACTGCCCATATCCCCAACTGCACCTAGTTGGCTCCACTGCCTACATCATCATATCCCCAACTGTACCTAGTTGGCTCCACTGCCCATATCCCCAACTGTACCTAGTTGGCTCCACTGCCATATGCCCAACTGTGCCTAGTTGGCTCCACCCATACATCATCATATCCCCAACTGTACCTAGTTGGCGCCACTGCCCATATCCCCAACTGTACCTAGTTGGCTCCACTGCCCATATCCCCAACTGTACCTGGTTGGCTCCACTGCCCATATCCCCAACTGTACCTAGTTGGCGCCCCTGCCTACATCATCATATCCCCAACTGTACCTAGTTGGCTCCACTGCGCCCCAACTGTACATATCCCCAACTGTACCTGGTTGGCTCCACTGCCCATATCCCCAACTGTACCTAGTTGGCGCCACTCCCATATCCCCAACTGTACCTAGTTGGCTCCACTGCCCATATCCCCAACTGTACCTAGTTGGCTCCACTGCCCACATCATCATATCCCCAACTGTGCCTAGTTGGCTCCAGTGCCCATATCCCCAACTGTACCTAGTTGGCTCCACCTGCCTGGCATCATCATATCCCCAACTGTACCTAGTTGGCTCCCCTGCCTACATCATCATATCCCCAACTGTACCTAGTTGGCTCCACTGCCTACATCCCCAACTGTACCTAGTTGGCTCCACTGCCCATATCCCCAACTGTACCTAGTTGGCTCCACTGCCCATATCCCCAACTGTACCTAGTTGGCTCCACTGCCCATATCCCCAACTGTACCTAGTTGGCTCCACTATCCCCAACTGTACCTAGTTGGCTCCTGCCCATATCCCCAACTGTACCTAGTTGGCTCCACTGCCCATATCCCCAACTGTACCTAGTTGGCTCCACTGCCCATATCCCCAACTGTACCTAGTTGGCTCCACTGCCCATATCCCCAACTGTACCTAGTTGGCTCCACTGCCCATATCCCCAACTGTACCTAGTTGGCTCCACTGCCCATATCCCCAACTGTACCTAGTTGGCTCCACTGCCCATATCCCCAACTGTACCTAGTTGGCTCCACTGCCCATATCCCCAACTGTGCCTAGTTGGCTCCACTGCCCATATCCCCAACTGTACCTAGTTGGCTCCACTGCCCATATCCCCAACTGTACCTAGTTGGCTCCACTGCCCATATCCCCAACTGTACCTAGTTGGCTCCACTGCCCATATCCCCAACTGTACCTAGTTGGCTCCACTGCCCATATCCCCAACTGTACCTAGTTGGCTCCACTGCCCATATCCCCAACTGTACCTAGTTGGCTCCACTGCCCATATCCCCAACTGTACCTAGTTGGCTCCACTGCCCATATCCCCAACTGTACCTAGTTGGCTCCACTGCCCATATCATCCTGTAGTTGGCTCAACTGTACCTAGTTGGCTCCACTGCCCACATCCCCAACTGTACCTAGTTGGCTCCACTGCCCATATCCCCAACTGTACCTAGTTGGCTCCACTGCCTACATCATCATATCCCCAACTGTACCTAGTTGGCTCCACTGCCCATATCCCCAACTGTACCTAGTTGGCTCCACTGCCTACATCATCATATCCCCAACTGTACCTAGTTGGCTCCACTGCCATATCCCCAACTGTACCTAGTTGGCTCCACTGCCTACATCATCATATCCCCAACTGTACCTAGTTGGCTCCACTGCCCATATCCCCAACTGTACCTAGTTGGCTCCACTGCCTACATCATCATATCCCCAACTGTACCTAGTTGGCTCCACTGCCCATATCCCCAACTGTACCTAGTTGGCTCCACTGCCCATATGCCCAACTGTACCTAGTTGGCTCCACTGCCTACATCATCATATCCCCAACTGTACCTAGTTGGCGCCACTGCCCATATCCCCAACTGTACCTAGTTGGCGCCACTGCCCATATCCCCAACTGTACCTAGTTGGCGCCACTGCCCATATCCCCAACTGTACCTAGTTGGCGCCACTGCCCATATCCCCAACTGTACCTAGTTGGCGCCACTGCCCATATCCCCAACTGTACCTAGTTGGCTCCACTGCCCATATCCCCAACTGTACCTAGTTGGCTCCACTGCCCATATCCCCAACTGTACCTAGTTGGCTCCACTGCCCACATCCCCAACTGTACCTAGTTGGCTCCACTGCCCACATCATCATATCCCCAACTGTACCTAGTTGGCTCCAGTGCCCATATCCCCAACTGTACCTAGTTGGCTCCCCTGCCTACATCATCATATCCCCAACTGTACCTAGTTGGCTCCCCTGCCTACATCATCATATCCCCAACTGTACCTAGTTGGCTCCACTGCCCATATCCCCAACTGTACCTAGTTGGCTCCACTGCCCATATCCCCAACTGTACCTAGTTGGCTCCACTGCCCATATCCCCAACTGTACCTAGTTGGCTCCACTGCCCATATCCCCAACTGTACCTAGTTGGCTCCACTGCCCATATCCCCAACTGTACCTAGTTGGCTCCACTGCCCATATCCCCAACTGTACCTAGTTGGCTCCACTGTACCTAGTTGGCTCCACTGCCCATATCCCCAACTGTACCTAGTTGGCTCCACTGCCCACATCCCCAACTGTACCTAGTTGGCTCCACTGCCCACATCCCCAACTGTACCTAGTTGGCTCCACTGCCCATATCCCCAACTGTACCTAGTTGGCTCCACTGCCTACATCATCATATCCCCAACTGTACCTAGTTGGCTCCACTGCACCTAGTTGGCTCCACTGCCTACATCATCATATCCCCAACTGTACCTAGTTGGCTCCACTGCCCATATCCCCAACTGTACCTAGTTGGCTCCACTGCCCATATGCCCAACTGTACCTAGTTGGCTCCACTGCCTACATCATCATATCCCCAACTGTACCTAGTTGGCTCCACTGCCCATATCCCCAACTGTACCTAGTTGGCGCCACTGCCCATATCCCCAACTGTACCTAGTTGGCGCCACTGCCCATATCCCCAACTGTACCTAGTTGGTACCTAGCCACTGCCCATATCCCCAACTGTACCTAGTTGGCGCCACTGCCCATATCCCCAACTGTACCTAGTTGGCTCCACTGCCCATATCCCCAACTGTACCTAGTTGGCGCCACTGCCCATATCCCCAACTGTACCTAGTTGGCGCCACTGCCCATATCCCCAACTGTACCTAGTTGGCGCCACTGCCCATATCCCCAACTGTACCTAGTTGGCGCCACTGCCCATATCCCCAACTGTACCTAGTTGGCGCCACTGCCCATATCCCCAACTGTACCTAGTTGGCTCCACTGCCCATATCCCCAACTGTACCTAGTTGGCTCCACTGCCCATATCCCCAACTGTACCTAGTTGGCTCCACTGCCCACATCCCCAACTGTACCTAGTTGGCTCCACTGCCCATATCCCCAACTGTACCTAGTTGGCTCCACTGCCCATATCCCCAACTGTACCTAGTTGGCTCCACTGCCCACATCCCCAACTGTACCTAGTTGGCGCCACTGCCCATATCCCCAACTGTACCTAGTTGGCTCCACTGCCCACATCATCATATCCCCAACTGTACCTAGTTGGCTCCACTGCCTACATCATCATATCCCCAACTGTACCTAGTTGGCTCCACTGCCCACATCATCATATCCCCAACTGTACCTAGTTGGCTCCACTGCCCACATCCCCAACTGTACCTAGTTGGCTCCACTGCCCACATCCCCAACTGTACCTAGTTGGCTCCACTGCCCATATCCCCAACTGTACCTAGTTGGCTCCACTGCCCATATCCCCAACTGTACCTAGTTGGCTCCACTGCCCATATCCCCAACTGTACCTAGTTGGCTCCACTGCCCATATCCCCAACTGTACCTAGTTGGCTCCACTGCCTACATCATCATATCCCCAACTGTACCTAGTTGGCTCCACTGCCCATATCCCCAACTGTACCTAGTTGGCTCCACTGCCCATATCCCCAACTGTACCTAGTTGGCTCCACTGCCTACATCATCATATCCCCAACTGTACCTAGTTGGCTCCACTGCACTGCCCATATCCCCAACTGTACCTAGTTGGCTCCACTGCCCATATCCCCAACTGTACCTAGTTGGCTCCACTGCCTACATCATCATATCCCCAACTGTACCTAGTTGGCTCCACTGCCCATATCCCCAACTGTACCTAGTTGGCTCCACTGCCCATATGCCCAACTGTACCTAGTTGGCTCCACTGCCTACATCATCATATCCCCAACTGTACCTAGTTGGCGCCACTGCCCATATCCCCAACTGTACCTAGTTGGCGCCACTGCCCATATCCCCAACTGTACCTAGTTGGCGCCACTGCCCACATCCCCAACTGTACCTAGTTGGCTCCACTGCCCACATCCCCAACTGTACCTAGTTGGCTCCACTGCCCACATCATCATATCCCCAACCCCAACTGTACCTAGTTGGCTCCAGTGCCATATCCCCAACTGTACCTAGTTGGCTCCCCTGCCTACATCATCATATCCCCAACTGTACCTAGTTGGCTCCACTGCCTACATCATCATATCCCCAACTGTACCTAGTTGGCTCCACTGCCTACATCATCATATCCCCAACTGTACCTAGTTGGCTCCACTGCCCATATCCCCAACTGTACCTAGTTGGCTCCACTGCCCATATCCCCAACTGTACCTAGTTGGCTCCACTGCCCATATCCCCAACTGTACCTAGTTGGCTCCACTGCCCATATCCCCAACTGTACCTAGTTGGCTCCACTGCCCATATCCCCAACTGTACCTAGTTGGCTCCACTGCCCATATCCCCAACTGTACCTAGTTGGCTCCACTGCCCATATCCCCAACTGTACCTAGTTGGCTCCACTGCCCATATCCCCAACTGTACCTAGTTGGCTCCACTGCCCATATCCCCAACTGTACCTAGTTGGCTCCACTGCCCATATCCCCAACTGTACCTAGTTGGCTCCACTGCCCATATCCCCAACTGTACCTAGTTGGCTCCACTGCCCATATCCCCAACTGTACCTAGTTGGCTCCACTGCCCATATCCCCAACTGTACCTAGTTGGCTCCACTGCCCATATCCCCAACTGTACCTAGTTGGCTCCACTGCCCATATCCCCAACTGTACCTAGTTGGCTCCACTGCCCATATCCCCAACTGTACCTAGTTGGCTCCACTGCCCACATCCCCAACTGTACCTAGTTGGCTCCACTGCCCACATCCCCAACTGTACATAGTTGGCTCCACTGCCCACATCCCCAACTGTGCCTAGTTGGCTCCACATCATCATATCCCCAACTTTAAACCCACATCCCCAACTGTACCTAGTTGGCTCCACTGCCCATATCCCCAACTGTACCTAGTTGGCTCCACTGCCTACATCATCATATCCCCAACTGTACCTAGTTGGCGCCACTGCCCATATCCCCAACTGTACCTAGTTGGCGCCACTGCCCATATCCCCAACTGTACCTAGTTGGCGCCACATCCCCAACTGTACCCATATCCCCAACTGTACCTAGTTGGCGCCACTGCCCATATCCCCAACTGTACCTAGTTGGCGCCACTGCCCATATCCCCAACTGTACCTAGTTGGCGCCACTGCCCATATCCCCCAACTGTACCTAGTTGGCGCCACTGCCCATATCCCCAACTGTACCTAGCTGGCGCCACTGCCCATATCCCCAACTGTACCTAGTTGGCCCACTGCCCATATCCCCAACTGTACCTAGTTGGCGCACTGCCATATCCCCAACTGTACCTAGTTGGTAGCCACTGCCCATATCCCCAACTGTACCTAGTTGGCTCCACTGCCCATATCCCCAACTGTACCTAGTTGGCTCCATTGCCCATATCCCCAACTGTACCTAGTTGGCTCCACTGCCCATATCCCCAACTGTACCTAGTTGGCTCCACTGCCCACATCCCCAACTGTACCTAGTTGGCTCCACTGCCCACATCCCCAACTGTACCTAGTTGGCTCCACTGCCCACATCCCCAACTGTACCTAGTTGGCTCCACTGCCCACATCATCATATCCCCAACTGTACCTAGTTGGCTCCAGTGCCCATATCCCCAACTGTACCTAGTTGGCTCCACTGCCCATATGCCCAACTGTACCTAGTTGGCTCCCCTGCCCATATCCCCAACTGTACCTAGTTGGCTCCCCTGCCTACATCATCATATCCCCAACTGTACCTAGTTGGCTCCCCTGCCTACATCATCATATCCCCAACTGTACCTAGTTGGCTCCACTGCCTACATCATCATATCCCCAACTGTACCTAGTTGGCTCCACTGCCCACATCATCATATCCCCAACTGTACCTAGTTGGCTCCACTGCCCATATCCCCAACTGTACCTAGTTGGCTCCACTGCCCATATGCCCAACTGTACCTAGTTGGCTCCACTGCCCATATCCCCAACTGTACCTAGTTGGCTCCACTGCCCATATCCCCAACTGTACCTAGTTGGCTCCACTGCCCATATCCCCAACTGTACCTAGTTGGCTCCACTGCCCATATCCCCAACTGTACCTAGTTGGCTCCACTGCCTACATCATCATATCCCCAACTGTACCTAGTTGGCTCCACTGCCCATATCCCCAACTGTACCTAGTTGGCTCCACTACCTACATCATCATATCCCCAACTGTACCTAGTTGGCTCCACTGCCCATATCCCCAACTGTACCTAGTTGGCTCCACTGCCCATATGCCCAACTGTACCTAGTTGGCTCCACTGCCTACATCATCATATCCCCAACTGTACCTAGTTGGCGCCACTGCCCATATCCCCAACTGTACCTAGTTGGCGCCACTGCCCATATCCCCAACTGTACCTAGTTGGCGCCACTGCCCATATCCCCAACTGTACCTAGTTGGCTCCACTGCCCATATCCCCAACTGTACCTAGTTGGCGCCACTGCCCATATCCCCAACTGTACCTAGTTGGCGCCACTGCCCATATCCCCAACTGTACCTAGTTGGCGCCACTGCCCATATCCCCAACTGTACCTAGTTGGCGCCACTGCCCATATCCCCAACTGTACCTAGTTGGCTCCACTGCCCATATCCCCAACTGTACCTAGTTGGCTCCACTGCCCATATCCCCAACTGTACCTAGTTGGCTCCACTGCCCACATCCCCAACTGTACCTAGTTGGCTCCACTGCCCACATCCCCAACTGTACCTAGTTGGCTCCACTGCCCACATCCCCAACTGTACATAGTTGGCTCCACTGCCCACATCCCCAACTGTACCTAGTTGGCTCCACTGCCCACATCATCATATCCCCAACTGTACCTAGTTGGCTCCAGTGCCCATATCCCCAACTGTATCTAGTTGGCTCCCCTGCCTACATCATCATATCCCCAACTGTACCTAGTTGGCTCCCCTGCCTACATCATCATATCCCCAACTGTACCTAGTTGGCTCCACTGCCCATATCCCCAACTGTACCTAGTTGGCTCCACTGCCCATATCCCCAACTGTACCTAGTTGGCTCCACTGCCCATATCCCCAACTGTACCTAGTTGGCTCCACTGCCCATATCCCCAACTGTACCTAGTTGGCTCCACTGCCCATATCCCCAACTGTACCTAGTTGGCTCCACTGCCCATATCCCCAACTGTACCTAGTTGGCTCCACTGCCCATATCCCCAACTGTACCTAGTTGGCTCCCATATCCCCAACTGTACCTAGTTGGCTCCACTGCCCATCATCATATCCCCAACTGTACCTAGTTGGCTCCACTGCCCATATCCCCAACTGTACCTAGTTGGCTCCACTGCCCATATCCCCAACTGTACATAGTTGGCTCCACTGCCCACATCCCCAACTGTACCTAGTTGGCTCCACTGCCCACATCCCCAACTGTACCTAGTTGGCTCCACTGCCCATATCCCCAACTGTACCTAGTTGGCTCCACTGCCTACATCATCATATCCCCAACTGTACCTAGTTGGCTCCACTGCCCATATCCCCAACTGTACCTAGTTGGCTCCACTGCCCATATCATCCTAGTTGGCTCCACTATCCCCAACTGTACCTAGTTGGCTCCACTGCCCATATCCCCAACTGTACCTAGTTGGCTCCACTGCCTACATCATCATATCCCCAACTGTACCTAGTTGGCGCCACTGCCTACATCATCATATCCCCAACTGTACCTAGTTGGCGCCACTGCCCATATCCCCAACTGTACCTAGTTGGCTCCACTGCCCATATCCCCAACTGTACCTAGTTGGCTCCACTGCCCATATCCCCAACTGTACCTAGTTGGCTCCACTGCCCATATCCCCAACTGTACCTAGTTGGCGCCACTGCCCATATCCCCAACTGTACCTAGTTGGCCCACTGCCCATATCCCCAACTGTACCTAGTTGGCGCCACTGCCCATATCCCCAACTGTACCTAGTTGGCTCCACTGCCCATATCCCCAACTGTACCTAGTTGGCTCCACTGCCCATATCCCCAACTGTACCTAGTTGGCTCCACTGCCCATATCCCCAACTGTACCTAGTTGGCTCCACTGCCCATATCCCCAACTGTACCTAGTTGGCTCCACTGCCCATATCCCCAACTGTACCTAGTTGGCTCCACTGCCCACATCCCCAACTGTACCTAGTTGGCTCCACTGCCCACATCCCCAACTGTACCTAGTTGGCTCCACTGCCCACATCCCCAACTGTACCTAGTTGGCTCCACTGCCCACATCCCCAACTGTACCTAGTTGGCTCCACTGCCCATATCCCCAACTGTACCTAGTTGGCTCCACTGCCCACATCATCATATCCCCAACTGTACCTAGTTGGCTCCACTGCCCACATCATCATATCCCCAACTGTACCTAGTTGGCTCCAGTGCCCATATCCCCAACTGTATCTAGTTGGCTCCCCTGCCTACATCATCATATCCCCAACTGTACCTAGTTGGCTCCACTGCCTACATCATCATATCCCCAACTGTACCTAGTTGGCTCCACTGCCCATATCCCCAACTGTACCTAGTTGGCTCCACTGCCCATATCCCCAACTGTACCTAGTTGGCTCCACTGCCCATATCCCCAACTGTACCTAGTTGGCTCCACTGCCCATATCCCCAACTGTACCTAGTTGGCTCCACTGCCCATATCCCCAACTGTACCTAGTTGGCTCCAGTGCCCATATCCCCAACTGTACCTAGTTGGCTCCACTGCCCATATCCCCAACTGTACCTAGTTGGCTCCACTGCCCATATCCCCAACTGTACCTAGTTGGCTCCACTGCCCATATCCCCAACTGTACCTAGTTGGCTCCACTGCCCATATCCCCAACTGTACCTAGTTGGCTCCACTGCCCATATCCCCAACTGTACCTAGTTGGCTCCACTGCCCATATCCCCAACTGTACCTAGTTGGCGCCACTGCCCATATCCCCAACTGTACCTAGTTGGCTCCACTACCTACATCATCATATCCCCAACTGTACCTAGTTGGCTCCACTGCCCATATCCCCAACTGTACCTAGTTGGCTCCACTGCCCATATCCCCAACTGTACCTAGTTGGCTCCACTGCCTACATCATCATATCCCCAACTGTACCTAGTTGGCTCCACTGCCCATATCCCCAACTGTACCTAGTTGGCTCCACTGCCCATATCCCCAACTGTACCTAGTTGGCTCCACTGCCCATATCCCCAACTGTACCTAGTTGGCTCCACTGCCCATATCCCCAACTGTACCTAGTTGGCGCCACTGCCCATATCATATCCCAACTGTACCTAGTTGGCCACTGCCCATATCCCCAACTGTACCTAGTTGGCGCCACTGCCCATATCCCCAACTGTACCTAGTTGGCTCCACTGCCCATATCCCCAACTGTACCTAGTTGGCTCCACTGCCCATATCCCCAACTGTACCTAGTTGGCTCCACTGCCATATCCCCAACTGTACCTAGTTGGCTCCACTGCCCATATCCCCAACTGTACCTAGTTGGCTCCACTGCCATATCCCCAACTGTACCTAGTTGGCTCCACTGCCCATATCCCCAACTGTACCTAGTTGGCTCCACTGCCCATATCCCCAACTGTACCTAGTTGGCTCCACTGCCCATATCCCCAACTGTACCTAGTTGGCTCCACTGCCCACATCCCCAACTGTACATAGTTGGCTCCACTGCCCACATCCCCAACTGTACCTAGTTGGCTCCACTGCCCACATCCCCAACTGTACCTAGTTGGCTCCACTGCCTATCATCATCATATCCCCAACTGTACCTAGTTGGCTCCACTGCCCATATCCCCAACTGTACCTAGTTGGCTCCACTGCCCATATCCCCAACTGTACCTAGTTGGCTCCACTGCCCATATCATCATCATATCCCCAACTGTACCTAGTTGGCGCCACTGCCCATATCCCCAACTGTACCTAGTTGGCTCCACTGCCCATATCCCCCAACTGTACCTAGTTGGCGCCACTGCCCATATCCCCAACTGTACCTAGTTGGCGCCACTGCCCATATCCCCAACTGTACCTAGTTGGCGCCACTGCCCATATCCCCAACTGTACCTAGTTGGCGCCACTGCCATATCCCCAACTGTACCTAGTTGGCGCCACTGCCCATATCCCCAACTGTACCTAGTTGGCTCCACTGCCCATATCCCAACTGTACCTAGTTGGCGCCACTGCCCATATCCCCAACTGTACCTAGTTGGCGCCACTGCCCATATCCCCAACTGTACCTAGTTGGCGCCACTGCCCATATCCCCAACTGTACCTAGTTGGCTCCACTGCCCATATCCCCAACTGTACCTAGTTGGCTCCACTGCCCATATCCCCAACTGTACCTAGTTGGCTCCACTGCCCATATCCCCAACTGTACCTAGTTGGCTCCACTGCCCACATCCCCAACTGTACCTAGTTGGCTCCACTGCCCACATCCCCAACTGTACCTAGTTGGCTCCACTGCCCACATCCCCAACTGTACCTAGTTGGCTCCACTGCCCACATCATCATATCCCCAACTGTACCTAGTTGGCTCCAGTGCCCATATCCCCAACTGTACCTAGTTGGCTCCACTGCCCATATGCCCAACTGTACCTAGTTGGCTCCCCTGCCCATATCCCCAACTGTACCTAGTTGGCTCCCCTGCCTACATCATCATATCCCCAACTGTACCTAGTTGGCTCCCCTGCCTACATCATCATATCCCCAACTGTACCTAGTTGGCGCCACTGCCCATATCCCCAACTGTACCTAGTTGGCTCCACTGCCCATATCCCCAACTGTACCTAGTTGGCTCCACTGCCCATATCCCCAACTGTACCTAGTTGGCTCCCTGCCCCAACTGTACAGTTGGCACTGCATATCCCCAACTGTACCTAGTTGGCGCCACTGCCCATATCCCCAACTGTACCTGTTGGCGCCACTGCCCATATCCCCAACTGTACCTAGTTGGCGCCACTGCCCATATCCCCAACTGTACCTAGTTGGCGCCACTGCCCATATCCCCAACTGTACCTAGTTGGCGCCACTGCCCATATCCCCAACTGTACCTAGTTGGCGCCACTGCCCATATCCCCAACTGTACCTAGTTGGCGCCACTGCCCATATCCCCAACTGTACCTAGTTGGCGCCACTGCCCATATCCCCAACTGTACCTAGTTGGCTCCACTGCCCATATCCCCAACTGTACCTAGTTGGCGCCACTGCCCATATCCCCAACTGTACCTAGTTGGCGCCACTGCCCATATCCCCAACTGTACCTAGTTGGCTCCACTGCCCATATCCCCAACTGTACCTAGTTGGCTCCACTGCCCATATCCCCAACTGTACCTAGTTGGCTCCACTGCCCATATCCCCAACTGTACCTAGTTGGCTCCATACATCCCCAACTGTACCTAGTTGGCTCCACTGCCCACATCCCCAACTGTACCTAGTTGGCTCCACTGCCCACATCCCCAACTGTACCTAGTTGGCTCCACTGCCCACATCATCATATCCCCAACTGTACCTAGTTGGCTCCAGTGCCCATATCCCCAACTGTACCTAGTTGGCTCCACTGCCATATCCCCAACTGTACCTATGCCCAACTGTACCTAGTTGGCTCCACTGCTCACATCATCATATCCCCAACTGTACCTAGTTGGCTCCACTGCCCATATCCCCAACTGTACCTAGTTGGCTCCCCTGCCTACATCATCATATCCCCAACTGTACCTAGTTGGCTCCCCTGCCTACATCATCATATCCCCAACTGTACCTAGTTGGCTCCACTGCCCATATCCCCAACTGTATCAGTTGGCTCCATCCCCAACTGTACCTATCTCCATCCCATGTACCCCAGTCCCCAACTGTACCTAGTTGGCTCCACTGCCCACATCCCCATGTACAGTTGGCTCCATATATCCCCAACTGTACCTAGTTGGCTCCACTGCCCATATCCCCAACTGTACCTAGTTGGCTCCACTGCCCATATCCCCAACTGTACCTAGTTGGCTCCACTGCCCATATCCCCAACTGTACCTAGTTGGCTCCAACTCCCCAACTGTACCTAGTTGGCTCCACTGCCCATATCCCCAACTGTACCTAGTTGGCTCCACTCCCCAACTGTACCTATTGGCTCCCCAACTGTACCTAGTTGGCTCCACTGCCCATATCCCCAACTGTACCTAGTTGGCTCCACTCCCATATCCCCAACTGTACCTAGTTGGCTCCACTGCCCATATCCCCAACTGTACCTAGTTGGCTCCACTGCCCATATCCCCAACTGTACCTAGTTGGCTCCACTGCCCATATCCCCAACTGTACCTAGTTGGCTCCACTGCCCATATCCCCAACTGTACCTAGTTGGCTCCACTGCCCATATCCCCAACTGTACCTAGTTGGCTCCACTGCCCATATCCCCAACTGTACCTAGTTGGCTCCACTGCCCATATCCCCAACTGTACCTAGTTGGCTCCACTGCCCATATCCCCAACTGTACCTAGTTGGCTCCACTGCCCATATCCCCAACTGTACCTAGTTGGCTCCACTGCCCACATCCCCAACTGTACCTAGTTGGCTCCACTGCCCACATCCCCAACTGTACCTAGTTGGCTCCACTATATCCCCAACTGTACCTAGTTGGCTCCACTGCCTACATCATCATATCCCCAACTGTACCTAGTTGGCTCCAACTGTACCCATATCCCCAACTGTACCTGTTGGGCTCCACTACCTACATCATCATATCCCCAACTGTACCTAGTTGGCTCCACTGCCCATATCCCCAACTGTACCTAGTTGGCTCCACTGCCCATATCCCCAACTGTACCTAGTTGGCTCCACTGCCTACATCATCATATCCCCAACTGTACCTAGTTGGCTCCACTGCCCATATCCCCAACTGTACCTAGTTGGCGCCACTGCCCATATCCCCAACTGTACCTAGTTGGCGCCACTGCCCATATCCCCAACTGTACCTAGTTGGCTCCACTGCTCATATCCCCAACTGTGCCTAGTTGGCGCCACTGCCCATATCCCCAACTGTACCTAGTTGGCGCCACTGCCCATATCCCCAACTGTACCTAGTTGGCGCCACTGCCCATATCCCCAACTGTACCTAGTTGGCGCCACTGCCCATATCCCCAACTGTACCTAGTTGGCTCCACTGCCCATATCCCCAACTGTACCTAGTTGGCTCCACTGCCCATATCCCCAACTGTACCTAGTTGGCTCCACTGCCCATATCCCCAACTGTACCTAGTTGGCTCCACTGTACCTAGTTGGCTCACTGCCCACATCCCCAACTGTACCTAGTTGGCTCCACTGCCCACATCCCCAACTGTACATAGTTGGCTCCACTGCCCACATCCCCAACTGTACCTAGTTGGCTCCACTGCCCACATCATCATATCCCCAACTGTACCTAGTTGGCTCCAGTGCCCATATCCCCAACTGTATCTAGTTGGCTCCCCTGCCTACATCATCATATCCCCAACTGTACCTAGTTGGCTCCACTGCCTACATCATCATATCCCCAACTGTACCTAGTTGGCTCCACTGCCCATATCCCCAACTGTACCTAGTTGGCTCCACTGCCCATATCCCCAACTGTACCTAGTTGGCTCCACTGCCCATATCCCCAACTGTACCTAGTTGGCTCCACTGCCCATTGGCCCATCCCCCCCAACTGTACCTAGTTGGCTCCACTGCCCATATCCCCAACTGTACCTAGTTGGCTCCACTGCCCATATCCCCAACTGTACCTAGTTGGCTCCACTGCCCATATCCCCAACTGTACCTAGTTGGCTCCACTGCCCATATCCCCAACTGTACCTAGTTGGCTCCACTGCCCATATCCCCAACTGTACCTAGTTGGCTCCACTGCCCATATCCCCAACTGTACCTAGTTGGCTCCACTGCCCATATCCCCAACTGTACCTAGTTGGCTCCACCCATATCCCCAACTGTACCTAGTTGGCTCCACTGCCCATATCCCCAACTGTACCTAGTTGGCTCCACTGCCCACATCCCCAACTGTACCTAGTTGGCTCCACTGCCCATATCCCCAACTGTACCTAGTTGGCTCCACCTACATCATCATATCCCCAACTGTACCTAGTTGGCTCCACTGCCCATATCCCCAACTGTACCTAGTTGGCTCCACTGCCTACATCATCATATCCCCAACTGTACCTAGTTGGCTCCACTGCCCATATCCCCAACTGTACCTAGTTGGCTCCACTGCCTACATCATCATATCCCCAACTGTACCTAGTTGGCGCCACTGCCTACATCATCATATCCCCAACTGTACCTAGTTGGCGCCACTGCCCATATCCCCAACTGTACCTAGTTGGCGCCACTGCCCATATCCCCAACTGTACCTAGTTGGCGCCACTGCCCATATCCCCAACTGTACCTAGTTGGCTCCACTGCCCATATCCCCAACTGTACCTAGTTGGGCGCCACTGCCCATATCCCCAACTGTACCTAGTTGGCGCCACTGCCCATATCCCCGGTGTACCTAGTTGGCATATCCCCAACTGTACCTAGTTGGCCCACTGCCCATATCCCCAACTGTACCTAGTTGGCTCCACTGCCCATATCCCCAACTGTACCTAGTTGGCTCCACTGCCCACATCCCCAACTGTACCTAGTTGGCTCCACTGCCCACATCCCCAACTGTACCTAGTTGGCTCCACTGCCCACATCCCCAACTGTACCTAGTTGGCTCCACTGCCCACATCCCCAACTGTACCTAGTTGGCTCCCTGCCCACATCCCCAACTGTACCTAGTTGGCTCCACTGCCCACATCCCCAACTGTACCTAGTTGGCTCCACTGCCCACATCCCCAACTGTACCTAGTTGGCTCCACTGCCCACATCCCCAACTGTACCTAGTTGGCTCCACTGCCCACATCCCCAACTGTACCTAGTTGGCTCCACTGCCCACATCATCATATCCCCAACTGTACCTAGTTGGCTCCAGTGCCCATATCCCCAACTGTACCTAGTTGGCTCCCTGCCTATCATCATATCCCCTGTAACTGTGCCCACCTAGTTGGCTCCACTGCCTACATCATCATATCCCCAACTGTACCTAGTTGGCTCCACTGCCCATATCCCCAACTGTACCTAGTTGGCTCCACTGCCCATATCCCCAACTGTACCTAGTTGGCTCCACTGCCCATATCCCCAACTGTACCTAGTTGGCTCCACTGCCCATATCCCCAACTGTACCTAGTTGGCTCCACTGCCCATATCCCCAACTGTACCTAGTTGGCTCCACTGCCAACTGTACCTATATCCCCAACTGTACCTAGTTGGCTCCACTGCCCATATCCCCAACTGTACCTAGTTGGCTCCACTGCCCATATCCCCAACTGTACCTAGTTGGCTCCACTGCCCATATCCCCAACTGTACCTAGTTGGCTCCACTGCCCATATCCCCAACTGTACCTAGTTGGCTCCACTGCCCATATCCCCAACTGTACCTAGTTGGCTCCACTGCCCATATCCCCAACTGTACCTAGTTGGCTCCACTGCCCATATCCCCAACTGTACCTAGTTGGCTCCACTGCCCATATCCCCAACTGTACCTAGTTGGCTCCACTGCCCACATCCCCAACTGTACATAGTTGGCTCCACTGCCCACATCCCCAACTGTACCTAGTTGGCTCCACTGCCCACATCCCCAACTGTACCTAGTTGGCTCCACTGCCCATATCCCCAACTGTACCTAGTTGGCTCCACTGCCTACATCATCATATCCCCAACTGTACCTAGTTGGCTCCACTGCCCATATCCCCAACTGTACCTAGTTGGCTCCACTGCCCATATGCCCAACTGTACCTAGTTGGCTCCACTGCCCACATCCCCAACTGTACCTAGTTGGCTCCACTGCCCACATCCCCAACTGTACCTAGTTGGCTCCACTGCCCATATCCCCAACTGTACCTAGTTGGCTCCACTGCCCATATCCCCAACTGTACCTAGTTGGCTCCACTGCCCATATCCCCAACTGTACCTAGTTGGCTCCACTGCCCATATGCCCAACTGTACCTAGTTGGCTCCACTGCCCACATCCCCAACTGTACCTAGTTGGCTCCACTGCCCACATCCCCAACTGTACCTAGTTGGCTCCACTGCCCACATCCCCAACTGTACCTAGTTGGCTCCACTGCCCATATCCCCAACTGTACCTAGTTGGCTCCACTGCCCATATCCCCAACTGTACCTAGTTGGCTCCACTGCCCATATCCCCAACTGTACCTAGTTGGCTCCACTGCCTACATCATCATATCCCCAACTGTACCTAGTTGGCTCCACTGCCTACATCATCATATCCCCAACTGTACCTAGTTGGCTCCACTGCCCACATCATCATATCCCCAACTGTACCTAGTTGGCTCCACTGCCCACATCCCCAACTGTACCTAGTTGGCTCCACTGCCCATATCCCCAACTGTACCTAGTTGGCTCCACTGCCCATATCCCCAACTGTACCTAGTTGGCTCCACTGCCCACATCCCCAACTGTACCTAGTTGGCTCCACTGCCCATACCCCCAACTGTACATAGTTGGCTCCACTGCCCACATCATCATATCCCCAACTGTACCTAGTTGGCTCCACTGCCCACATCATCATATCCCCAACTGTACCTAGTTGGCTCCACTGCCTACATCCCCAACTGTACCTAGTTGGCTCCACTGCCCATACCCCCAACTGTACATAGTTGGCTCCACTGCCCACATCATCATATCCCCAACTGTACCTAGTTGGCTCCACTGCCCACATCATCATATCCCCAACTGTACCTAGTTGGCTCCACTGCCCACATCCCCAACTGTACCTAGTTGGCTCCACTGCCTACATCATCATATCCCCAACTGTACCTAGTTGGCTCCACTGCCCACATCCCCAACTGTACCTAGTTGGCTCCACTGCCCACATCCCCAACTGTACCTAGTTGGCTCCACTGCCCATATCCCCAACTGTACCTAGTTGGCTCCACTGCCCATATCCCCAACTGTACCTAGTTGGCTCCACTGCCCACATCCCCAACTGTACCTAGTTGGCTCCACTGCCCACATCCCCAACTGTACCTAGTTGGCTCCACTGCCCACATCCCCAACTGTACCTAGTTGGCTCCACTGCCCACATCCCCAACTGTACCTAGTTGGCTCCACTGCCCATATCCCCAACTGTACCTAGTTGGCTCCACTGCCCATATCCCCAACTGTACCTAGTTGGCTCCACTGCCCATATCCCCAACTGTACCTAGTTGGCTCCACTGCCCACATCCCCAACTGTACCTAGTTGGCTCCACTGCCCATATCCCCAACTGTACCTAGTTGGCTCCACTGCCCATATCCCCAACTGTACCTAGTTGGCTCCACTGCCCATATCCCCAACTGTACCTAGTTGGCTCCACTGCCCACATCCCCAACTGTACCTAGTTGGCTCCACTGCCTACATCATCATATCCCCAACGATAGTATGGAGTACATAAATGGTCCAGAATCTATTCAATACGGTCCGAACCTTGTTTGTGCCACACATCTGATTCTCCCGAAGCACTTCGATACACGTCCTCAAAGTCATGAGCGACTGGTTGATGTTACCTGAAAATCAGAAATATACATTTCAACTTACAAGTAGAAAAAAAGACATATTTCCTGAATAAAATGTGAGCTTTCTTCAGCAGTCCAAGTAAAGACGGTGTCTTCTGGTAGTGGGGTTCTCCCTTTGGTTTAATACCATCGAAGGCTCTAGATGGCAGGTGCAGGTGTTCCAAAGGCCCTCTCCCATCGTACTCAGAAGCCCCACCTTGTTAAAACCTCCTGGGGAGAACCCGGACATTGTTGAATGGAAAGGGACTAGAACCCACCTGCTTCTCTGAGGCGGCTGCCCTCAGCCCGGGTCCTGCTTGTGCGCTCACTCCCCGCCAAGTCAACCAGGCACAGCTGACTGACGCTCACCTGGTTCTTATCCTGAGCACACAAAGTCAAAAACATTTATACATATTTACTCTTCAACTAGACAGTTATTTTTACCCCCCCCCCTATAGTCGATGTCCACACCCCCATAGGGGGAAGAAATGATTCTGTTTCGGCTAGAGATATGTCGAGGTCAGCCTTTCACATCTGCAGTGGAAGGTGGCAAAGCTACAGCAGTGTTTGGCAGACCAGGAGACATCCCTACATCCCGAGTCCCCACATGGTGACGGGACTCGTCTGAAGTCGGTACCACCGATCTGCCAACTTCCAGATAGGATCATTTAGCTATGTGTATATATATATATATCCATAGCTTAGCAAGCTTACACGGGAAATACAATAAACGTTCTGCAGATGAGTGATCCAATCAGTGGATTCGGAGGAAATCATTCTTACCCCCTTCCTTAGGCTGTGTATGTTTCTAACAGAACACAGCATCAGTGTCCAACACAAGTTAAAAATGCTCACCTCCAACGCTCGAAAGAGCTCTTCGGGGCCTACTTCCCAAGCCGTTTGGCTCAGTTGACATGCTAGTGAGTGAAATCGAACAGCTGATCGAGCTGTCATGTGACCGAATGCTGTAGACAACACATTCCCAGGTCACGAAGGAGGAGTTTTGGGTCCTGAATCAAAAGGGAACACCCTGCCGGTCTCCCTCTGAGCATTAATGCTGCGTTCAAAACCACTGGGAACCCAGACCTGGGAAATCTTAGACTTCCAACTCCATTAAACTGATAGTACCCGTCGCCAGCTGACATCGATGTGAAGCTGGATTCAGTGCTCTCATCTGCGTTAAAACCTAATACCCATCCAGGTTGGATGTGACAGCAGAGATGAGGTGCTCACTGTCGACCACGCCCCCTGACGCGACATTCATCAAGCCACACCCATCTCATTAGTGGTGGTGAGATAAGATACAGTATGTAAGACTAGTTTGAAATTGACGATCATCATAGCCCACATTAACAGTATGTGATGGTGCGTTGAGAAGTCAATCCAAAATACTGTTCATGTTTTACAACTGACTACTATAGCCAAAAAATTCAAAAGTAAAACATTGGCTGCTGTCAATTTTTTTCACATGGTTGAAGTCACAATTTTCAGATATCAAAATGAGGTTATGGGACCAAAACGTTTGGGAATGCCTGATGTAAACATCATTAAAGTGACCAGTGTCCAATGATTATGTACATAGTACGGTTTACATTAGCCGGTAAAAGCTGGCTTTTGGACGTTATGTATTTTTGCCGATAAATCAAAAATTGGCGACTGCCAATTGTTCGGGTCGAAGGGAAAAAATAATCACTGTGAAATAATGAATTTCAGCCTCTTCATTGATTGAAATGCCAGTGGATGTAGAACACCGGCAGCCGCTACGGCTCAAACCGGCAGCCGCTACGGCTCAAACCGGCAGCCGCTACGGCTCAAACCGGCAGCCGCTACGGCTCAAACCGGCAGCCGCTACGGCTCAAACCGGCAGCCGCTCAAAACATCTTGTCCAGATGGGATAGGGCATTGTGCAGCGTGATGGCGATTGTGTCGTCCATGGATCTTTTGGGACGGTATGCAAATTATAGTGGGTCTAAGGTGTCACTGTCAGGTAAGGTGGAGGTGATCGGATCTATGACAAGCCTCTCAAAGCACTTCATGATAACAGAAGTGAGTGCTACGGGGCGATAGTCATATAGTTCAGTTAACTTTGCTCACAGAAACAATGGTGGACATCTTGAAGAAAGTGGGGACAACGGACTGGGATAGGGAGATTGAAACTGCCCGTAAAGACTCCAGACAGCTGGTCTGCACATGTCGTCTGACCCGGGAGCCTTGCGAGTTAAGATGCTTAAAATGTCTCACCAGTTACCTTTCCGTGGTTAAATGCTGCCATCTATCCAGGGTTTCTGGGTTGGATAGGTTCTAATCATCACAGTAGGAACAACATCCTCTATCCACTTCCTGATGAACCCAGTCACTGTAGGAACAACATCCTCTATCCACTTCCTGATGAACCCAGTCACAGTGGGAACAACATCCTCTATCCACTTCCTGATGAACCCAGTCACTGTAGGAACAACATCCTCTATCCACTTCCTGATGAACCCCGTCACTGTAGGAACAACATCCTCTACCCACTTCCTGATGAACCCCGTCACAGTGGGAACAACATCCTCTATCCACTTCCTGATGAACCCAAACACAGTGGGAACAACATCCTCTACCCACTTCCTGATGAACCCAGTCACTGTAGGAACAACATCCTCTATCCACTTCCTGATGAACCCAGTCACTGTAGGAACAACATCCTCTACCCACTTCCTGATGAACCCAAACACAGTGGGAACAACATCCTCTACCCACTTCCTGAAGAACCCAGTCAGTGTAGGAACAACATCCTCTATCCACTTCCTGATGAACCCCGTCACCGAGTCATTGTACATGTCAATGTTATTTTCATAGTCAACACAGAACATTTCCCAGGCCACGTGAACACCATCATCTTGAAACATGGATTCCGATTGGTCAGACCAGAGTGGTTAAGGAGCGAGATCCTTGTCGGATTCCATTGAAGAGAATGAGATGAGATAAAAAGGGACATTTACTAAATATGATATTACCTGTAAGATGTTGTCCCCATCTGCATCTAGAGGGGCCTGGGCCAGTTTGATGATGAAGACACTGTGGGAGCGGCTGGACTCTCTGTTGAGCTGAGTGTTGGCTATACGCCTCTTCTTCTGTCCTGTAGCATAGACACCAGCCTACCATCAATACACCTTTACAACATCACACTGTGGGAGAGAGACTGGACTCTGTTGAACTGAGTGTTGGCTATACAACATCTCACTGTGGGAGAGAGACTGGACTCTGTTGAGCTGAGTGTTGGCTATACAACATCACACTGTGGGGGGGAGACTGGACTCTCTGTTGAACTGAGTGTTGGCTATACAACATCTCACTGTGGGAGAGAGACTGGACTCTGTTGAGCTGAGTGTTGGCTATACAACATCACACTGTGGGGGGGAGACTGGACTCTCTGTTGAGCTGAGTGTTGGCTATACAACATCACACTGTGGGGGAGACTGGACTCTCTGTTGAACTGAGTGTTGGCTATACAACATCTCACTGTGGGAGAGAGACTGGACTCTGTTGAGCTGAGTGTTGGCTATACAACATCACACTGTGGGGAGACTGACTCTCTGTTGAGCTGAGTGTTGGCTATACAACATCACACTGTGGGGAGACTGGACTCTCTGTTGAGCTGAGTGTTGGCTGAGAGACTGGACTTCTGTTGAACTGAGTGCTATACAACATCTCACTGTGGGGGAGACTGGACTCTCTGTTGAACTGAGTGTTGGCTATACAACATCACACTGTGGGGAGACTGGACTCTCTGTTGAACTGAGTGTTGGCTATACAACATCTCACTGTGGGGGAGACTGGACTCTCTGTTGAACTGAGTGTTGGCTATACAACATCACACTGTGGGGGAGACTGTTGAACTGAGTGTTGGCTCTCTCACTGTGGGGGAGACTGACTCTCTGCTGAGTGTTGGCTATACAACATCACACTGTGGGGGAGACTGGACTCTCTGTTGAACTGAGTGTTGGCTATACAACATCTCACTGTGGGGGAGACTGGACTCTCTGTTGAACTGAGTGTTGGCTATACAACATCACACTGTGGGAGAGACTGGACTCTCTGTTGAGCTGAGTGTTGGCTATACAACATCTCACTGTGGGGGAGACTAGACTCTCTGTTGAACTGAGTGTTGGCTATACAACATCTCACTGTGGGGGAGACTGGACTCTCTGTTGAACTGAGTGTTGGCTATACAACATCACACTGTGGGGGAGACTGGACTCTCTGTTGAACTGAGTGTTGGCTATACGCCTCTTCTTCCAACTTATAAACAAGGAACAGGAGATCAAACTCGACCAAATCACCCAACCAACCTCGATTACCTACTCAAGAACAAGATAGGGCCCAGGTCAAACACAGAATGGACGGGCTGTGATAGTATGAAAATGGTGCTTGGTCTCTGGGTGGCTAGGACGAGTTAAGCACTTTAAGAAAACAGTATTGCTGTAAAAAATAAATAATAATAATAATATTTTAAAGGGCTGTAAATGGCTGCATTTACAGACAGACCAATCACCCCCCAATAATTGTGCAAATGGTCTAAATCGGGCTGCGCCCTTGAATAAAATGTAATTGATTAAGTGTTTAGTGAAGGTTTGAGACGATCTTACCTCTCCAGAACACTTCAAAGGCCTCTTCTGTAGACTTCACTTCTACCTCGGTGCAGCCGGCCACATACATGTTGTGGTTCTGGTCCTCTCTTAGGAGCTTAGACTGGGGCGGTCTACAGAGAGGTACCGAGTGTCAACTGACTGATACTGCTGAGCTAGCCCGGTCCAAGCTCTGTTTGTGTCGTCGTCTGGCCAACAACAATGGTCATTCCTAACTTTCCAAACAGATCTGGAACCAGGCTAATGCTGTGTATTATGGATGGCAGCCACAGAAAGCTACAGTCAAGACTAAAGCAACATTCCAAACAAAGCAATAGAGCATTCAACATGATTAAATGAAGCACTTCTGCCACTACAAAGCACAACAGACAATTCCATGAACACTTCCTGGTTGCAACATTCAGTATTAGGGTATATTAGACATGTAGCTAAATGAGTATGCTCTATATGTGACATACATGAACTCTTGGTTGGGCTGCCTCTGAGGAGTACCTCCTCCATTCCACCTAACAAAGTAAGGAACACAAACATTTATCTGACTGCAATAACTACTCTGATATGAAACTATACCTTCCAGTAGCCAGTAGGACCAGGAGATAGCTACTACTCTGATATGAAACTATACCTTCCAGTAGCCAGTAGGACCAGGAGATAGCTACTACTCTGATTTGAAACATTATACAGTGCCTTCAGAATGTCTTCATACCCCTTGACTTATTGCACATTTTGTTGTGCTGTAGCCTGAATTCCAAGCGGATTAAATAATTGTTCTCTCACCCATCGACACACCCCATAATGACATCACAATACCCCATAATGACAAAGTGAAAACAAGTTTAGAAATGTTTGCATAAAAATAAAAAAAATGAAATACAGAAATCTAATTTGCATAAGTATTCACTCCCGTCTCGTCTCGGGGCAGGTCTGTATCAGCTCAGAGTCTGGGGGCAGGTCTGTATCAGCTCAGAGTCTGGGGGCAGGTCTGTATCAGCTCAGAGTCTGGGGGCAGGTCTGTATCAGCTCAGAGTCGTCTCGGGGCAGGCCTGTATCAGCTCAGAGTCGTCTCGGGGCAGGTCTGTATCAGCTCAGAGTCTGGGGGCAGGCCTGCATCAGCTCAGAGTCGTCTGGGGCAGGCCTGTATCAGCTCAGAGTCTCGGGGCAGGCCTGTATCAGCTCAGAGTCTCGGGGCAGGCCCGTATCAGCTCAGAGTCGTCTGGGGCAGGCCTGTATCAGCTCAGAGTCGTCTCGGGGCAGGTCTGTATCAGCTCAGAGTCTGGGGGCAGGTCTGTATCAGCTCAGAGTCTGGGGGCAGGCCTGTATCAGCTCAGAGTCTCCGGGGGCAGGCCTGTATCAGCTCAGAGTCTGGGGGCAGGTCTGTATCAGCTCAGAGTCTCTGGGCAGGCCTGTATCAGCTCAGAGTCGTCTGGATTTGGGGATTTCCTCCCACTATTCCTTGGAGATTTCTCAAGCTCTATTAAGTCAGATGGGAAGCTGTGGTGAACAGCATTCTTCAAGTCTTCCCAAATATTTTCAATGAGATTCAAGTCTGTTCTTTGGCTGGGCCACTCAAGGACTTTCCAAATTCAATTGATTGGACATGATTTGGAAAGGCACTCACCTGTCTATAGAAGGTCCAACAGTTGACAGTGCATGTCGGAGGAAAAATCAAGCCATGAGATCGAAGGAATTATCCATAGAGTTCAGAGACAGGATTGTGTTGAGGCACAGATCTGGGGAATGATACCAAAACAAGAAGCCGATGATCACTCAGACAAAGCTCCGGAGTTCCTCTGTGGAGATAGGAGAATCTTCCAGAAGGACAACCATCTCCGCAGTACACCACCAATCAGGCCTTTATGGTAGTGGCCAGACGGAAGCCACTCCTCAGTAAAAGGTCAATTACACTTGGAGTTTGCCAAAATGCACCTAAAGGACTCGGACCATGAGAAACAAGATTCTCTGGTCTGATTATTGAACTCTTTGACATGAATGCCAAATGTCATGTCTGGAGGAAACCAGGCACCACTCATCACCTGGCCAATACCATCCCTACGGTGGAGCATGGTGGTGGCAGCATCATGTCTGGAGGAAACCAGGCACCACTCATCACATGGCCAATACCATCCCTACAGTGAAGCATGGTGGTGGCAGCATCATGCTGTGGGAATGTTTTTCAGCGGCAGGGACTGGGAAACTAGTCAGGATCGAGGGAAAGATGAATGGAGCAAAGTACAGAGATTCTTGATGAAAAACCTGCTCCAGAACTCAGGTCCTCAGACTGGGGTGAAGCTTCACCTTTCAACAGGATAACGACCCTAAGCACACAGCCAAGACAACGCAGGTGTGGCTTCGAGACAAGTCTCTAAATGTCCTTGAGTGGTCCAGCCAGAGCCCAGACTTGAACCCAATCGAACATCTCTGGAGAGACCTGAAAATAGCTGTGCAGCGACGCTCCCCATCCAACCTGACAGAGCTTGAGAGGATCTGCAGAGAACAATGGGAGAAACTCCCCAAATACAGGTGTGCCTAGCTTGTAGCATCATACCCAAGAAGTCTTGAGGCTGTAATCACTGCCAAAGGTCCTTCAACAAAGTTCTGAGTAAAGAGTCTGAATACTTATGTAAATGTGATAGCTGTTTTTTTTTATTTAATAAATTAGCAAACATTTCTAAAAAACTTGTCTTTGCTTTGTCATTATGGGGTAGTGTGTGTAGATTGATGAGGATTTTAAAAATCCACTTCAGCATAAGGCTGTAACGTAATAAAACGTGGAAAAAGGGAAGGGGTCTGAATACCTCTGTATTTTAGGAATTAGTCTCATCTAGGTTTATGCTGAGAAATTAAAAATATGCCGGGTTAGGATTTTAATCCATAACTTCACTAGTTATACTTGCCATATCTACAGACTGACCGAAACAGAGAAAAATAAAAAACGATATCCATTTCCATCCATCTGCTGTAACTGTCTTACTTGGGTTTGATGGGGTCGTAGGGGGCTTCTTCCAGCAGATCATAGATATAGTTGTTGTATATCTCGATGTAGGACACAAACACACTGTAGCTACTGTCCTCGTCCACCCCGTCCGCCCTGCAGGCCTCCTCTGGGTTGATCATGTCTGCAAACTCTGGGTCCAGCCTCTGCCTGGAAACCAGGGGTTGGAACCAAAATTAAATTTTGAATCGTTCCGTTCTGAACAAAACCATATTTAATTTTTGTTCAACCGTTCCGACCCACAAAATAAAGTTCTGAACCGGGAACAAACACACAAAATACCAGGTAATATTGTGCCTTTCTGTTCCATTTTAAACCTCTGAAAGAATAAATTATTCACCTTCAGCTCAACATTAAATGACTTCACCAATCAGTGCGGATAGAGCAGCTTGCTATGGCGCGTGCCAAGCTATATTGGTTTACATGGGCGACAGACACGTGTAGGGCGTGAGATGCGACTGACATTTTGCGTGTCAGAAGAGAGCAAGCGAGGGTAGCGGAGGAGGCTTGAAGCACTGGGCATCTTGTTATGATATCATTATCTGAATTAGGTCCACAGAATTATACCTAAGAGGCTTCTGTGGAGGAACCTTGAACGTCTGAACTTCCTGGAGTTGACTTAATGATGGACCAGAGCTAGCTAGGTAATAAGCGTGTGTGTGCAGAGCAGCACCAGGATTAAAACAGGGTATTGTGATGTCATTATGGGGTATTGTGATGTCATTATGGGGTGTGTAGATGGGTGAGAGAACATCTTAACCTTTTTGTAGTTAATAAATCCAACGTGAAACATGATAAATATAATATCCTTAAAAAGCTGACAGGCAGACACTGGAACAAGTTCCTGAGTGAACCGGGGTAACGGCTACAGTGGGCTGTTTCTAGCTGACAGGCAGACACTGGAACAAGTTCCTGAGTGACAGGGGGGGGGCTGTGCTGCAGAAGGGGCAGACACTGGAACAAGTTCCTGAGTGACAGGGGGAGGGGCTACAGTGGGCTGTGCTGCGGAGGGGAAGGGGCAGACACTGGAACAAGTCCCTGAGTGACAGGGGGAGGGGCTACAGTGGGCTGTGCTGCGGAGGGGGAGGGGCAGGCAGACACTGGAACAAGTTCCTGAGTGACAGAGGGAGGGGCTACAGTGGGCTGTGCTGCGGAGGGGGAGGGGCAGGCAGACACTGGAACAAGTTCCTGAGTGACAGAGGGAGGGGCTACAGTGGGCTGTGCTGCGGAGGGGAGGGGCAGGCAGACACTGGAACAAGTCCCTGAGTGACAGAGGGAGGGGCTACAGTGGGCTGTGCTGCGGGGGAGGGGCAGGCAGACACTGGAACAAGTCCCTGAGTGACAGAGGGAGGGGCTACAGTGGGCTGTGCTGCGGAGGGGGAGGGGCAGGCAGACAGAATACTTTCTGAATACTTTCCTTGGTGCCCTTATTTCCTAGTTAATTCCAGGTACACGATTAATTACTTTGATCGCGTTATACTAATTACAGGGAATCTTTGATAAAACTGTTGTTTTCAATTTAATAATAGTAAAGACATGACAATGGATTGAACTACCCAGTTTATAATATGCAAATGTAATGCTTAATATTGGGTTCCCGAGTGGCGCAGCGGTCTAAGGCAATGCATCTCAGTGCACTACAGTCCCTGGTTCGAATCTAGGCTGTATCACATCCGACCATGATAGCGAATGACATAGGGCGGCCATGATGGAGAATCACATAGGGCGGCGCACAATTGACCCAGCGTCTTCCGGGTTTGGCCGCCATTGTGAATAAGATCTGTTAACTGACATGCCTAGTTAAATAAACAGTTTACAAAATGCTCACACTGTAGAGCCATGCAAATTGACCACCCGCCAACGTGGCTGGTGAAATAGACCGTCTCACCTGCCAAAACCTAAATCTACCCACATTTGGCAGGTGGTCATTTAAAGCCCTTAGTATTACATAGGGCTGAGAACTGCCAGGGGCCTCACAATACAATATTATCACCATACTGAGGTGCCGACACCATATGTATGGCGATTCCCATAAAATACATTTGTGGCCATTTTAGTTTCTCACGGTTTTCTTTAGGTTTTCGTTAACAAAAATCACGTGTTTTAAGGAAAAGCTTTTCCATCTGCCAGAAGACTTTTTATTAGCATGATCGCTAACGGCTACATAGTTACAGGAAATACGAATCACTGATGCATTCTATTCATGTCTTATGATAAACTTGGACAAATTAATTCATTTTCAAGACATTTAGTTGATTCCCTACTAAGTTCAACACATTTGAATATTGTTGAATTAAAATCAAATCAAATTTTATTTGTCACATACACATGGTTAGCAGATGTTAATGGTCACATACACATGGTTAGCAGATGTTAATGGTCACATACACATGGTTAGCAGATGTTAATGCGAGTGTAGCGAAATGCTTGTGCTTCTAGTTCCGACAATGCAGTAATAACCAACAAGTAATCTAACTAACAATTCCAAAACTACTGTCTTATACACAGTGTAAGGGGATAAAGAATATGTACATAAGGATATATGAATGAGTGATGGTACAGAGCAGCATACAGTAGATGGTATTCAGTACAGTATATACATATGAGATGAGTATGTAACAAAGTGGCATAGTTAAAGTGGCTAGTGATACATGTATTACATAAGGATGCAGTAGATGATATAGAGTACAATATATACATATACATATGAGATGAATAATGTAGGGTATGTAAACATTATATTAGGTAGCATTATGTTTTAATGTCTTGATTCCGTGATTCTGTTGTCCACATTGCAACTTTTATAGGGCCCGAAATAAAACATATTCCATTGACATACAGTATTACAATCACACAGGGAAAATACATTTGAGAGATTGAGTTTCAGGCTTCCTCGTTATAGAAACACTCACCTGGAGGGTGTTTTAGGGACAACAGTTGGCTGGTTTTCCCTCTTCTGGCGCTCCAACAGAGCATCCACCTGATTCTGGACCTCCATACCATTCTTATCATCTGTCTTTAACACCTGCACACCACAGTGAAATTAAATAGTACCAGACTGTCCCATTCAATATGGATCGAAGCCGGGAGATTTCTCTCTAACCAAGTCTCAACATCATTATAAACACACGGTATGTATTACGGACATTAGACCAGCTTTGAAGAAGAAAACATCAAAACAAAGTGAAGTTATTTCTCTTACGAATCGTTTGGCCTGGTAAGGGCCGACGCTGTTGAAGATCATGTCCAGGGAGCGAGGCAGGAGCCCCCCCTGTCCTGGAGACCCAGTCATAGTAAAGGTCTTCCCACTGCCCGTCACCCCATAGGTAAACAGCAGACCTGGAGAAGGAAAAGAACAGACGTCCTGATTAATAGACATACAACACGAGATGGTAAGACATTCCAGGGTCGTACATGCATTAGTGCACACCGTAGCAAAACATTTCGCAATGGAAAACAAGTCACTCATGGAAAAAGTTCAGGTCGTCCTTCCCCGTTTCCTGCAGTTTAGTTCCAAGTGGATAGACAGGTTAGCTGACAACGTCACAAAAACAACGATCCACTTTAAAAATGTTGTCATGGTTCTGGATGGCCAGACAGATAGCTACAATGACAACAAGTTGCTATGTGTTGTTATGGTTCTGGATGGCCAGACAGCTAGCTACAATGACAACAAGTTGCTATGTGTTGTTATGGTTCTGGATGGCCAGACAGATGGCTACAATGACAAGAAGCTGCCATGTGTTGTTATGGTTCTGGATGGCCAGACAGCTAGCTACAATGACATCAAGCTGCCATGTGTTGTTATGGTTCTGGATGGCCAGACAGCTAGCTACAATGACATCAAGCTGCCATGTGTTGTTATGGTTCTGATGGCCAGACAGCTAGCTACAATGACAAGAAGCTGCCATGTGTTGTTATGGTTCTGGATGGCCAGACAGCTAGCTACAATGACAATAAGCTGCTATGTGTTGTTATGGTTCTGATGGCCAGACAGCTAGCTACAATGACAAGAAGCTGCCATGTGTTGTTATGGTTCTGGATGGCCAGACAGCTAGCTACAATGACAATAAGCTGCTATGTGTTGTTATGGTTCTGGATGGCCAGACAGCTAGCTACAATGACAAGAAGCTGCTATGTGTTATGGTTCTGGATGGCCAGACAGATAGCTACAATGACAAGAAGCTGCCATGTGTTGTTATGGTTCTGGATGGCCAGACAGCTAGCTACAATGACATCAAGCTGCCATGTGTTATGGTTCTGGATGGCCAGACAGCTAGCTACAATGACAACAAGCTGCCATGTGTTGTTATGGTTCTGGATGGCCAGACAGCTAGCTACAATGACAACAAGCTGCCATGTGGAGAATCCTAGGTGGCTCGTTTCATCTCGTTGTTGATACCATGTCTTGTTTTGAGGTGTTGACTGATGTCATGTCTATGCTAATATGGTTAAAATTAGCTAACTATAACGATGTATTGAGACAAGTGCGCAAATGTATCTTGTTTTCAATAAACATTGGAGACAAATTATAGTTTACATGTTGTCAACAATCTCAGCCAACCCCATCTGTTTTTTTATACCATAGTTGAGGTTGTTGCTAAGCAACCCATCTAGAAGTCATGTATGCAGTTCACCACCATTAACATACCATAGTTGAGGTTGTTGCTAAGCAACCCATCTAGAACTCATGTATGCAGATCACCTCCATTAACATACCATAGTTGAGCTTGTTGCTAAGCAACCCATCTAGAAGTCATGTATGCAGTTCACCTCCATTAACATACCATAGTTGAGCTTGTTGCTAAGCAACCCATCTAGAAGTCATGTATGCAGTTCACCTCCATTAACATACCATAGTTGAGCTTGTTGCTAAGCAACCCATCTAGAAGTCATGTATGCAGTTCACCTCCATTAACATACCATAGTTGAGCTTGTTGCTAAGCAACCCATCTAGAAGTCATGTATGCAGTTCACCCCCATTAACATACCATAGTTGAGCTTGTTGCTAAGCAACCCATCTAGAAGTCATGTATGCAGTTCACCACCATTAACATACCATAGTTGAGGTTGTTGCTAAGCAACCCATCTAGAAGTCATGTATGCAGTTCACCCCCATTAACATACCATAGTTGAGCTTGTTGCTAAGCAACCCATCTAGAAGTCATGTATGCAGTTCACCCCCATTAACATACCAATACAGGGTACAGGTCATGAGGGTTTTATTGACCCGGACCTTGTAATAACATCCCACTGTATAAAACTGCAGGGGCCCGTGTATCCTAGTGGTTAGAGCGTTGGACTAGTAACCGGAAGGTTGTGAGTTCAAACCCCCCCAGCTGACAAGGTACAAATCTGTCGTTCTGCCCCTGAACAGGCAGTTAACCCACTGTTCCCAGGCAGTCATTGAAAATAAGAATTTGTTCTTAACCGACTTGCCTAGTTAAATAAAAGGTAAAATAAAAAATAAAAATCTTCCTGTCAAACAGCAGCCGAAGAGTGTCGAGCCTCTGATCACAGATGACCAGCTGTTGGGCAACATAACAGACGATGAAAGGGTTATGAACCGGGTTTTCCCCCCCTTACCATTTTTACTGTGAATGAGGTCATCCACGAGGGGCTTGGCAACATCCTGAAACAATTCCATCTGGGACGTCTTAATGCAGAACACCTTCTTGAAGGAGTACTGCGTCTGTCAAAGCAAAGCGTCTGTTAGCCCAAATCTCTCTGGCCTTCTGTCTGATCCCAGGACACATACAGCACCTTGTTTAGCTTTAATGACAGACATGAAACACAGGTTAACAGTGGCTGCAGAAAGTATTCAGACCCCTTGACTTACCGCCACCATCACTATTACATTATTTCTTTTTTAAAACACAATTATGGGTCCAGTGGGCATCATTTGAAAGCATGTTATATTGCCATTATGACTAGTTCAATGATGAAATATGTTCTTAGTGTTGTCTTTCACAATGCAATTCAAGGAAAAGGATATGTGGTGTGCATAGAATGGAGTCCGTCAGTGTGTTGGCCGCGGCTGTCCCATCACTCCTACTAATTTGGCAGCTTTTGCAAAAAAAAATAGTTGTCTGAGGGAAATGCTGGATACGACTTGATGTATTTTGAAAGATCAGATGTTGAGGAATGTAATACTTTGATGTATTGTTTGACATCAAAGTATTACATTCCTCAACATCTGATCTTTCAAAATACATCAAGTCGTATCCAGCATTTCCCTCAGACAACTATTTTTTTTTTTGCAAAAGCTGCCAAATTAGTAGGAGTGATGGGACAGCTGTCAGACAAAACACATACAAATCAAATTATTTTGGCAACATACACCTATTTAGCAGATGTTATTGCGGGTGTAGCGAAATGCTTGTTCCTATCTCCAACAGTGCAGTAGTATCTAACAATTCACAACAATGCACACAAATCTAGAAGTAAAATGGAATTAAGAAATAAAAAAGAACACATTATAGACATATGAGAAGAGTAAAGCCGTATGTAAACATTATTAAAGTGACAGCGACCTGAAGCGCAGAGCTCTGTCGTCGTGTACAGCATTTTACTGTGCAGCCACTGCATTCCAATTTAAGCATTAATCAGTGCCCATATATGGGCCGTACATGCACTCCTACATTCATAACATATATGGGCCGTACATGCACTCCTACATTCATACCATACATGGGCCGTACATGCACTCCTACATTCATAACATATATGGGCCGTACATGCACTCCTACCATACATCGGGCCGTAATGCACTCCTACATTCATAACATATATGGGCCGTACATGCACTCCTACATTCATAACATATGGGCCGTACATGCACTCCTACATTCTTAGGGTGTCTGTCAACTCATGCTTTTCAGTTTCTTCTTCAGCAGCGGAAATAGCTAAGATTTCACACAGATGTTTCAGACAAACACACCTCCTTGAACTCTCCATTCCTGTTGGCTTTGAGTCCGTCAGGAGCGTGTAGCTGGATGGTGGTGTTGCTGATCACCTCAATACAACACTCCTCATCCTCCACTCCAAGAGGTCTCACACGACAGTAAACCTGAGAGACAGCACCAAAACAATACAATAAGTACGGCTAAAACAATTACAATGTGATGCACCTCAGAGTAGTCCTGTAGGAGTGGCCTGACCTCCCCCAACTCTTTCTCAGACTGAGCTCCAAATAACACATTCCCTATTTAGTGCACTAATTTTGACCTATATTAGTACACTAGTTTTGACTGGGGGGGGTAGGGTTCTGGTCAAAAGGAGTGTACTACATAGGGCATTTGGGGGACACTTTATCAAACACTTACAGACATGGTTTTCATTGGCTTAAAAGTGGCTGGATCATATAGTTAGCCAATTAGATTAATTGCATGGGCACAATTTCAATGTGAGGAAGCTCGATCAGGTCCCCAACCCACCCGTCTCCAGGCATTCAATACATCCCAACCCACCCGTCTCCAGGCATTCAATACATTCCAACCCACCCGTCTCCAGACATACAATACATCCCAACCCACCTGTCTCCAGACATTCAATACATCCCAACCCACCTGTCTCCAGACATACAATACATCCCAACCCACCAGTCTCCAGACATTCAATACATCCCAACCCACCTGTCTCCAGACATTCAATACATCCCAACCCACCAGTCTCCAGACATTCAATACATCCCAACCCACCTGTCTCCAGACATACAATACACGTAGCTCTGCTGTGGCTTTATTATAGCACATGAGTAACATATATAGATATATATAAAATAACTATGTTTCCAAAAGGATTTCGTTAAGTTATTCTTGCCATGCAGGAGAATTGAGGAAATCATTAAACTGATCACAGTAACCAACTCAGTGGCAGATACATTTTTTCCAAATGTGCTGACTAGTTAGTAAGGAATGTTTTTGTCGTTTACTTACACCAACTGGATCTTTCTGGTTGCTGGATGGCTTCTTTGGAGCAGCTCTACGGGGGGTTTTATGCTTCCTAAGCAAATCAAATGAAAAACCCAACAACAGGTAACCAAGTTAGCGACTCAACCAATTTAGCCTTAGTTGACCTGGTCGGCTAGCGTTAGCCAGCTAACGACAACTTGACGCGGTTTACATTACGAAAATAGCGGTCTAAAGATATTGGTTATTTGCAAATAACTTTAATGATAAATCATGTTTTCTTTATTGAAATTGTAATTTTTCTACTCACGTAGGTCGTATCATGGTGAATTGTTATGGTTTGATTTCTTGCTTCCAGCTCCAACGTTCCCTCTACCTCGCGGACTAAATTTTTTTCAAATTTAACCAATCAGCGGAGACTGAACCAACGGAAGTTCCTCCCAACTATTTCTGGTAAACGAAAAAAGTCCGGAACTTCCAAATAAAAGCCATTTATACAACACTTCCGCTTACTGGGTAGAAGCTGTAACTTACAGAGTAGGTACACAACACGTGTGGTGTATGCATGGAAATTGCAATAAAACGAAGAACAAGGAGCTCAACACATATGTTGAACTCGTGCATCAAGTAATTTGAAGAACATGCATTATACATGCAGTCTGGCTGTCTGCCCTTGCCCCCTACCGTTTTCGTTTGTTCTTGTGCAACCATCTAGCTACAGTAAATGTGTGTTTAATGAGCTATGTCGATCAGTGTGGTTGATTCCAATTTTGTTCCTAAATTAAAGTGATAGTTACCAAAAAGTGTGTATGTTTGTATTCGTGTTGAGAAGAGTCCATTTCATCAGTCATAAATTCATTGGAAAGGTCTAATTTCCAGTGGTGTAAAGTGCTTAAGTACAAACACTTTAAAGTACTACTTGAGTAGTTTTTCTGGGTATCTGTACTTTATTTTACTATTTACATATTTGACTACTTTTACTTCACTACATTCCTAAAGAAAATATTGTACTTTTTACTTCGTACATTTTCCCTGACACCCAAAAGTACTCATTACATTTGGAATGCTTAAACAGGACAGGAAAATGGTTCAGTTCATCCCTACTGCCTCTGATGCGGCAGACTCCCTAAACACACATGCTTCATTTGTAAATTAGGTCTGAGTGTTGGAGTGTGACCTTGACTATCCATACATTTAAAAAAAAAAAAAAAAAAAGAATATTGTGTTTGGATTGCCTACTTAAGTATATTTTTGCAAATAATTTTACTTTTAATACTGAAGTATACTTAAAACCAAATACTTTTAGACTTTTACTCTAGTATTTTACTGGGTGACTTTCACGTGAGTCATTTTCTGTTAAGGTATCTTTACTTTTACTCATGTATGACAACTGGGTACTTTTTCCAAAACTGCTAATTTCCATAAATAATGTCAAATAAATGTTTATTCGTCACATGCTTCGTAAACAACAGGTGTAATAGTGAAATGCTTACGAGCCCTTCACAACAATGTAGAGAGAAATAAAATAGAGAAAAGTAAAACACGTAATAATAAATACACAATGAGTAACGAATGATAACTTGGCTATATATACGGGGTACCAGTACCGAGTTGATGTGCAGGGGTACGAGTTAATGAGGTAGATATGTACATATAACGAGGAATTATTCTATGCCTGTATTTTCCATTAATGTTGACAAACTGTTTTGTGTTGAATAAGAGTGATTTGTTTTTCATTGCTGATTGTTTCATTTCTGCACCCAGCATACACAGTCAGAAAGGAAACCGGCTAAGAAGGCTCCTTCTGAGGCATCTCAATCAAAGCAGAAGTCAAGGTAGAGGAATGGAGAAGCCTCCCGTTGCCTGCCGCACTGCTGCTTGGGTTCCACCTTGCGATCTGTTCACCGTCTGCCCTGGTCTGTCTCCCCCTGTATGGTACAGGTACCCCCGCCACACTCCCCCCTCTCTCCGGAGCTTTCGCTCTCGCCTCCAGCACTCACGCACTGTTGGGGCGAGTGACTCTGAACTTACAATGGCTAGTCCCAAGTCGTTATATTTTTTTATTGTGCTTGATGCTATTTGCCTCATGACTCCTGCGTGCTTTGTTGACTATGAACTTGCTTTTTTAGCCAGCCGTGGGAGAGAATGTTTGTTCCAACACCCGGGACTCTCTCTATTGGTTACACAGACTTTTGGCCTCCCATCCTATTCTAACCACCTCTCGCCAGCTTTGTATTCATATTACCTGATGAAATTACTGTACAATATGATCTTGTTGCCATCTGATGCACATTCAAATGTCATAAATCAGCACTGCGGAGCTCTCCCTGTCCTCTGCCGTGCCTTGATTGTTTTACTGTTGATGATATGTGGAAATGTGCATGTACACCCTGGCCCATCTACTGTTGCTAGCCCCAATTCTGACTTGTGCTCTGATATGATATGTGCTTCACTGATTTCTGCTTTCGTAAAAGCCTGGGTTCTCTGCACGTTAATACTAGAAGCTTATTACCTAAAATGGATCAATTGAAAGTGTGGGTTCACAGCTCAAATCCAGATGTGTTGGTCATTACTGAGACGTGGTTAAGGAAGAGTGGGACCACGCAGCCGTCATACCGCTCAGGAAGGAGACGCGTTCTGTCTTCTAGAGATTAACTTACTTTGGTGCGAAAAGTGCAAATCAATCCCAGAACAACAGCAAAGGACCGTGTGAAGATGCTGGAGGAAACAGGTCTACACTTGTTGTATTCGGAGCATGTGACAAAGTTTGATTTGATTTATTATATTTTATTTGTTCGAACCATGTTCTTTTATTCAAAACTTCCATTGACAAACAAAGCAAATGCTAGAATGGATATAAACATGGACAATCATGGTTGACACCACAAATGTTTGAAATATGTCTTACAATGTTCCACTGTGTTTCAAAGTATTAATTGTGTTTCAGGTGTTCTGTATACCTCTGTTGCTGATGATAATTTGTTTAAACAAATATATACAGTACCAGCCAAAAGTTCGGACACACCTACTCAAAGGTTTTTCTTTATTTTTCCTGTTTTATACAATGTAGAATAATAGTGAAGACATCACAACTATGAAATAACACATATGGAATCATGTAGTAACGAAAAAAAGTGTTAAAAAAAATCTACATCAATTTTAGATTCTTCAAAGTAGCCACCCTTTGCCTTGATGACAGCTTTGCACACTCTTGGCATTCAACCAGCTTCATGAGGTAGTCACCTGGAATGCTTTTCCAACAGTCTTGAAGGAGTTCCCACATATGCTGAGCACTTGTTGGCTGCTTTTCCTTCACTCTCCAGTCCAACTCATCCCAAACAATCTCAATTGGGTTGATGTCTGATGATTGTGGAGGCCAAGTCATCTGATTCAGCACTCCATCATTCTCCTTCTTGTTCAGATAGCCCTTACACAGCCTGGAGGTGTGTTTTGGGTCATTGTCCTGTTAAAAAAACAAATGATAGTCCCACTAAGCTCAACCCAGATGGGATGCCTTGAATTCTAACTAAATCACGGACAGTGTCACCAGCAAAGCACCCTCACACCATCACACCATCTCCTCCATGCTTCAGGGTGTGAACCACACACCATCTCCTCCATGCTTCAGGGTGTGAACCTCACACCATCTCCTCCATGCTTCAGGGTGTGAACCTCATACCATCTCCTCCATGCTTCAGGGTGTGAACCACACACCATCTCCTCCATGCTTCAGGGTGTGAACCACACACCATCTCCTCCATGCTTCAGAGTGTGAACCACACACCATCTCCTCCATGCTTCAGGGTGTGAACCTCATACCATCTCCTCCATGCTTCAGGGTGTGAACCACACACCATCTCCTCCATGCTTCAGAGTGTGAACCACACACCATCTCCTCCATGCTTCAGGGTGTGAACCTCACACCATCTCCTCCATGCTTCAGGGTGTGAACCACACACCATCTCCTCCATGCTTCAGGGTGTGAACCTCACACCATCTCCTCCATGCTTCAGGGTGTGAACCTCACACCATCTCCTCCATGCTTCAGGGTGTGAACCACACACCATCTCCTCCATGCTTCAGGGTGTGAACCACACACCATCTCCTCCATGCTTCAGGGTGTGAACCTCACACCATCTCCTCCATGCTTCAGGGTGTGAACCTCATACCATCTCCTCCATGCTTCATGTGGAGATCCGTTCACTTACTCTGTGTCTCACAAAGACACGGCGGTTGGAACCAAAGATCTCAAATTTGGACTCATCAGACCAAAGGACAGATTTCCACCGGCCTATTGTCCATTGTTCGTGTTTCTTGGCCCAAGCAAGTCTCTTCTTCTTATTGGTGTCCTTTAGTAGTGGTTTCTTTGCAGCAATTTGATCATGAAGGCCTGATTCACGCAGTCTGATGTTGAGATGTGTCTGTTACTTGAACTCTGTGAAGCATTTATTTGGGCTGCAATCTGAGGTGCAGTAGCTCTGAGGCTGGTAGCTCTAATGAACTTATCCTCTGCAGCAGAGGTAACTCTGGGTCTTCCTTTCCTGTGGCGGTCCTCATGAGAGCCAGTTAACTCTAATGAACTGATCCTCTGCAGCAGATGTAACTCTGGGTCTTCCTTTCCTGTGGCAGTCCTCATGAGAGCCAGTTTCATCATAGCGCTTGATGGTTTTTGCGACTGCACTTGGAAAACTTTCACATTTCTTGAAATTTTCCGTATTGACTGACCTTCATGTCTTAAAGTAATGATGGACTGTCGTTTCTCTTTGCTTATTTGAGCTGTTCTTGCCATAATATGGATTTGGTCTTTTACCAAATAGGGCTATCTTCTGTATACCACCCCTAGCTTGTCACAGCACAACTGACTGGCTCAAATGCTTTAAGAAGGAAAGAAATTCCACAAATTAAATTTTAACAAGGCACACCTGTTAATTGAAATGCATTCCAGGTGACGACCTCATGAAGCTGGTTGAGAGAATGCCAAGAGTGTGCAAAGCTGTCATCAAGGCAAACGGTGGCTAATTTGAAGAATTTAAAATATATTTAGATTTGTTTAACACTTTTTTTGGTTACTTTTGGTCCATATGTGTTATTTCATAGTTTTGATGTCTTCACTATTATTCTATAATGTAGGAAATAGTAAAAATGAAGAAAAACCCTTGAATGAGCAGGTGTGTCTAAACGTTTGACTGTTACTGTATATATCCTTTTGTACACTGTATTAAAAAAGATAATTACAAGCTTGGGACCAGGCTAATGAACAGTCTGTATCTTAATCTAAGTGAATATTGTGATGGTCTCCAGTCTACGCAGCTCGTTGACTGTAATATTAGCCAGACGTATCAGCACCTCTCCCCATTTCTCCTGGTCCTTCTCTCTCTCATGGAGCTTGGCCTGGTGAGCAGAGTAGACCATGCCCAGGATGAGGCTCTCAAAGCGGGGTTGGGCGAGAGGGAGAGGCCCTCTCTTGTCCTCCAGGTCCTTCACCATCTGCTCCATAGAAGAGAGGGTCTTGGGGATGTTGTCGTTGATGTGAGCCAGGAAAGCTCGTCCCTGCCTCATAGATGCCATCTCCAGGTCCAGCAGAGCGATGTTGTTGTCTTTGTCGATCTCTACTCCACCCAACAAGAACTGTATGGAGAGGTAAGAATCAAATGTGGGAAGATACACATGACTTGCTGCACCCTCGACAACTACTGTGATTATTATTATTTGACCATGCTGGTCATTTATGAACATTTGAACATCTTGGCCATGTTCTGTTATAATCTCCACCTGGCACAGCCAGAAGAGGACTGGCCACCCCACATAGCCTGGTTCCTCTCTAGGTTTCTTCCTGGGTTTTGGCCTTTCTAGGGAGTTTTTCCTAGCCACCGTGCTTCTACACCTGCATTGCTTGCTGTTTGGGGTTTTAGGCTGGGTTTCTGTACAGCACTTTGAGATATCAGCTGATGTACGAAGGGCTATATAAATACATTTGATTTGATTTGATACACGATATATACAAAAGTATGTGGACACCCCTTCAAATTAGTGGATTCGGCTTTTTCAGCCATATCCGTTGCTGACAGGTGTATAAAATCGAGCACACAGCCATGCAATCTCCATAGACAAACATTGGTAGTAGAATGGCCTTACTGAAGAGCTCAGCGACTTTCAACGTGGCACCGTCATATGATGCCACCTTTACAACAAGTTAGTTTGTCAAATTTCTGCCCTGCTAGAGCTGCCCCGGTCAACTGTAAGTATTGTTATTGTGAAGTGGAAACGTCTAGGAGCAACAACGGCTCAGCCGAAAGTGGTAGGCCACACAAGCTCACAGAACGGGAACACTGAGTACTGAAGCGTGTAAGTGCATAAAAATGTGTGCGTAAAATCGCCTGTCCTCGGTTGCAACACTCACAAGCCTAAGATCACCATGAGCAATGCCCAATCGTCAGCTGGAGTGGTGTAAAGCTCGCTGCCATTGGACTCTAGAGCAGTGGAAATGCGTTATCTGGAGTGATGTATCACGCTTCACCATCTGACAGTCCGACGGACGAATCTGGGTTTGGTGGATGCCAGGGGAACACTACCTACCCCAATGCATAGTGCCAACTGTAAAGTTTGGTGGATGAGGAATAATGGTCTGGGGCTGTTTTTCATAGTTCCGGCCTCTTAGTTCCAGTGAAGGGAAATCATAACGCTACAGCATACAATGACATTCTAGATGATTCTGTGCTTCCAACTTTGTGGCAACAGTTTGGGGAAGGCCCTTTCCGCATGACAATGCCCCCATGCACAAAGTGAAGTCCACACAAAAATGGTTTGTTGAGATCGGTGTGGAAGAACTTGACTGGCCTGCGCAGAGCCCTGACCTCAACCCCACCGAACACCTTTGGGATAAATTGGAACGCCGACTGCGAGCCAGGCCTCATTGCCCAACATCAGTGCCCGACCTAACTAATGCTCTTGTTGCTGAATGGAAGCACAGCCCTGCAGCAATGTTCCAACATCTAGTGGAAAGCCTTCCCAGAAGAGTGGAGGCTGTTATAGCAGCAATGTTCCAACATCTAGTGGAAAGCCTTCCCAGAAGAGTGGAGGCTGTTATAGAAGCAAAGGGGGGACCAACTCAATATTGATGGATAAGCAGGTGTCCACATACTTTTGATCAGGTAGTGTAGATGAGCAGGTGTCCACATACCCTCTGGTCAGGTAGTGTAGATGAGCAGGTGTCCACATACTTTTGGTCAGGTAGTGTAATAACATGTGTACAAGAAAGAAGTTGAGGAAACAGATGGTGGGGCAAAACAGAAACTACAAAAGAGAAAATACAATATGCTCATATAAATTAAGCCTGTTCCCAGATCTGTTCTTTCTTGCTGACTTTGATGGTAATTGTCAACAAGACCAGACTGACTAACTGATCTGGGACCAGGCTAATAGAAGTGTAACTCCAACCTCAAACATCAGGTTTGAATCAGTGATGGATTGGCCCAAGCCCTGGGAAGGAAGACCGCCATGTACGGCACCAGACACATCTGAGAGAGAGAAAGTAGGTCTTTTCATGATAAAAATGAATAATGTTACTCTCAGAAATATAGGACTTAATTTAACTCAACTTCCACTTAGAACCTGTTGCGGTATTCAATTACATGCGAATGTAAATCTTGATATACAATCCATCTATTTTATATCCATTTATGAATGCATTGCATTACATATCTTTCATTCAAAGTTAGTTTAAAAACAATTATAACTCACCTTCTAAAAGATCTTGACACCACACCATCGCTACGGTGACCCATATGAGAACTCTTGGTCGAGGTTTTGCCACCATCTCTCTTTTATGACTGTATACCTCTGATTGCATGATGATTTCACTGTCTCCGTCTATCCTTTGCTACTCTTCAATAAAACTCAGTCCGATAGCCACGAGTCTAGGCTAGAATGCCATACATTCTTCCACCTAGGAAAAAGGCATGAGGGCCAATTGGCTCATAAGTTTACATCATTAGTTGTTCCATCCTGGTCCTGTACTCGATACCATCTACTGTATGCTGCTCTGTACCATCACTCATTCATATATCCTTATGTACATATTCTTTATCCCCTTACACTGTGTATAAGACAGTAGTTTTGGAATTGTTAGTTAGATTACTTGTTGGTTATTACTTCATTGTCGGAACTAGAAGCACAAGCATTTCGCTACACTCGCATTAACATCTGCTAACCATGTGTATGTGACAAATAAAATTTGATTTGATTTGATTTGTTCCATCCTGGTCCTAAGGGACCTACTGGGTGTGCAGGCTTATGTTCCATCACGTTAGTAGGCCTACACACCCAATTCAACGATTCAACTACGGTCATCACTAAGCCTATGACTGAATGTGTAGTAGTTAAAACAAAGTTCGGTACACCCTGTGTGCCCCAGGACCAGGATTGGAGACCTGCGATTTACACACACACAAAATGAAGTTGACTGTTGTAAACATATCTCCACCACACGGTGGCAGCACCTATCTCTGGCATCAGCATCAGCTGAGCTGGCCAGGAAAAAGGTTTGTTTACTTCCGGTGAATATTACGCCGTCTTCCGTATGATGAAATAGATCAGATAGTGGAGCAAAGGTAGGCTGAAAAGATTTACTAGCCAATAAATGATATCTTAAACCAGAATCTGATATTGATTAAACTGTTAGTCAAACAACTCGGCGTGTTTGGTGTCAGCATAGTGGCGCGGTAAGGATTTGTACCGTTTGGTTGCTTCGCTTGCTACAGTAACTTAACTTTTACTGACAGCCAATGAATGAGCATTATCTATTTTTCTGGTTTCGTAAACCAAAATAATACATAACGTTAGTCCAGTTAAAACCAGTGTGATTTCAGTTCGCATAGAAACACGAACCAGCATGTTTTAAATCTCTGCACATTCGTAGTCTGCATTTTAGTTATTTTTTAGTTTGTCTTAACCGCCAGTGTTTTTAACTATACACACTAACTGTTGTGTTTCTCGATGGTTCTCATGTAGCCTAACCCTGATAGCTGGTGAGATGGAGTCCAGTGGGGACAGGGCCAGGTTCGGGGGACAGAGTGTAGGAGCAGGCTCCTTGGTGGCAGAGGAGAACTACTTCCTAGGTTACACCTTTACAGACCGCTCCCACTCCAGCCGCGTGGTGCAGAGCATCATGGACCTATGTCTGCAGGTAAGGAATCTCAATTCAACTTTCTCTGATTCATCGTATCCTATCTCCTCAAAACTTATAAGAGGTGAAGGTTCCCTCCCCTCAGGCCTTCATCTCCAATGGGGTTTGAAGAGGAGTCAAAGAGAGAGGATGTGAGTAATCAAGGGGAAAGATGAATTGAGAAAGGGCCAAGGAATCATATATGCTCCATTCATTTGAAGTCTGTCTCCCAGTGCAGCATTAGTTTCGGAGGTATGATGACATTAACGGTTCCTCCGTCTTATATCCCCGTGTCTTCAGGACGGCCTGTTTGCTGACGTGACGGTGAAGGTGGAGGGGAGGGATTTTAACCTGCACCGCCTGGTACTGTCAGCCCAGAGCAGCTTCTTTAGATCCATGTTCACATCCAACCTGAGAGAGGCTCACACACGTAGCATCCAACTGAAGGACGTCAGGTAGGGCTGCTGGTCTCTAATCCCCGGTGCCATCGCCTGCCGTTGTGCCCTTTGCACATGGCACTTGACCTGTAAACTGCTCAATGAGTTGTTTCTCACCAATTGGACAATAAAGTCTATTTTCTACACAGCGCATCAGTCTTCCAGCTGCTGGTTGACTACATCTACCACGGGACAGTGAAGCTGACAGTGGAGGAGCTGCAGGACACCTATGAGATGGCTGACATGTACCAGCTGACTGCTCTGTTTGAAGAATGCTCCCGCTTCCTGTCACGCACCGTAGATGTCAAGAATTGCCTACAGGTGAGCTGATTGGCTGCGTTTCTATTTCCTGGACCTGATACAGCCAATCATTGGTGTCTGAATTAATGAGCACGTGTGTGTTCCCTTTGTAGATAGGAAGGACTCGGATAGAAATGTGAATTGTATTCGTCAATAATACTGGATCTGTGTAGCTGCTGTCAATCTGACCATCTTGTCATCTTGTTCCACACGGGAGCTTTTTGAAGCACTGTCAGTTGATTGACTTCTTCCTGCTGTAGGTGATGTGGCTGGCAGACAGGCACAGTGACCAGGAGTTGTATACTGCAGCCAAACATTGTGCTAAGATCCACCTGGTGGAACTTCACCAGACTGAGGAGTTCCTCAACCTGCCACTCTGTCTCCTCATGGACATTATCAAAGGTACTTATTGATTTCTTGCTTGATTTAATTTACATAGTAATGGGGGAAACTTACCCCACCACCATATTTATCACCCACCTGGGTAATGCCACGGTGGCCATTTTGTCAGACCCTTACCCGTGTTTCTGTTGTCCAGACGGTGTTCCAACCTCTCAGAACCCCACGGTCGCCATCCAATCCTGGATCAACCACAACAAGGTGGAGAGAGAAGAGTTCTCCACTGTTCTCCAGGAGAACCTCAAGGTACAGTGTTCTCATTCTAGAACCCAAAACCACGTCTCTAATATTTCAGATTGGGGGGACTTATTTTGAGATGCACCCAATTTTACGGAGGTCGTAGCTAAAACATGTTCACCGACACAAATGTTAGTTTTTTCCCCCTACAATTTTAGTATATATCATTCTAGTTATACATGTAGTGACTATTGATGCCCTCACTGTGTCTTTGCAGGAGATCGGTGAGATGGTGCACATCTACCTGATAGGTAAGGAGGAGACGAGGACCCACTCCCTGGCCATTTCCCTGCACTGTGACGAGGACGATGCCATCAGCGTCAGCGGCCAGAACAGCCTGTGTCACCAGATCACAGCAGCCTGTAAACACGGGCCGGACCTCTACGTGGTAGGGGGGTCCATCCCTCGTCGCATGTGGAAGTGTAACATGCAGACCATGGACTGGGAGCGCTGTGCCCCACTGCCTCGAGATCGTCTCAGCCACACCATGGTCTCAGTCTCGCTCCAGGATGCCGTCTATAGTCTGGGAGGTAAGACGCTCCAGGACACACTGTCCAACGCCGTGATTTACTACACGGTGAAGGACAACGTGTGGACAGAGACTAGCCAGCTGGATACGGCGGTGTCCGGGGCGGCGGGGGTTAACCTGGGAGGAACCATCTACATACTGGGGGGGGAAGAGAACGACATGGACTTCTTCACCAAGCCGTCACGACTCATCCAGTGCTTCGACACGAAGACTCAGAAGTGCCAATTGAAGCCTTACGTCCTGCCGTTGGCGGGAGTGATGCACGCCGCCGCCCACATGGATCTGCTGTTCATCGTAGCAGAGGGGGACTCTCTGGTGTGTTACAACCCACTGTTGGAGAGCTTCACCAGGCTACGCTTCCCCGAGGTGTGGAGCTGTGTGCCGTCCTTCTGGAAGGTGGCCAGCTGTAACGGCTCCGTCTATGTGTTCAGAGAGAGGTGTACAAAAGGAGACGCTCACACCTTGAAGTTTAACCCCGCTACGTCAGCCGTGACTGTTATCAAGGGGATTAAGATACTGCTGACCAACTGGCAGTTTGTTCTGGCTTAAAGATACTGCTGACCAACTGGCAGTTTGTCCTGGCCTAAAGGGATTAAGATACTGCTGACCAACTGGCAGTTTGTCCTGGCCTAAAGGGATTAAGATACTGCTGACCAACTGGCAGTTTGTCCTGGCCTAAAGGGATTAAGATACTGCTGACCAACTGGCAGTTTGTCCTGGCCTAAAGGGATTAAGATACTGCTGACCAACTGGCAGTTTGTTCTGGCCTAAAGTTTAAACTCACTAAGGCGAGGGCATGAGGTATTTGAGAATATAGAATGGAAAATATTCAGATCTTTTTTACTTTGACCGTTAAAGTCTTATTCTCTCAATCTACACACCAAACCCCATAATGACAAAGCAAAAGCAGGTTTTTAGAAATATCTTATTTATATAAGAACCTTTGCTATGAGTCTCTAAATGTAGCTCAGGTGCATCCTGTTTCCATTGATCATCTTTGAAATGTTTCTACAACTTGATTGGAGTTCACCTGTGGTAAATTCAAATTGATTGGACATGATTTGGAAAGGCACACACCTGTCTATATAAAGGCACACACCTGTCTATATAAAGGCACACACCTGTCTATATAAAGGCACACACCTGTCTATATAAAGGCACACACCTGTCTATATAAAGGCACACACCTGTCTATATAAAGGTCCCACAGTTGACAGGTGCATGTCAGAGCCAAAACCAAACCATCTAAATAATTGTCCGTAGAGCTCCGAGACAGGATTGTGTCGAGGCAGATATCTGGGGTACCAAAAAATGTCTGCAGCATTGAAGGTCCCCAAGAACACAGTGGCCTCCATCATTCTTAAATGGAAGAAGTTTGGAACCACCAAGACTTCCTAGAGCTGGCCGCCCGGCCAACCTGAGAAATCGGGGGAGAAGGGCCTTGGTCAGCCAGAACCTGATCAAACATCACTGGAAATAGCTGTGCAGCGACACTCCTCACCCAACCTGACAGAGCTTGAGAGGATCTGCAGAGATGAATGGGAGAAACTCCCCAAATACAGGTGTGCCAAGCTTGTAGCGTCATACCCAAGAAGACTCGAGGCTGTAATCGCTGCCAAAGTACTGAGTGAAGGGTCTGAATACTTATGTAAATGTGATATTTCCGTTTGTATTATTTGTAATAAATTTGCAAAAAAGTATTATATTTTTTTTTAGCTTTGTCATTATTGGGTGTTGTGATGTCATTATTGGGTGTTGTGATGTCATTATTGGGTATTGTGATGTCATTGGGTATTGTGATGTCATTATTGGGTATTGTGATGTCATTATTGGGTATTGTGATGTCATTATTGGGTATTGTGCGTAGATATGGATTTTTTTTTCCCGTTTTGAAAAAACAAATCAATTTTAGAATAAGGTTGTAACGTAAGAAAATGTGTAGAAAGTCAAGGGGTCTGAATACTTTCTGAATGCTCTGTAAGGTGTTACATTACATAAGCTGATCTTTCTTTCTCTTAAGGTCTCTGATGCAGTCATCCTCACAGCTGTAAATCATGTTCATTGTACAGCAATAAGTGATGTGATGAAACCACACGATCGGAGAATTCAGAGATCATATTTTCTTGCATATGTCACAAATACATCCCATTATCTGTAAATATATTCAACAAAGCTCACAAATAAAACTACAATGTGAACAAACATAGGCTGTTCAGACATCCCTAACATTTACAACTGTGGAACGTGGATTTACATATTCAGAAAAAAGTGCTGGTGGATCTGTATTCTGTGCTTAAAAGAATTTAACAAGTTATGCCTGTCAAAGTATTACAGTCAGCGAATGTGACTTCAGATGAGTCGACTATCTCCATTCATTGGGATTATCTTTGAGGCGCGTAGCGTTATGAGGTCACCGCATTCTCATGCGCCATTTCCTGGGACAATAGTTTCTAGCTAGATAAATAACAACTTCATGAAATGTGAGTATAACGTTTTATTTATTAAATGTTAAAATGTTAACCAAATGACTTTTCATATGAATGTTAAATTCAATCATTGGGGCATGCAACGCACTAGGCAATCTCGTCAGCTGTTTAGACAAAGTTAAATGAACTAGTTTATTCAGCAATGTGTCAATTATGAAGAACCGCTCAGTTTTAAAATCATGAATTGTTGATCTGGCTAGCCAGCTAATCTTTTTGAATATGTGATATTTTTGCAGCACAAAGCACTCTGTTCCGCCTTGTGTGGTGGTAAGAAATGTTCATATTATCTAATAAAATCTTAGAAATCCAGCTGTTTTTCTGTTCCATGTTGGATGACCTGCAAGCAATGCCTGGGTTTCAAACCAACAGCTTGTTAGCCACTCCCATGTTTTGGACCTGTGCCACTCCTAATGTTTTGGGCCTGTTCCACTCCCATGTTTTGGGCCTGTTCCACTCCCATGTTTTGGGCCTGTTTCACTCCCATGTTTTGGACCTGTGCTACTCCTAATGTTTTGGGCCTGTTCCACTCCCATGTTTTGGGCCTGTTCCACTCCCATGTTTTGGGCCTGTTTCACTCCCATGTTTTGGGCCTGTTCCACTCCCATGTTTTGGGCCTGTTCCACTCCTAATGTTTTGGGCCTGTTCCACTCCTAATGTTTTGGGCCTGTTCCACTCCCAATGTTTTGGGCCTGTTCCACTCCCAATGTTTTGGGCCTGTTCTAACCCCAATGTTTTGGGCCTGTGCCACTCCCAATGTTTTGGGCCTGTGCCACTCCTAATGTTTTGGGCCTGTGCCACTCCTAATGTTTTGGGCCTGTGCCACTCCCATGTTTTGGGCCTGTGCCACTCCTAATGTTTTGGGCCTGTGCCACTCCTAATGTTTTGGGCCTGTGCCACTCCTAATGTTTTGGGCCTGTTCTAACCCCAATGTTTTGGGCCTGTTCTAACCCCAATGTTTTGGGCCTGTTCCACTCCCAATGTTTTGGGCCTGTGCCACTCCTAATGTTTTGGGCCTGTGCCACTCCTAATGTTTTGGGCCTGTTCTAACCCCAATGTTTTGGGCCTGTTCCACTCCCAATGTTTTGGGTCTGTGCCACTCCCAATGTTTTGGGCCTGTGCCACTCCTAATGTTTTGGGCCTGTGCCACTCCCAATGTTTTGGGCCTGTGCCACTCCCAATGTTTTGGGCCTGTTCCATTCCCAATGTTTTGGGCCTGTGCCACTCCCAATGTTTTGGGTCTGTGCTTTGTCTCTTGAGTGTTCTGACGTCAGAGAAATGGTTTACCATGTTATTGTCATGAGAACTCACTAGAGTCAACGTGGTGTGAAGTAGATACAGTAACAAACCAACAACTACTGGAATGTCACATTCAGCCTTCAAATGCCTTTAGCAGCATTACATCAAGTAAAAAAAATTGCTTCCTTATGTCTGCTGAATACAACAGGTAGACCTTACCGTGAAATGCTGAATACAACAGGTAGACCTTACCGTGAAATGCTGAATACAACAGGTAGACCTTACCGTGAAATGCTGAATACAACAGATAGACCTTACCGTGAAATGCTGAATACAACAGATAGACCTTACCGTGAAATGCTGAATACAACAGATAGACCTTACCGTGAAATGCTGAATACAACAGGTAGACCTTACCGTGAAATGCTGAATACAACAGATAGACCTTACCGTGAAATGCTGAATACAACAGGTAGACCTTACCGTGAAATGCTGAATACAACAGGTAGACCTTACCGTGAAATGCTGAATACAACAGGTAGACCTTACCGTGAAATGCTGAATACAACAGGTAGACCTTACCGTGAAATGCTGAATACAACAGGTAGACCTTTACCGTGAAATGCTGAATACAACAGGTAGACCTTACCGTGAAATGCTGAATACAACAGGTAGACCTTACCGTGAAATGCTGAATACAACAGGTAGACCTTACCGTGAAATGCTGAATACAACAGGTAGACCTTACCGTGAAATGCTGAATACCACAGGTAGACCTTACCGTGAAATGCTTTCAAACCTGTTACCTGTATCAGTCCTTTATCAAACCTGTTACCTGTATCAGTCCTTTATTAAACCTGTTACCTGTATCAGTCCTTTATTAAACCTGTTACCTGTATCAGTCCTTTATCAAACCTGTTACCTGTATCAGTCCTTTATTAAACCTGTTACCTGTATCAGTCCTTTATTAAACCTGTTACCTGTATCAGTCCTTTATTAAACCTGTTACCTGTATCAGTCCTTTATTAAACCTGTTACCTGTATCAGTCCTTTATTAAACCTGTTACCTGTATCAGTCCTTTATCAAACCTGTTACCTGTATCAGTCCTTTATTAAACCTGTTACCTGTATCAGTCCTTTATCAAACCTGTTACCTGTATCAGTCCTTTATTAAACCTGTTACCTGTATCAGTCCTTTATCAAACCTGTTACCTGTATCAGTCCATACCTGTATCAGTCCTTTATTAAACCTGTTACCTGTATCAGTCCTTTATTAAACCTGTTACCTGTATCAGTCCTTTATCAAACCTGTTACCTGTATCAGTCCTTTATTAAACCTGTTACCTGTATCAGTCCTTTATCAAACCTGTTACCTGTATCAGTCCATACCTGTATCAGCCCTTTATTAAACCTGTTACCTGTATCAGTCCTTTATTAAACCTGTTACCTGTATCAGTCCTTTATTAAACCTGTTACCTGTATCAGTCCTTTATTAAACCTGTTACCTGTATCAGTCCTTTATCAAACCTGTATCAGTCCTTTATTAAACCTGTTACCTGTATCAGCCCTTTATCAAACCTGTTACCTGTATCAGTCCTTTATCAAACCTGTTACCTGTATCAGTCCTTTATCAAACCTGTATCAGTCCTTTATTAAACCTGTTACCTGTATCAGTCCTTTATTAAACCTGTTACCTGTATCAGTCCTTTATTAAACCTGTTACCTGTATCAGTCCTTTATTAAACCTGTTACCTGTATCAGTCCTTTATCAAACCTGTTACCTGTATCAGTCCTTTATTAAACCTGTTACCTGTATCAGTCCTTTATTAAACCTGTTACCTGTATCAGTCCTTTATTAAACCTGTTACCTGTATCAGTCCTTATCAAACCTGTTCAGTCCTTTATTAAACCTGTTACCTGTATCAGTCCTTTATTAAACCTGTTACCTGTATCAGTCCTTTATAAACCTTAAACCTGTTACCTGTATCAGTCCTTTATTAAACCTGTTACCTGTATCAGTCCTTTATCAAACCTGTTACCTGTATCAGTCCTTTATTAAACCTGTTACCTGTATCAGTCCTTTATTAAACCTGTTACCTGTATCAGTCCTTTATCAAACCTGTTACCTGTATCAGTCCATACCTGTATCAGCCCTTTATTAAACCTGTTACCTGTATCAGTCCTTTATCAAACCTGTTACCTGTATCAGTCCATACCTGTATCAGTCCTTTATTAAACCTGTTACCTGTATCAGTCCTTTATTAAACCTGTTACCTGTATCAGTCCTTTATCAAACCTGTTACCTGTATCAGTCCTTTATTAAACCTGTTACCTGTATCAGTCCTTTATTAAACCTGTTACCTGTATCAGTCCTTTATTAAACCTGTTACCTGTATCAGTCCTTTATTAAACCTGTTACCTGTATCAGTCCTTTATCAAACCTGTTGTATCAGTCCTTTATCAAACTGTATCAGTCCTTTATCAAAACCTGTTACCTGTATCAGTCCTTTATTAAACCTGTACCTGTATCAGTCCTTTATTAAACCTGTTACCTGTATCAGTCCTTTATCAAACCTGTTACCTGTATCAGTCCTTTATTAAACCTGTTAAACCTGTTACCTGTATCAGTCCTTTATTAAACCTGTTACCTGTATCAGCCTGTTAAACCTGTATCAGTCCTTTATCAAACCTGTTACCTGTATCAGTCCTTTATCAAACCTGTTACCCTGTATCAGTCCTTTATTAAACCTGTTACCTGTATCAGTCCTTTATTAAACCTGTTATCCTGTTATCAGTCCTTTATTAAACCTGTTACCTGTATCAGTCCTTTATTAAACCTGTTACCTGTATCAGTCCTTTATCAAACCTGTTACCTGTACCTGTATCAGTCCTTTATTAAACCTGTTACCTGTATCAGTCCTTTATCAAACCTGTTACCTGTATCAGTCCTTTATCAAACCTGTTACCTGTATCAGTCCTTTATCAAACCTGTTACCTGTATCAGTCCTTTATTAAACCTGTTACCTGTATCAGTCCTTTATCAAACCTGTTACCTGTATCAGTCCTTTATTAAACCTGTTACCAGTATCAGTCCTTTATTAAACCTGTTACCCTGTTACCTGTATCAGTCCTTTATCAAACCTGTTACCTGTATCAGTCCTTTATCAAACCTGTTACCTGTATCAGTCCTTTATTAAACCTGTTACCTGTATCAGTCCTTTATTAAACCTGTTACCTGTATCAGCCCTTTATCAAACCTGTTACCTGTATCAGTCCTTTATTAAACCTGTTACCTGTATCAGTCCTTTATTAAACCTGTTACCTGTATCAGTCCTTTATTAAACCTGTTACCTGTATCAGTCCTTTATTAAACCTGTTACCTGTATCAGTCCTTTATTAAACCTGTTACCTGTATCAGTCCTTTATTAAACCTGTTACCTGTATCAGCCCTTTATTAAACCTGTTACCTGTATCAGTCCATACCTGTATCAGTCCTTTATTAAACCTGTTACCTGTATCAGTCCTTTATTAAACCTGTTACCTGTATCAGTCCTTTATTAAACCTGTTACCTGTATCAGTCCTTTATTAAACCTGTTACCTGTATCAGTCCTTTATCAAACCTGTTACCTGTATCAGTCCTTTATTAAACCTGTTACCTGTATCAGTCCTTTATTAAACCTGTTACCTGTATCAGTCCTTTATTAAACCTGTTACCTGTATCAGTCCTTTATCAAACCTGTTACCTGTATCAGTCCTTTATCAAACCTGTTACCTGTATCAGTCCTTTATCAAACCTGTTACCTGTATCAGTCCTTTATTAAACCTGTTACCTGTATCAGTCCTTTATCAAACCTGTTACCTGTATCAGTCCTTTATTAAACCTGTTACCTGTATCAGTCCTTTATCAAACCTGTTACCTGTATCAGTCCTTTATTAAACCTGTTACCTGTATCAGTCCTTTATCAAACCTGTTACCTGTATCAGTCCTTTATTAAACCTGTTACCTGTATCAGTCCTTTATTAAACCTGTTACCTGTATCAGTCCTTTATCAAACCTGTTACCTGTATCAGTCCTTTATTAAACCTGTTACCTGTATCAGTCCTTTATTAAACCTGTTACCTGTATCAGTCCTTTATTAAACCTGTTACCTGTATCAGTCCTTTATCAAACCTGTTACCTGTATCAGTCCTTTATTAAACCTGTTACCTGTATCAGTCCTTTATCAAACCTGTTATGATCCAGATCTGAAAAGCCTGTAAGAAGTTGTTGTTGATGGCACTACTTGTGTAGTTGTCATGACAACCTAAAGTCACCAATAAAGTTGATTATAAAGGTTTGCTAGAAGAGGTTCTCCTGTTCTGATTGCAGTATTACCTGAGGGTTTGTTTGTGGAAGATCATTGTTACATGATTCAGATTCTTAAAGGGGGGCTCAACTTCCTGATGTAGCCTTGTTCATTTTGCAGTGTGGTTTGATATGTGTGTGTGTGTGTGTGTGTGTGTGTGTGTGTGTGTGTGTGTGTGTGTGTGTGTGTGTGTGTGTGTGTGTGTGTGTGTGTGTGTGTGTGTGTGTGTGTGTTTGTGTGTTTGCAATGGGAAGAGTTAGCCAAATTATTTGCCTGCTTCCAGCTGGTTGGTGTGCAACCACGTGCGGTTTTTACTTTGGATAGTCTATCTCCGAGGCTAGTTGGGGACCGTCAATACATTTTAACATTGTCCCATGTATTAACTAGCAGGGACACATTTCCAAACCATTACAATCTGGTTATCAAACCTGTTACCTGTATCTGAGATCTTGAAGTAGTTGTCTCCCTTTGCTCTGTAGGGCGGCTTTTAAATGGTGGTGATACCTTTCCTGGTTCGAGGCGAGGAGCGCTGTTACCTGATGTGGGCAGGTTTTAAATGAACTTAACCTGTTGTGACTCTGGTACAGACTGACTTTAAGACATTTACATTTACATTTAAGTCATTTAGCAGGCGCTCTTATCAGTCGACTTACAAACCTGTTACGTTCACCTTAAGACATCCCATGGAACCTGTGCATCAAATCTTTTATTAAACCTTTTACCTGTATTCAAGGTCCTTTCCAGGTGTCAATTGACCTGTTACCTGTCCAGAGCAGCGAACAGTTTTGACTGGGCTGCGCAACCTGTTACTTCCTCAGTGGTATTAAAGGCCAGTTGGATGAACGCAGTGCCCTTGTTTTGGGTGTAGGGCCTGATCAGTCCTTTAGGTACTGAAACACAGCTCCGTTATCAAGCACCATGGTCTTGTAGCAGATCAAACCAGTGGGCGGAGGGGCCTGTACCTGAGAGAACTTTATCAAACCTGTTACCTGTATCAGCCTGCGGCGTTCTGGATCAGTTGTAGGGGTTTAATGGCCTTTAGCCTTTATCAAACCTGTTACAAATCCTGACAGTGCCTGGATTAGGACCTGCGCTGCTTCCTGTGTCAGTCCTTTATGTTGTAACCATGTTACCTGATCGGGCCACACCTTGATGTTAGTTGAGAACGACAGGGTGTTGTCCAGGATCACGCCAAGGTTCTTAGCGCTCTGGGGAAACACAATGGAGTTGTCACCTGATATCATGGAATGGGCAGTCCTTCCCCGGGAGGAAGATCAGCTCCGTCTTGCCGAAGCCTGTGGTGATCAAATCATCCACACTGATACCTGTGCCAGACATGCAAACCTGTTACCTGGTCATCAGAAGGGGAAAGGAGAGATTAATTGTATCAGTCTGCACTGTGGAGCCATGAGGTTATGACAGACACTTGGTAACCTGTACAGAGCCCTGGGGGACGCCAGTGGTGAGAGCGCGTGGTGAGGAGACAGATTCTCCAAAATTATCCTATTTAAATGTTGTACTCCATTTTGTCAGAATAAATGTTTCTGACTTATAGCACTAACTGAAGTTTATTTAGTGCTTTATCCGGGTAGCCGGAAAGTAGAGCATTGTAGTAGTCTAATCTATAAGTAACAAAAGCATGGATACATTTTTCTGCATCATTTTTGGACAGAAAGTTTCAGATTTTTGCAATGTTACATAGATGGAAAAAAGCTGTCCTTGAAACAGTCTTGATATGTTCGTCAAAAGAGAGATCAGGTTCCAGAGTAACACTGAGGTCCTTCACAGTTTTATTTGAGACGACTATACAACCATCAAGATAAATTGTCAGATTCAACAGAAGATCTCTTTGTTTCTTGGGACCTAGAACAAGCATCTCTGTTTTGTCCGAGTTTAAAAGTAGAAAGTTTGCAGCCATCCACTTCCTTATGTCTGAAACACAGGCTTCTAGCGAGGGCAATTTTGGGGCTTCACCATGTTTCATTTAAATGTACAGCTGTGTGTCATCCGCATAGCAGTGAAAGTTAACATTATGTTTTCGAATGACATCCCCAAGAGGTAAAATATATAGTGAAAACAATAGTGGTCCTAAAACGGAACCTTGAGGAACACCGAAATTTACAGTTGATTTGTCAGAGGACAAACCGTTCACAGAGACAAACTGATATCTTTCAGACAGATAAGATCTAAACCAGGCCAGAACTTGTCTGTGCAGTCCAATTTGGGATTCCAATCCCTCCAAAAGAATGTGGTGATCGATGGTATCAAAAGCAGCACTAAGGTCTAGGAGCACGAGGACAAATGCAGAGCCTTGGTCTGACGCCATTAAAAGGTCATTTACCACCTTCACGAGTGCATTCTCAGTGCTATGATGGGGTCTAAAACCAGACTGAAGCATTTCGTATACATTGTTTGTCTTCAGGAAGGCAGTAAGTTGCTGCGAAACAGCTTTTTCTAACATTTTTGAGAGGAATGGAAGATTCGATATAGGCAGATAGTTTTTAATATTTTTTGGGTTAAGGTTTAGCTTTTTCAAGAGAGGCTTTATTACTGCCACTTTTAGTGAGTTTGGTACACATCCGGTGGATAGAGAGCCGTTTATTATGTTCAACATAGGAGGGCCAAGCACAGGAAGCAGCTCTTTCAGTAGTTTAAATGGAATAGGGTCCAGTATGCAGCTTGAAGGTTTAGAGGCCAAGATTATTTTCATCATTGTGTCAAGAGATATAGTACTAATACACTTGAGCGTCTCTCTTGATCCTAGGTCCTGGCAGAGTTGTGCAGACTCAGGACAACTGAGCTTTGGAGGAATACGCAGGTTTAAAGAGGAGTCCGTAATTTGCTTTCTAATGATCACGATCTTTTCCTCAAAGAAAGTCATGAATTTATTACTGCTGAAGTGATAGCCATCCTCACTTGGGGAATGCTGCTTGTTAGTTAGCTTTGGGACAGTATCAAAAATACATTTTGGATTGTTGTTATTTTCCTCAATTAAGTTGGAAAAATAGGATGATGGAGCAGCAGTGAGGGCTCTTCGATACTGCACGGTACTGTCTTTCTTCCTAGGTTCTGGCCTTTCTTGCTTGCTGTTTGGGGTTTTAGGCTGGGTTTCTGTACAGCACTTTGAGAGATCAGCTGATGTACGAAGGGCTATATAAATACATTTGATATGATTGATTGAGTAGAGTAGAACACAGTACAGTAGAATAGAACACAGTAGAGTAGAACACAGTAGAGTAGAATAGAACACAGAAGAGTAGAATAGAACACAGAAGAGTAGAATAGAACACAGAAGGGTAGAACACAGTACAGTAGAGTAGAACACAGTACAGTAGAATAGAACACAGTAGAGTAGAATACAACACAGAAGAGTAGAACACAGTACAGTAGAACACAGAAGAGTAGAACACAGTACAGTAGAACACAGAACATTAGAGTAGAACACAGTACAGTACAGTAGAGTATAACACAGTACAGTAGAACACAGTACAATACAACACACTAGAGAAGAACACAGTACAGTAGAACACAGTAGAGTAGAACACAGTACAGTGGAGTAGAACACACAAGAGTAGAACACAGTATAGTAGAACACAGTAAAGTAGAGTAGAACACAGTACAGTAGAGTAAAACACAGTAGAGTAGAACACAGTAGAGTAGAGTAGAACAAAGTAGAGTACAGTAGAACAAAGTAGAACACAGTACAGTAGAACACAGTACAGTAGAATAGAACACAGTAGAGTAAAACACATTAGAAGAGAGTAAAGTAGGACACAATATAGTAGAACACAGTATATTAGAAAACAGTACAGTAGAACACAGTATAGTACAACACAGTACAGTAGAATACAGTACAGTAGAACACAGCACAGTTGAGTAGAACACAGTACAGTGGAGTAGAACACACAAGAGTAGAACACAGTATAGTAGAACACAGTAAAGTAGAGTAGAACACAGTACAGTAGAGTAAAACACAGTAGAGTAGAACACAGTAGAGTAGAGTAGAACAAAGTAGAGTACAGTAGAACAAAGTAGAACACAGTACAGTAGAACACAGTACAGTAGAATAGAACACAGTAGAGTAAAACACATTAGAAGAGAGTAAAGTAGGACACAATATAGTAGAACACAGTATATTAGAAAACAGTACAGTAGAACACAGTATAGTACAACACAGTACAGTAGAATACAGTACAGTAGAACACAGCACAGTTGAGTAGAACACAGTATAGTAGAACACAGTACAGTAGAACACGGTAGAGTAGAACACAGTACAGTAGAACACAGTACAGTAGATTAGAACAGAGTAGAGTACAGTAGAGTACAGTATAGTAGAGTACAGTAGTTCAGTAGAGTTCAGTACAATAGAGTAGAGTTCAGCAGAGTAGTTCCATTGAACTTGTCATACAAATCAACGCATTTTAATGAATTATATGAAGAGTGCCTTGGTCCACTTTTCTTTTTGACACATTGTGTTTGAATTAGAATCCGTATCTAGTCATCTTGTTATATTTTCTGTTTACTTTGCTGAAGCCATATGGTTGCTTTTGTCTGTCCTCAGGCCTGTTGGGAAGCCAAAGTCATTCTGCTACTCAGAGTGGTAAACCGGCCTTTACTGATTCTGACAGCACATCTATCAGCTTGCTGACAGCTCTTGGCAAACTGTTGGAAAAAAAAGTTTGACCAAATACAATGCAATTTCTCTGTAAACAAATGAATAAACGACTTTCAGCATGCTTATAGAGAAGGGCACTCAACATGTCCTGCACTGAGGACAAGTATATTAGAGGGTCTAGTTTGAGAAACAGACGCCTCACAAGTCCTCAACTGGCAGCTTCATTAAATAGTACCCACAAAACACCAGTCTCAACTTCAACAGTGAAGAGGCGACTCCGGGATGCTGGCCTTTTAGGCCATTGTATTTAGAAATTTGCAAAAGGCAAACAGACAGCAGCAACCAACCATAGAAATATAACCCATAGATGGTAGTTCCCATTCAAGTCAGGACTGGCAGCCATAGAAATACAACCCATAGATGGCAGTTCCCATTCAAGTCAGGACTGGCAGCCATAGAAATATAACCCATAGATGGCAGTTCCCATTCAAGTCAAGACTGGCAGCCATAGAAATATAACCCATAGATGGTAGTTCCCATTCAAGTCAGGACTGGCAGCCATAGAAATATAACCCATAGATGGTAGTTCCCATTAAAGTCAAGACTAGCAGCCATAGAAATATAACCCATAGATGGCAGTTCCCATTCAAGTCAGGACTGGCAGCCATAGAAATATAATCCATAGATGGCAGTTCCCATTCAAGTCAAGACTAGCAGCCATAGAAATATAGTGTACCCATGAGTTTAATAGACAAATTACCAGGTTCCACAACTCTTCTATGGATTATATGTCTACGGCCATAACACAACAAGGTGTATATTTGGCACGCATGCTGGGCCAACTGTAGGCAACCGGTAACCATGCTGGGCCAACTGTAGGCAACCGGTAACCATGCTGGGCCAACTGTAGGCAACCGGTAACCATGCTGGGCCAACTGTAGGCAACCGGTAACCATGCTGGGCCAACTGTAGGCAACCGGTAATCATGCTGGGCCAACTGTAGGCAACCGGTAACCATGCTGGGCCAACTGTAGGCAACCGGTAATCATGCTGGGCCAACTGTAGGCAACCGGTAATCATGCTGGGCCAACTGTAGGCAACCGGTAATCATGCTGGGCCAATTGTAGGCAACCGGTAATCATGCTGGGCCAACTGTAGGCAACCGGTAATCATGCTGGGCCAACTGTAGGCAACCGGTAATCATGCTGGGCCAATTGTAGGCAACCGGTAATCATGCTGGGCCAACTGTAGGCAACCGGTAATCATGCTGGGCCAATTGTAGGCAACCGGTAACCATGCTGGGCCAACTGTAGGCAACCTGTACTCATGCTGGGACAACTGCAGGCAACCGGTAACCATGCTGGGCCAACTGTAGGCAACCGGTAATCATGCTGGGCCAACTGTAGGCAACCGGTAATCATGCTGGGCCAACTGTAGGCAACCGGTAATCATGCTGGTCCAATTGTAGGCAACCGGTAACCATGCTGGGCCAACTGTAGGCAACCGGTAATCATGCTGGGCCAACTGTAGGCAACCGGTAATCATGCTGGGCCAACTGTAGGCAACCGGTAATCATGCTGGTCCAATTGTAGGCCACCTGTAATCATGCTGGGCCAATTGTAGGCAACAGGTAATAATGATGGTCCAACTGTAGGCAACCGGTAATCTTGCTGGGCCAACTAGTAATCATGCTGGGCCAACTGGTAACTGATAATCATGCTGGTCCAACTGGTAACTGATAATCATGCTGGGCCAACTGGTAACTGATAATCATGCTGGTCCAACTGGTAACTGATAATCATGCTGGTCCAACTGGTAATCATGCTGGTCCAACTGGTAACTGATAATCATGCTAGGCCAACTGGTAACTGATAATCATGCTGGTCCAACTGGGAACTGGTAATCATGCTGGGCCAACTGGTAACTGATAATCATGCTGGTCCAACTGGTAACTGATAACCATGCTGGTCCAACTGGTAACTGATAATCATGCTGGTCCAACTGGGAACTGGTAATCATGCTGGGCCAACTGGTAACTGATAATCATGCTGGTCCAACTGGTAACTGATAATCATGCTGGTCCAACTGGTAACTGATAATCATGCTGGTCCAACTGGGAACTGGTAATCATGCTGGGCCAACTGGTAACTGATAATCATGCTGGTCCAACTGGTAACTGATAATCATGCTGGGCCAACTGGTAACTGATAATCATGCTGGTCCAACTGGCAACTGATAATCATTTTTCAAACTAATCCTGATTCAGATGACCATCCTACCCATGCTAGATTATGGAGACATAATTTATAGAGCGGCAGGTAAGGGTGCTCTCGAGCAGCTAGATGTTCTTTACCATTCTGCCATCAGATTTGCCACCAATGCTCCTTATAGGACACATCACTGCACTCTATACTCCTCTGTAAACTGGTCATCTCTGTATACCCGTCGCAAGACCTACTGGTTGATGCTTATTTATGCAACCCTCATAGGCCTCACTCTCCCCTATCTGAGATATCTACTGCAGCCCTCATCCTCCACATACAACACCTGTTCACTCCCCTATCTGAGATACCTACTGCAGCCCTCATCCTCCACATACAACACCTGTTCACTCTCCTATCTGAGATATCTACTGCAGCCCTCATCCTCCACATACAACACCTGTTCACTCCCCTATCTGAGATACCTACTGCAGTCCTCATCCTCCACATACAACACCTGTTCACTCCCCCCTACCTGAGATATCTACTGCAGCCCTCATCCTCCACATACAACACCTGTTCTGCCAGTCACATTCTGTTAAAGGTCCACAAAGCACACACATCCCTGGGTCGCTCCTCTTTTCAGTTCACTGCAGCTAGCGACTGGAACGAGCTGCAACAAACACTCAAACGGGAGTTTGATCTCAATCTCTTCATTCAATGGCTCAATCATGGACACTCTTGCTGACAGTTGTGGCTGCTTGGCGTGATGTTTTGTTGTCTCTACCTTCTTGACCTTTGTGCTCTTGTCTGTGCCCAATAATGTTTGTACCATGTTTTGTGCTGCTACCATGTTGTGTTGGTACCATGTTGTGTTGCTACCATGTTGTGTTGCTACCATGTTGTGTTGCTACCATGTTTTGTGCTGCTACCATGTTGTGTTGGTACCATGTTGTGTTGGTACCATGTTGTGTTGGTACCATGTTGTGTTGCTACCATGTTGTGTTGGTACCATGTTGTGTTGCTACCATGTTTTGTGCTGCTACCATGTTGTGTTGGTACCATGTTGTGTTGGTACCATGTTGTGTTGGTACCATGTTGTGTTGCTACCATGTTGTGTTGGTACCATGTTGTGTTGCTACCATGTTTTGTTCTGCTACCATGTTGTGTTGGTACCATGTTGTGTTGGTACCATGTTGTGTTGGTACCATGTTGTGTTGGTACCATGTTGTGTTGCTACCATGTTGTGTTGCTACCATGTTGTTGTCATGTTGTGTTGCTACCATGCTGTGTTGTCGTGTGTTGCTACCATGTTGTGTTGCTACCATGTTGTGTTGGTACCATGCTATGTTGCTACCATGCTGTGTTGTCATGTGTTGCTACCATGTTGTGTTGGTACCATGCTATGTTGCTACCATGCTGTGTTGTCATGTTGTGTTGCTGCCATGCTGTGTTGTTGTCTTAGGTCTCACTTTATGTAGTGTTGTGTTCTCTCGTCGTGATGTGAGTTTAATCCTATATTATTATTATTTTTTATCCCAGGCCCCCGTCCCGGCAGGAGTCCTTTTGCCTTTTGGTAAGCTGTCATTGTAAATAAGAATTTGTTATTTAACTGACTTGCCTAGTTAAATAAAGGTTAAATCATCTTTATTTAAATGTTTTTAAATCCTGGCATGGTTTAGGTCCACTTGTAGAATCTATGTCAAGGAGTATTGAATCTGTTCTGGCAGCTCACTGTGTCCCAGCACCCTTGAAGACACTACGTTGGGTAATCCTTCCTTTTGGCAGTTTCCTGTATGTGCTTGTGATCACATTTAATCCACAGTTATTTTTGAGACACTATTGATCCTCTGTGACTAAATTTTGCTCTGTGGTGTATTTTGAACATTGAGAGCGGGCTCCTGTGTTTGCCCCCAGAATCCTCCTGTGGTTGCCCCCAGAATCCTCCTGTGTTTGCCCCCAGAATCCTCTTGTGTTTGCCCCCAGAATCCTCTTGTGTTTGCCCCCAGAATCCTCCTGTGGTTGCCCCCAGAATCCTCTTGTGTTTGCCCCCAGAATCCTCCTGTGGTTGCCCCCAGAATCCTCCTGTGTTTGCCCCCAGAATCCTCCTGTGGTTGCCCCCAGAATCCTCCTGTGTTTGCCCCCAGAATCCTCCTGTGTTTGCCCCCAGAATCATCCTGTGGTTGCCCCCAGAATCCTCATGTGTTTGCCCCCAGAATCCTCCTGTGGTTGCCCCCAGAATCCTCATGTGTTTGCCCCCAGAATCCTCCTGTGGTTGCCCCCAGAATCCTCCTGTGTTTGCCCACCCGCTGACTCACACAATTGACCAGTCACAGCCAGATTTATTATGCATTGATATATATATATATATATATATATATATATATTAAAGTTAATCAGTTAACCAATCAAGGCAGGATCCCCCAGTTGCCCACAGAATCCTCCTGTGATCGACAGTTGCAGTAAGAGGTTGAAAGTGAAACGAAATGGGGAATTACCTTCAACTAAATGTGTTGAATAAACACAGGCAGACACTACACTGGGCAGACCAAGGCTCTGAGTGATCCCATCGATGTGTTTAAGGAGGCTGTTCAACTGAAACCCAAGGCCAGTAACATGTCGGACTTTGTGAACTATTCTGAGCATCAGTTGCTGACACCAGGGTGAGGGTTAAAGTGGGGGTTGTAGTGGCTGTTGCGTGTGTGCCTCCAGTCCACTAGACCCACCCACAGGAATGAGTGACCAGCCAGCCACTAGGAGTAGTTTGTTTGACAAGCTGCACCTCCAATGTTGTGAAATAACTTTGCTTATAGCTGTTGCTCTCCTCTCCCAGTTCAGACCCCCCCCCCCCCCCCCTCCCCACGGTTTGAGTGAGATGCCCAGGTACGTCAGATCCATTTCTGGGTGTAGCTCTATGCATTTTCTGACGGCTGGGATGTGGAGGTAGCGTTTTAAATTCAGTCAGAGTTTGGATGAAAGGTTGAGGTCTTTCTGTGAGGAGGGTAGAGAGGGTATAGCGTCTCCTATCGGGACCTTGGATCTGTGAACAGAGGACAGAGCAGAATTCCTATAGTGACACATGGTCCAGAGTGACAGGGACATCTGCTGCAGCGCCAGCCCAGTGACAGGGAGAGGGAAGGGGGGGGGGGGACACTGGGGCGCTGGACATTCCTTTCACAGGGGTGCGGAGGGAGCAGATATTCTGGGATACCGCTGCCAGCACTTCGCAGGGAGACGTGTTTCTGCAGCGTTTTTCGAAAGCAGAATCTCTTCGGGAAATGAACTGTGAACTCTTAAAGGTGTTGGATCGAGGAAGTAGGAAGTAGGACACGTTTGGTTTTTCCTTTCGCCTCGTCCTCAACGTGATTAGGTATGAAGGTGTTAGTTGGCTGGTCCTTTAAAGTCCTGGATCCAGTTTCCTCCCAGTCATCCTGACCCGTCGCCTGCCGGAGCTGAGAGAGTTGCATCAGAGAGAGAGATATAGAGACCTACTGGATCAGAGAGAGAGATATAGAGACCTACTGGATCAGAGAGAGAGATATAGAGACCTACTGGATCAGAGAGAGAGGCCCTAGTACCACAGAGAAGAACGTCAGAGAATTGTAGATCGTTAGAGGATCCTCAGTCTTTACGACCAGATCTTTCTTAACATAACCCACTGTACATGGGCAAGGATCTATTTTCTTAACATAACCCACTGTACATGGGCAAGGATCTATTTTCTTAACATAACCCACTGTACATGGGCAACGAACTACTTTCTTAACATAACCCACTGTACATGGGCAAGGATCTACTTTCTTGGTCCTCCACTGAAAGCCAAACAACACCTAAACGGATGAATATTTTTATGAGGCACCTCCTTGTAGCAGAGATGGGCCAGGACCAAACCAAGCAGCAGGTAGAGAAAGGCTTAAAGCTGTACCAGGCCAATCAGACTGACAAAGCCCTGCATGTCTGGACCAAGGTGCTGGAGAAGACCTCAGACCCCGGGGGGAAGTTCAGAGTGCTGGGCTGTCTCATCACCGCCCACTCTGAGATGGGGAAGTATAAAGAGATGCTCAAGGTAAAACAGAGAGAGAGAGAGAGAGAGAGAGAGTCCCTGTCAAATTCACTAGCCATGTTGAAGTAGATGTTTTCTAATTTCTCATCAGTTCAACATACTGTTATTGAAGTGTTGAGATGTTAGATATTTGGGCAGCATGTCACACAGTTGTAGACACATTCCACATCCTGATTGGACAGTTGATATTAGGCATTAGTTGAGTTAGACAAAAAAAAAACTATTTCATAGGATAGACTTTGTAGTATGATCTTCTGATTTCCTCCAGGTCCTGTATGTATTATGTAAAGGATATCTTGAAGTGTCCATCTTTTTGGGATTATAACGCAGCACTATCAATTTTTATAGCAGCAAGGGTCGGAACTGAAATGATTTTCCAATCGTTTTGTTCTGAACATAAAAAAGCTTTTTTACGTTCCACTGTTCCAACCAACAAAATAATGTAATGAACCGGTTCGAAAAACGAAAACAAAAAGTACCGGTTTATATCGTTCTTTTCTGTTCCTTTTTTTAACCTGAAATCAACAGTTGTTTACATTTATCTCATTAAATTACTTCACCAATCAGTGCAGATGAAGCCGGAAAGCTAGTTGTTTAGACCAATCAGTGCAGATGAAGCCGGAAAGCTAGTTGTTTAGACCAATCAGTGCAGATGAAGCCGGAAAGCTAGTTGTTTAGACCAATCAGTGCAGATGAAGCCGGCAAGCTAGTTGTTTAGACCAATCAGTGCAGATGAAGCAGGCAAGCTAGTTGTTTAGACCAATCAGTGCAGATGAAGCAGGCAAGCTAGTTGTTTAGACCAATCAGTGCAGATGAAGCAGGCAAGCTAGTTGTTTAGACCAATCAGTGCAGATGAAGCAGGCAAGCTAGTTGTTTAGACCAATCAGTGCAGATGAAGCCGGCAAGCTAGTTGTTTAGACCAATCAGTGCAGATGAAGCCGGCCAGCTCGTTGTTCAGATGCATGATGGACACAAGTGTAGTCTATGGCGCAAGACTCAACTGAAATTTTGCAGGTGAGGAGAGAGCAAGAAGGGGTTGAGGAGGAGGCTTGTAGTGTTAAAGGGTAGCTTCTGTCCCTCTCCTCGCCCCAACCTGGGCTCGAACCAGGGACCCTCTGCATACATCAGCAACTACCACCCACGAAGCATCGTTACCCATCGCGCCACAAAAGCCGCGGCCCTTGCAGAGCAAAGGGGAACAACTACTTCAAGGTCTCAGAGCGAGTGACGTCACTGATTGAAACGCTATTAGCTCTCACCCCGCTAACTAGCTAGCCATTTCACACCGGTTACTCTGGGCATCTTGTTATGACATCATTACCTGAATTAGGTCCACAGAATTATACCTAAGAGGAGCGGCTTCTATGGGGGAATGTTGAATAGCTAGCAGAGCAGCAACAACATACCGACTCAACTCCTGTCACTTTAATAATGGAAAATGTATGTAAAAAATGTATCACTAGCCACTTTAAACAATGCCACTTAATATAATGTTTACATACCCTACATTACTCATCTCATATGTAAATACTGTACTCTATACCATCTACTGCATCTTGCCTATGCCGTTCTGTACCATCACTCATTCATATATCTTTATGTACATATTCTTTATCCCTTTACACTTGTAAAGGTAGTTGTTGTGAAATTGTTAGGTTAGATTACTCGTTGGTTATTACTGCATTGCCGGAACTAGAAGCAAAAGCATTTCGCTACACTCACATTAACATCTGCTAACCATTTATATGTGACCATTAACATCTGCTAACCATTTATATGTGACCATTAACATCTGCTAACCATTTATATGTGACCATTAACATCTGCTAACCATTTATATGTGACCATTAACATCTGCTAACCATTTATATGTGACAAATTAAGATTTGATTTGAACTAAAAAAACTTCCTTTGTGTAGCTAATAAATCCAACATGAAACATGATAACTAGGCCTGTAGTATCCTTAACTAGCATTTGAAAAGGTGAATTCGTTCTTCTCTAGCTAATAAATCATCTCTCTTCCTATTTTCTGAATAATAATTGTAATGTCTGGTCAGTAGCCTGTGCTTCAGAGGGGGGAGGGGCATGTAGCCTACACACACACGGGCAAAGATTTTCAGCTGACAGGCAGACACTGGAATAAGTTACTGAGTGACAGAGTGAGGGCTTTGCATAGGTGCTTTGTTGCATTTTTTTGTGGGTCTGAAAAAATTGCCTGGAATGAAAAAGACGGTTCTGTTCCGGAACAGTATGGATCACTTTCGTACCCGGTTCCATTTCTGTTCTTATGCGGATTTTCGGTTCTGTTCCGGAACAGTATGGATCACTTTCGTACCCGGTTCCATTTCTGTTCTTATGCGGATTTTCAGTTCTGTTCCTTGAACCGGTTCCAAGAATGCATGGGGTTTTAAACTGAAATGGCAGTAAATCTGCTGTGAGGTTGTGTGGAGAGATATGATGATGGATATGATGAGTGGATGCTGCTGTTGTCATTAATTTAATGTGTCATCGTGGTGGATGCCAGGGGGCATCGAGATACGTTCTCCAGCTCTTCCATTGCAGCATTTCAACAATGACGAAAGAACATGGTGTTGTTTCAAACCTCTCCTCCTGGGGTTATCCATAGAAATAGATCGGACTAGAATAGACAAAGCCCCTCAGACCATGTCTGAGTATATAATATCTGACTGTAGTACATTCTATTTCTATGGCGTTATCTAAACTGAACCCTGAGGAGCATCAGGGGGTTAATGTGTGGCTTCCACAGGATACAGGCGACTGGGGGCACAGAGAAAGCCTTGCAACCAGAGCTCGGATGTGGGCCTTGTTGACATAAAACTCACTACTCTCTCCTGTACGCACTGCTTAATGAATGCTTCATTTAGGTTAGTTACAGGGCCCCAAAACGGGAGACTGTGAATTAAAACTTGAACTTCTGAAACTTCTTAACTCTTATGTGTTAAGGGTGTCTAAATTGTTCTATATATTTAGGTACATGACATAATTTTATAAATAACAATATTCCATTACTTCTATCCTATCAAAAGGTTTTGTTTTGTGACTGCAAGGCCAGTCCCCCAGCTACAGATTAGGCCTAGTGATGGACAGAAAAGCACTTTCAATAGAGATCTGTCAAGATGGCATATAGTTTTAGTTACAGTATCTACATTGTGTTTCTGGTGTTAGTTATCTACATTGTGTCTATAGTGTTAGTTATCTACATTGTGTCCATAGTGTTAGTTATCTACATTGTGTCCATAGTGTTAGTTATCTACATTGTGTCTATAGTGTTAGTTATCTACATTGTGTCTATAGTGTTAGTTATCTACATTGTGTCTATAGTGTTAGTTATCTACATTGTGTCCATAGTGTTAGTTATCTACATTGTGTCCATAGTGTTAGTTATCTACATTGTGTCTATAGTGTTAGTTATCTACATTGTGTCTATAGTGTTAGTTATCTACATTGTGTCTATAGTGTTATCTACATTGTGTCTACAGTGTTAGTTATCTACATTGTGTCCATAGTGTTAGTTATCTACATTGTGTCTATAGTGTTAGTTATCTACATTGTGTCCATAGTGTTAGTTATCTACATTGTGTCTATAGTGTTAGTTATCTACATTGTGTCTACAGTGTTAGTTATCTACATTGTGTCTATAGTGTTAGTTATCTACATTGTGTCCATAGTGTTAGTTATCTACATTGTGTCCATAGTGTTAGTTATCTACATTGTGTCTATAGTGTTAGTTATCTACATTGTGTCCATAGTGTTAGTTATCTACATTGTGTCTATAGTGTTAGTTATCTACATTGTGTCTACAGTGTTAGTTATCTACATTGTGTCCATAGTGTTAGTTATCTACATTGTGTCTATAGTGTTATCTACATTGTGTCTACAGTGTTAGTTATCTACATTGTGTCTATAGTGTTAGTTATCTACATTGTGTTTCTGGTGTTAGTTATCTACATTGTGTCTATAGTGTTATCTACATTGTGTCCATAGTGTTAGTTATCTACATTGTGTCCATAGTGTTATCTACATTGTGTCCATAGTGTTAGTTATCTACATTGTGTCTATAGTGTTAGTTATCTACATTGTGTCTATAGTGTTAGTTATCTACATTGTGTTTCTGGTGTTAGTTATCTACATTGTGTCTATAGTGTTAGTTATCTACATTGTGTCCATAGTGTTAGTTATCTACATTGTGTCCATAGTGTTATCTACATTGTGTCCATAGTGTTAGTTATCTACATTGTGTCCATAGTGTTAGTTATCTACATTGTGTTTATAGTGTTAGTTATCTACATTGTGTCCATAGTGTTAGTTATCTACATTGTGTTTCTGGTGTTAGTTATCTACATTGTGTCCATAGTGTTAGTTATCTACATTGTGTCTATAGTGTTAGTTATCTACATTGTGTCCATAGTGTTATCTACATTGTGTCCATAGTGTTAGTTATCTACATTGTCTCCATAGTGTTAGTTATCTACATTGTGTCTATAGTGTTAGTTATCTACATTGTGTCCATAGTGTTAGTTATCTACATTGTGTCTATAGTGTTAGTTATCTACATTGTGTCTATAGTGTTAGTTATCTACATTGTGTTTCTGGTGTTAGTTATCTACATTGTGTCTATAGTGTTAGTTATCTACATTGTGTTTCTGGTGTTAGTTATCTACATTGTGTCTATAGTGTTATCTACATTGTGTCCATAGTGTTAGTTATCTACATTGTGTCCATAGTGTTAGTTATCTACATTGTGTCTATAGTGTTAGTTATCTACATTGTGTCTATAGTGTTAGTTATCTACATTGTGTCTATAGTGTTAGTTATCTACATTGTGTCCATAGTGTTAGTTATCTACATTGTGTCCATAGTGTTAGTTATCTACATTGTGTCTATAGTGTTAGTTATCTACATTGTGTCCATAGTGTTAGTTATCTACATTGTGTCTATAGTGTTATCTACATTGTGTCTATAGTGTTATCTACATTGTGTCCATAGTGTTAGTTATCTACATTGTGTCCATAGTGTTAGTTATCTACATTGTGTTTCTGGTGTTAGTTATCTACATTGTGTCTATAGTGTTATCTACATTGTGTCCATAGTGTTAGTTATCTACATTGTGTCCATAGTGTTAGTTATCTACATTGTGTTATCTGTTACATTGTGTCCATAGTGTTATTATCTACATTGTGTCTATGTTAGTGTTAGTTATCTACATGGTGTCCATAGTGTTAGTTATCTACATTGTGTTTATAGTGTTAGTTATCTACATTGTGTCTATAGTGTTATCTACATTGTGTCCATAGTGTTATTATCTACATTGTGTCTATAGTGTTAGTTATCTACATTGTGTCTATAGTGTTAGTTATCTACATTGTGTCCATAGTGTTAGTTATCTACATTGTGTCTATAGTGTTAGTTATCTACATTGTGTCTATAGTGTTAGTTATCTACATTGTGTCCATAGTGTTAGTTATCTACATTGTGTCTATAGTGTTAGTTATCTACATTGTGTCTATAGTGTTAGTTATCTACATTGTGTCTATAGTGTTAGTTATCTACATTGTGTCCATAGTGTTAGTTATCTACATTGTGTCTATAGTGTTATCTACATTGTGTCCATAGTGTTAGTTATCTACATTGTGTCTATAGTGTTAGTTATCTACATTGTGTCTATAGTGTTAGTTATCTACATTGTGTCTAGTGTTAGTTATCTACATTGTGTCCATAGTGTTAGTTATCTACATTGTGTCTATAGTGTTAGTTATCTACATTGTGTCCATAGTGTTAGTTATCTACATTGTGTCTATAGTGTTAGTTATCTACATTGTGTCCATAGTGTTAGTTATCTACATTGTGTCTATAGTGTTATCTACATTGTGTCCATAGTGTTAGTTATCTACATTGTGTCTATAGTGTTAGTTATCTACATTGTGTCTATAGTGTTAGTTATCTACATTGTGTCTATAGTGTTAGTTATCTACATTGTGTCTATAGTGTTAGTTATCTACATTGTGTCTATAGTGTTAGTTATCTACATTGTGTCTATTGTGTCTGTAGTGTTAGTTATCTACATTGTGTCTATGGTGTGTTATCTCTACATTGTGTGTTAGTGTTAGTTATCTACATTGTGTCCATAGTGTTAGTTATCTACATTGTGTCCATAGTGTTAGTTATCTACATTGTGTCTATAGTGTTAGTTATCTACATTGTGTCCATAGTGTTAGTTATCTACATTGTTATCTACATTGTCCATAGTGTTATCTACATTGTGTCCATAGTGTTAGTTATCTACATTGTGTCCATAGTGTTAGTTATCTACATTGTGTCCATAGTGTTAGTTATCTACATTGTGTCCATAGTGTTAGTTATCTACATTGTGTCCATAGTGTTAGTTATCTACATTGTGTCTATAGTGTTAGTTATCTACATTGTGTCTATAGTGTTAGTTATCTACATTGTGTCCATAGTGTTAGTTATCTACATTGTATCTACATTGTGTCTATAGTGTTAGTTATCTACATTGTGTCTATAGTGTTATCTACATTGTGTCTATAGTGTTAGTTATCTACATTGTGTCCATAGTGTTAGTTATCTACATTGTGTCCATAGTGTTAGTTATCTACATTGTGTCCATAGTGTTAGTTATCTACATTGTGTCCATAGTGTTAGTTATCTACATTGTGTCTATAGTGTTAGTTATCTACATTGTGTCTATAGTGTTAGTTATCTACATTGTGTCCATAGTGTTAGTAGTGTTAGTTATCTACATTGTGTCTATAGTGTCTATCTACATTGTGTCTATAGTGTTATCTATAGTGTTATAGTTTATCTACATTGTGTCCATAGTGTTAGTTATCTACATTGTGTCTATAGTGTTAGTTATCTACATTGTGTCTATAGTGTTAGTTATCTACATTGTGTCCATAGTGTTAGTTATCTACATTGTGTCCATAGTGTTAGTTATCTACATTGTGTCCATAGTGTTAGTTATCTACATTGTGTCTATAGTGTGTTATCTACATTGTGTTATAGTTATCTACATTGTGTCCATAGTGTTAGTTATCTACATTGTGTCCATAGTGTTAGTTATCTACATTGTGTCTATAGTGTTATCTACATTGTGTCCATAGTGTTAGTTATCTACATTGTGTCCATAGTGTTAGTTATCTACATTGTGTCTATAGTGTTAGTTATCTACATTGTGTCTATAGTGTTATCTACATTGTGTCTATAGTGTTATCTACATTGTGTCTATAGTGTTAGTTATCTACATTGTGTCTATAGTGTTATCTACATTGTGTCTATAGTGTTATCTACATTGTGTCTATTGTTAGTCTACATTGTGTTAGTGTTATCTACATTGTGTCTATAGTGTTATTATCTACATTGTGTCTATAGTGTTAGTTATCTACATTGTGTCCATAGTGTTATCTACATTGTTATCTACATTGTGTCTATAGTGTTAGTTATCTACATTGTGTCCTATTGTGTCCAGTGTTAGTTATCTACATTGTGTCTATAGTGTTAGTTATCTACATTGTGTCTATAGTGTTAGTTATCTACATTGTGTCTATAGTGTTAGTTATCTACATTGTGTCCATAGTGTTAGTTATCTACATTGTGTCTACATAGTGTTAGTTATCTACATTGTGTCTATAGTGTTAGTTATCTACATTGTGTCCATAGTGTTAGTTATCTACATTGTGTCCATAGTGTTAGTTATCTACATTGTGTCTATAGTGTTAGTTATCTACATTGTGTCTATAGTTTATCTACATTGTGTCTACATTGTGTCTAGTGTTAGTTATCTACATTGTGTCTATAGTGTTATCTACATTGTGTCTATAGTGTTAGTTATCTACATTGTGTCTATAGTGTTAGTTATCTACATTGTGTCTATAGTGTTAGTGTTATAGTGTTATTATCTACATTGTGTCTATAGTGTTAGTTATCTACATTGTGTCTATAGTGTTAGTTATCTACATTGTGTCTATAGTGTTAGTTATCTACATTGTGTCTATAGTGTTAGTTATCTACATTGTGTCCATAGTGTTAGTTATCTACATTGTGTCTTAGTCTACATTGTGTCTACAGTGTTAGTTATCTACATTGTGTCTATAGTGTTATTATCTACATTGTGTCCATAGTGTTATCTACATTGTGTCCATAGTGTTAGTTATCTACATTGTGTCCATAGTGTTAGTCTACATTGTGTCTACAGTGTTAGTTATCTACATTGTGTGTTAGTTATCTACATTGTGTCTAGTGTTATCTACATTGTGTCCATAGTCTACATTGTGTCTATAGTGTTAGTTATCTACATTGTGTCTATAGTGTTAGTTATCTACATTGTGTCCATAGTGTTAGTTATCTACATTGTGTCTATTGTGTCTAGTGTTAGTTATCTACATTGTGTCTATAGTGTTAGTTATCTACATTGTGTCTATAGTGTTAGTTATCTACATTGTGTCTATAGTGTTAGTTATCTACATTGTGTCCATAGTGTTAGTTATCTACATTGTGTCCATAGTGTTAGTTATCTACATTGTGTCTATAGTGTTATCTACATTGTGTCTATAGTGTTAGTTATCTACATTGTGTCTATAGTGTTAGTTATCTACATTGTGTCTATAGTGTTAGTTATCTACATTGTGTCTAGTGTTATATCTACATTGTGTCTATAGTGTTAGTTATCTACATTGTGTCTATAGTGTTAGTTATCTACATTGTGTCTATAGTGTTAGTTATCTACATTGTGTCTATAGTGTTAGTTATCTACATTGTGTCTATAGTGTTAGTTATCTACATTGTGTCTATAGTGTTAGTTATCTACATTGTGTCCATAGTGTTATCTACATTGTGTCTATAGTGTTAGTTATCTACATTGTGTCCATAGTGTTATCTACATTGTGTCTATAGTGTTAGTTATCTACATTGTGTCCATAGTGTTAGTTATCTACATTGTGTCTATAGTGTTAGTTATCTACATTGTGTCTATAGTGTTAGTTATCTACATTGTGTCTATAGTGTTAGTTATCTACATTGTGTCTATAGTGTTAGTTATCTACATTGTGTCTATAGTGTTAGTTATCTACATTGTGTCTATAGTGTTAGTTATCTACATTGTGTCTATAGTGTTAGTTATCTACATTGTGTCCATAGTGTTATCTACATTGTCTACATTGTGTCTATAGTGTTAGTTATCTACATTGTGTCCATAGTGTTAGTTATCTACATTGTGTTTATAGTGTTAGTTATCTACATTGTCTCCATAGTGTTAGTTATCTACATTGTGTCCATAGTGTTATCTATATTGTGTCCATAGTGTTATCTACATTGTGTCCATAGTGTTATCTACATTGTGTCTATAGTGTTAGTTATCTACATTGTGTCCATAGTGTTAGTTATCTACATTGTGTCCATAGTGTTATCTACATTGTGTCCATAGTGTTAGTTATCTACATTGTGTCTATAGTGTTAGTTATCTACATTGTGTCTATAGTGTTAGTTATCTACATTGTGTCTATAGTGTTAGTTATCTACATTGTGTCTATAGTGTTAGTTATCTACATTGTGTCCATAGTGTTAGTTATCTACATTGTGTCCATAGTGTTAGTTATCTACATTGTGTCCATAGTGTTAGTTATCTACATTGTGTCCATAGTGTTATCTACATTGTGTCCATAGTGTTATCTACATTGTGTCTATAGTGTTAGTTATCTACATTGTGTCCATAGTGTTAGTTATCTACATTGTGTCTATAGTGTTAGTTATCTACATTGTGTCCATAGTGTTAGTTATCTACATTGTGTCCATAGTGTTAGTTATCTACATTGTGTCTACAGTGTTAGTTATCTACATTGTGTCCATAGTGTTAGTTATCTACATTGTGTCTATAGTGTTAGTTATCTACATTGTGTCCATAGTGTTAGTTATCTACATTGTGTCCATAGTGTTAGTTATCTACATTGTGTCTATAGTGTTAGTTATCTACATTGTGTCCATAGTGTTAGTTATCTACATTGTGTCTATAGTGTTAGTTATCTACATTGTGTCTATAGTGTTAGTTATCTACATTGTGTCCATAGTGTTAGTTATCTACATTGTGTCTATAGTGTTAGTTATCTACATTGTGTCTATAGTGTTAGTTATCTACATTGTGTCCATAGTGTTATCTACATTGTGTCCACAGTGTTAGTTATCTACATTGTGTCTATAGTGTTAGTTATCTACATTGTGTCCATAGTGTTATCTACATTGTGTCCATAGTGTTATCTACATTGTGTCCATAGTGTTAGTTATCTACATTGTGTCCATAGTGTTATCTACATTGTGTCCACAGTGTTAGTTATCTACATTGTGTCTATAGTGTTAGTTATCTACATTGTGTCTACAGTGTTAGTTATCTACATTGTGTCCATAGTGTTATCTACATTGTGTCTCCAGTGTTAGTTTTCTACATTGTGTACATAGTGTTAGTTATCTACATTGTGTCCATAGTGTTAGTTATCTACATTGTGTCTATAGTGTTATCTACATTGTGTCCATAGTGTTAGTTATCTACATTGTGTCTATAGTGTTATCTACATTGTGTCCATAGTGTTAGTTATCTACATTGTGTCCATAGTGTTAGTTATCTACATTGTGTCTATAGTGTTAGTTATCTACATTGTGTCTATAGTGTTAGTTATCTACATTGTGTCCATAGTGTTAGTTATCTACATTGTGTCTATAGTGTTATCTACATTGTGTCTATAGTCTACATTGTGTCCATAGTGTTAGTTATCTACATTGTGTCTATAGTGTTAGTTATCTACATTGTGTCTATAGTGTTAGTTATCTACATTGTGTCCATAGTGTTAGTTATCTACATTGTGTCCATAGTGTTAGTTATCTACATTGTGTCTATAGTGTTAGTTATCTACATTGTGTCTATAGTGTTAGTTATCTACATTGTGTCTATAGTGTTATCTACATTGTGTCCATAGTGTTAGTTATCTACATTGTGTCCATAGTGTTATGTCCATAGTGTTAGTTATCTACATTGTGTCCATAGTGTTATCTACATTGTGTCCATAGTGTTAGTTATCTACATTGTGTCTATAGTGTTAGTTATCTACATTGTGTCTATAGTGTTAGTTATCTACATTGTGTCTATAGTGTTAGTTATCTACATTGTGTCTATAGTGTTAGTTATCTACATTGTGTCTATAGTGTTAGTTATCTACATTGTGTCCATAGTGTTATCTACATTGTGTCTATAGTGTTAGTTATCTACATTGTGTCCATAGTGTTAGTTATCTACATTGTGTCTATAGTGTTAGTTATCTACATTGTGTCTATAGTGTTAGTTATCTACATTGTGTCCATAGTGTTAGTTATCTACATTGTGTCTATAGTGTTAGTTATCTACATTGTGTCTATAGTGTTAGTTATCTACATTGTGTCCATAGTGTTAGTTATCTACATTGTGTCCATAGTGTTAGTTATCTACATTGTGTCCATAGTGTTAGTTATCTACATTGTGTCTATAGTGTTATCTACATTGTGTCCATAGTGTTAGTTATCTACATTGTGTCCATAGTGTTATCTACATTGTTAGTTATCTACATTGTGTCTATAGTGTTAGTTATCTACATTGTGTTTCTGGTGTTAGTTATCTACATTGTGTCCATAGTGTTAGTTATCTACATTGTGTTTCTGGTGTTAGTTATCTACATTGTGTTTATGGTGTTATCTACATTGTGTCTATAGTGTTAGTTATCTACATTGTGTCTATAGTGTTAGTTATCTACATTGTGTCTATAGTGTTATCTACATTGTGTCTATAGTGTTAGTTATCTACATTGTGTCTATAGTGTTAGTTATCTACATTGTGTCTATAGTGTTATCTACATTGTGTCTATAGTGTTAGTTATCTACATTGTGTCCATAGTGTTATCTACATTGTGTCCATAGTGTTAGTTATCTACATTGTGTCCATAGTGTTATCTACATTGTGTCCATAGTGTTAGTTATCTACATTGTGTCCATAGTGTTAGTTATCTACATTGTGTCTATAGTGTTAGTTATCTACATTGTGTCTATAGTGTTAGTTATCTACATTGTGTCTATAGTGTTAGTTATCTACATTGTGTCCATAGTGTTAGTTATCTACATTGTGTCTATAGTGTTAGTTATCTACATTGTGTCCATAGTGTTAGTTATCTACATTGTGTCCATAGTGTTAGTTATCTACATTGTGTCCATAGTGTTAGTTATCTACATTGTGTCTATCTACATTGTGTCCATAGTGTTAGTTATCTACATTGTGTCCATAGTGTTAGTTATCTACATTGTGTCTATAGTGTTAGTTATCTACATTGTGTCTATAGTGTTAGTTATCTACATTGTGTCCATAGTGTTAGTTATCTACATTGTGTCCATAGTGTTAGTTATCTACATAGTGTTAGTTATCTACATTGTGTCTATAGTGTTATCTACATTGTGTCCATAGTGTTAGTTATCTACATTGTGTCCATAGTGTTAGTTATCTACATTGTGTCCATAGTGTTAGTTATCTACATTGTGTCCATAGTGTTAGTTATCTACATTGTGTCTATAGTGTTAGTTATCTACATTGTGTCCATAGTGTTATCTACATTGTGTCCATAGTGTTAGTTATCTACATTGTGTCTATAGTGTTAGTTATCTACATTGTGTCTATAGTGTTAGTTATCTACATTGTGTCCATAGTGTTATCTACATTGTGTCTCCAGTGTTAGTTTTCTACATTGTGTACATAGTGTTAGTTATCTACATTGTGTACATAGTATTAGTTATCTAGATTGTGTTTATGGTGTTATCTACATTGTGTCCATAGTGTTAGTTATCTACATTGTGTCTATAGTGTTATCTACATTGTGTCCATAGTGTTAGTTATCTACATTGTGTCCATAGTGTTAGTTATCTACATTGTGTCTATAGTGTTAGTTATCTACATTGTGTCTATAGTGTTAGTTATCTACATTGTGTCCATAGTGTTAGTTATCTACATTGTGTCTATAGTGTTAGTTATCTACATTGTGTCCATAGTGTTAGTTATCTACATTGTGTCTATAGTGTTAGTTATCTACATTGTGTCTATAGTGTTATCTACATTGTGTCTATAGTGTTAGTTATCTACATTGTGTCTATAGTGTTAGTTATCTACATTGTGTCTATAGTGTTAGTTATCTACATTGTGTCTATAGTGTTAGTTATCTACATTGTGTCTATAGTGTTAGTTATCTACATTGTGTCTATAGTGTTAGTTATCTACATTGTGTCCATAGTGTTAGTTATCTACATTGTGTCTATAGTGTTAGTTATCTACATTGTGTCTATAGTGTTAGTTATCTACATTGTGTCCATAGTGTTAGTTATCTACATTGTGTCTATAGTGTTAGTTATCTACATTGTGTCTATAGTGTTAGTTATCTACATTGTGTCTATAGTGTTAGTTATCTACATTGTGTCTATAGTGTTAGTTATCTACATTGTGTCCATAGTGTTAGTTATCTACATTGTGTCCATAGTGTTAGTTATCTACATTGTGTCCATAGTGTTAGTGTTATCTATCATTGTGTCCATAGTGTTAGTTATCTACATTGTGTCCATAGTGTTAGTTATCTACATTGTGTCTATAGTGTTATCTACATTGTGTCCATAGTGTTAGTTATCTACATTGTGTCTATAGTGTTAGTTATCTACATTGTGTCTATAGTGTTAGTTATCTACATTGTGTCTATAGTGTTAGTTATCTACATTGTGTCCATAGTGTTAGTTATCTACATTGTGTCCATTGTTAGTCTACATTGTGTCCATAGTGTTAGTTATCTACATTGTGTCCATAGTGTTAGTTATCTACATTGTGTCTATAGTGTTATCTACATTGTGTCTATAGTGTTAGTTATCTACATTGTGTCTATAGTGTTAGTTATCTACATTGTGTCTATAGTGTTAGTTATCTACATTGTGTCCATAGTGTTAGTTATCTACATTGTGTCCATAGTGTTAGTTATCTACATTGTGTCCATAGTGTTAGTTATCTACATTGTGTCTATAGTGTTATCTACATTGTGTCTATAGTGTTAGTTATCTACATTGTGTCTATAGTGTTAGTTATCTACATTGTTATCTACATTGTGTCTATAGTGTTAGTTATCTACATTGTGTCCATAGTGTTAGTTATCTACATTGTGTCCATAGTGTTAGTTATCTACATTGTGTCTATAGTGTTATCTACATTGTGTCCATAGTGTTAGTTATCTACATTGTGTCTATAGTGTTAGTTATCTACATTGTGTCTATAGTGTTAGTTATCTACATTGTGTCTATAGTGTTAGTTATCTACATTGTGTCCATAGTGTTAGTTATCTACATTGTGTCCATAGTGTTAGTTATCTACATTGTGTCCATAGTGTTAGTTATCTACATTGTGTCTATAGTGTTAGTTATCTACATTGTGTCTATAGTGTTAGTTATCTACATTGTGTCTATAGTGTTAGTTATCTACATTGTGTCCATAGTGTTAGTTATCTACATTGTGTCCATAGTGTTAGTTATCTACATTGTGTCCATAGTGTTAGTTATCTACATTGTGTCTATAGTGTTATCTACATTGTGTCTATAGTGTTAGTTATCTACATTGTGTCTATAGTGTTAGTTATCTACATTGTGTCTATAGTGTTAGTTATCTACATTGTGTCCATAGTGTTAGTTATCTACATTGTGTCCATAGTGTTAGTTATCTACATTGTGTCTATAGTGTTAGTTATCTACATTGTGTCTATAGTGTTAGTTATCTACATTGTGTCCATAGTGTTATCTACAATGTGTCTATAGTGTTAGTTATCTACATTGTGTCCATAGTGTTATCTACAATGTGTCTATAGTGTTAGTTATCTACATTGTGTCCATAGTGTTAGTTATCTACATTGTGTCCATAGTGTTAGTTATCTACATTGTCTCCAGTGTTAGTTATCTACATTGTGTCCATAGTGTTAGTTATCTACATTGTGTCTATAGTGTTAGTTATCTACATTGTGTCCATAGTGTTAGTTATCTACATTGTGTCCATAGTGTTAGTTATCTACATTGTCTCCAGTGTTAGTTATCTACATTGTGTCTATAGTGTTAGTTATCTACATTGTGTCCATAGTGTTAGTTATCTACATTGTGTCTATAGTGTTAGTTATCTACATTGTGTCCATAGTGTTAGTTATCTACATTGTGTCTATAGTGTTAGTTATCTACATTGTGTCTATAGTGTTAGTTATCTACATTGTGTCTATAGTGTTAGTTATCTACATTGTGTCTATAGTGTTAGTTATCTACATTGTGTCTATAGTGTTAGTTATCTACATTGTGTCTATAGTGTTAGTTATCTACATTGTGTCTATAGTGTTAGTTATCTACATTGTGTCTATAGTGTTATCTACATTGTGTCTATAGTGTTAGTTATCTACATTGTGTCCATAGTGTTAGTTATCTACATTGTGTCTATAGTGTTAGTTATCTACATTGTGTCTATAGTGTTAGTTATCTACATTGTGTCCATAGTGTTAGTTATCTACATTGTGTCTATAGTGTTAGTTATCTACATGGTGTCCATAGTGTTAGTTATCTACATTGTGTCTATAGTGTTAGTTATCTACATTGTGTCCATAGTGTTATCTACATTGTGTCTATAGTGTTAGTTATCTACATTGTGTCTATACTGTTAATTATTTACATTGGTCCGACCTATTTTGGCCAAATCGTCCTCTCTCTCTCTCTCTCTCCTCCGTCAGTATGCCTTGGCCCAGATAGATACAGCCAGGGAGATGGAGGACCCAGACTACCTGACTGAGGGCTACCTGAACCTGGCTAGGAGCAACGAGAAGCTGTGTGACTTCCAGAAGACTGTGTCCTACTGTAAGACCTGCCTCAACATGCAGGGAACTACTGTCAGTCTGCAACTTAACGGACAGGTGGGTCTCAGCAATAATATACAATAATATTATAATACTGTAATACATGCTGTTTTCGCCTTATTTCCTGTTGCCAAACAAAACAGGGTACATACATAATGGTGGCAGAAAACAAAACACAACAATAAACAACACGTTCTTACAGTAAGAGACAAAACAATAGGAAAATAAAGATAATGGGACCTCTGGGACGTCTGGGACCTCTGGGTGTCTGGGACCTCTGGGACCTCTGGGACCTCTGGGACGTCTGGGACCTCTGGGACGTCTGGGACGTCTGGGACCTCTGGGTGTCTGGGACCTCTGGGACCTCTGGGACCTCTGGGACCTCTGGGACCTCTGGGTGTCTGGATGTCTGGGACCTCTGGGTGTCTGGGACCTCTGGGTGTCTGGATGTCTGGGACCTCTGGGTGTCTGGGACCTCTGGGTGTCTGGGACCTCTGGGTGTCTGGGACCTCTGGGTGTCTGGATGTCTGGGACCTCCGGGTGTCTGGGACCTCTGGGTGTCTGGGACCTCTGGGACGTCTGGGACCTCTGGGTGTCTGGGACCTCTGGGACGTCTGGGACCACCTCTGGGACGTCTGGGACCTCTGGGTGTCTGGGACCTCTGGATGTCTGGGACCTCTGGATGTCTGGGACCTCTGGGACCTCTGGGACCTCTGGATGTCTGGGACCTCTGGGTGTCTGGGACCTCTGGGTGTCTGGGACCTCTGGGTGTCTGGATGTCTGGGACCTCTGGGACCTCTGGGACGTCTGGGACGTCTGGGACCTCTGGGTGTCTGGGACCTCTGGGTGTCTGGGACCTCTGGGTGTCTGGGACCTCTGGGACCTCTGGGTGTCTGGGACCTCTGGGTGTCTGGGACCTCTGGGTGTCTGGGACCTCTGGATGTCTGGATGTCTGGGACCTCTGGGACGTCTGGGACGTCTGGAACTCTGGGACGTCTGGAACTCTGGGACGTCTGGGACCTCTGGGACCTCTGGGACGTCAGGGACGTCTGGGACGTCTGGATGTCTGCGTACATCTGAGTTTACTGAAAAAAATGCCACAATGCAAATGAAGTCAAGGCCTTTACGACTTCTGCCTTTATGACCTCTGCCTCTACTTGTGTTTCCAGGTGTGTCTGAGCATGGGCAACGCGTTCCTGGGCGTCAGTGTGTTCCAGAAGGCTCTAGAGAGCTATGAGAAGGCCCTGCGCTACGCCCACAACAACGATGACAAGATGCTGGAGTCTAGAGTCTGCTGCAGCCTGGGGAACTTCTACATCCAGCTCAAGGTAAAGTGTCGACAGTATGCCTATTATGACGCTCTGAGAAAATGTCCTATATTTGTTATTACATTGGTAAAAAGAGTCTTCGAAGTATTATCAATTCTCAGAAGAGTCCTCCTTCAATTCAACACAGTTATATTTGAGGACACATCTTGTCAAATGCATTTTGGTGCAAAGGCTGAGTGAGCCACATAGGCCCCGGTCAGAGGCCTGTTGTATTCAGGCCTGGTAGAGGCCTGTGTAGTAGTGTGTTTTGTCCCCTACACTGGTCCCAGACTAACTCTGTTGTCCCTAGTACAGTTGTTATTGTAGTTATGTTGTATTCTAGCTTGGTGGAGGCCTGCCTGTGTAGTCGAGGCCTGGGTCTAGCCTGGTAGAGGCCCTGTTGTATTCCGTTTTGACACGTGAGATTTGTCCCAGTAATCCCTAGATTCCAACAAGTGTATTGGTTTCAATCAGGTCCAGATTAGCAGGCGTCCGGAGAATGAAAGTTGAATCTGCTCGCCCTAATAATACAGGACAGACTAAACTCTCAGCGGTTATTCATTAAATCGGCGGTTAGAATATTATGGCATCAAGTTAGAACGCTTATAAAGAGGTAAAGTTTTTATCAAAACTGTAGTGTTGCTGATCCGGACTGCTAAATCTGGCTGTAGACCGAGTGTGTGTTTCACAGAGCTGCCCTCTTGGCAAGGACTCCCTTGTGAAAGAGAGATTCTGACCCGAATGGGATAACATGGTTCAATTAAATAAAAGTTCAATTCCATTTTTAAAATGGACGCCGGCTCATCACGACAGCGTAGCCTAGTGGTTAGAGCGTTGAACAAGGCAGTTAACCCACTGTTCCCTGGTAGGCCATCATTGAAAATAAGAATTTGTACTTAACTGACTTGCCTGGTTAAATAAAGGTAAAATAAATAAAAAACTCATCCATCTGTTCTGTTTCCTCCCATCAGGACTATGAGAAGGCCCTGTTCTTCCTGTGTAAATGATCTGTTACCCTCCCATCAGGACTATGAGAAGGCCCTGTTCTTCCCCTGTAAATGATCTGTTATCCTCCCATCAGGACTATGAGAAAGCCCTGTTCTTCCCCTGTAAATGATCTGTTACCCTCCCATCAGGACTATGAGAAGGCCCTGTTCTTCCTGTGTAAATGATCTGTTACCCTCCCATCAGGACTATGAGAAAGCCCTGTTCTTCCTGTGTAAATGATCTGTTACCCTCCCATCAGGACTATGAGAAAGCCCTGTTCTTCCTGTACATGATCTGTTATGTCCTCCCATCAGGACTATGAGAAAGCCCTGTTCTTCCCCTGTCAATGATCTGTTATGTCCTCCCATCAGGACTATGAGAAGGCCCTGTTCTTCCTGTACATGATCTGTTATGTCCTCCCATCAGGACTATGAGAAAGCCCTGTTCTTCCCCTGTCAATGATCTGTTATGTCCTCCCATCAGGACTATGAGAAGGCCCTGTTCTTCCCCTGTCAATTATCTGTTATGTCCTCCCATCAGGACTATGAGAAAGCCCTGTTCTTCCCCTGTCAATGATCTGTTATGTCCTCCCATCAGGACTATGAGAAAGCCCTGTTCTTCCTGTGTAAATGATCTGTTCTGTTTCCTCCCATCAGGACTATGAGAAGGCCCTGTTCTTCCTGTGTAAATGATCTGTTATGTCCTCCCATCAGGACTATGAGAAGGCCCTGTTCTTCCTGTGTAAATGATCTGTTATGTCCTCCCATCAGGACTATGAGAAGGCCCTGTTCTTCCTGTGTAAATGATCTGTTATGTCCTCCCATCAGGACTATGAGAAAGCCCTGTTCTTCCTGTGTCAATGATCTGTTACCCTCCCATCAGGACTATGAGAAGGCCCTGTTCTTCCTGTGTAAATGATCTGTTACCCTCCCATCAGGACTATGAGAAAGCCCTGTTCTTCCTGTAAATGATGTCATGTCCTCCCATCAGGACTATGAGAAAGCCCTGTTCTTCCCCTGTAAATGATCTGTTATGTCCTCCCATCAGGACTATGAGAAGGCCCTGTTCTTCCTGTGTAAATGATCTGTTACCCTCCCATCAGGACTATGAGAAGGCCCTGTTCTTCCTGTAAATGATGTAATGTCCTCCCATCAGGACTATGAGAAAGCCCTGTTCTTCCTGTGTAAATGATCTGTTATGTCCTCCCATCAGGACTATGAGAAGGCCCTGTTCTTCCTGTGTAAATGATCTGCTATGTCCTCCCATCAGGACTATGAGAAAGCCCTGTTCTTCCCCTGTAAAGCGGCTGAGCTGGTGAATGACTACGGTAAAGGCTGGAGTCTGAAGTACAGGGCCATGAGCCAGTACCACATGTCTGTAGCCTACAGGAAACTGGACCGCCTGCCTGATGCCATGGAGTGCTGTGAGGTAACGTTTATTAGTGTTGTTTAGTATTAGTGGCATTGTTTATTCATCCAGTGAGTTATGATGTATTACCTACATTCCCAGAGATGATACGAGACTAGATACTGCTGTGAACAAGGCTTGGGGTCGACTCCATTTCAATTGCAAAAATCGCTGAAGCTGTAGACTTATATTTGGCTCACTAACTTTAAACATCAGCTATCTGAGCAGCTAACCGATCGCTGCGGCTGTACATAGTCCATCTGTAAATAGCCCATCTGTAAATAGCCCATCCGACTACCTACCTCATCCCCATATTATTTTTGTTTACTTTTCTGCTCACCAGTATCTCTAGTTGCACATCATCATCTGCTCATTTATCACTCCAGTGTTCATTTGCTAAATTGTAATTACTTCGCTACTACGGCCTATTGCCTTACCTCCTTACTGCATTTACACACACTGTATATTGACTTCTTCTATTGTGTTATTGACTGTACGTTTGTTTATTCCATGTGTAACTCTGTGTTGTTGTTTGTGTCGCACTGCTTTGCTTTATCTTGGCCAGGTCGCAGTTGTAAATGAGAACTTGTTCTCAACTGGCCACCCTGGTTAAATAAAGGTGTTCTCAACTGGCCTACCTGGTTAAATAAAGGTGTTCTCAACTGGCCTACCTGGTTAAATAAAGGTGTTCTCAACTAGCCTACCTGGTTAAATAAAGGTGTTCTCAACTGGCCTACCTGGTTAAATAAAGGTGTTCTCAACTGGCCTACCTGGTTAAATAAAGGTGTTCTCAACTGGCCCTACCTGGTTAAATAAAGGTGTTCTCAACTAGCCTACCTGGTTAAATAAAGGTGTTCTCAACTGGCCTACCTGGTTAAATAAAGGTGTTCTCAACTGGCCTACCTGGTTAAATAAAGGTGTTCTCAACTGGCCCTACCTGGTTAAATAAAGGTGTTCTCAACTAGCCTACCTGGTTAAATAAAGGTGTTCTCAACTGGCCTACCTGGTTAAATAAAGGTGTTCTCAACTAGCCTACCTGGTTAAATAAAGGTGTTCTCAACTGGCCCTACCTGGTTAAATAAAGGTGTTCTCAACTGGCCTACCTGGTTAAATAAAGGTGTTCTCAACTGGCCTACCTGGTTAAATAAAGGTGTTCTCAACTGGCCTACCTGGTTAAATAAAGGTGTTCTCAACTGGCCTACCTGGTTAAATAAAGGTAAAATAAAATAAATAAAATAATTCAGAAGGTCAACGGAAAGTTCAATTCAAAGGTGACGGTAGTGGTAGGTGAGTTCAGAAACCACCGTGATATACTCTGCTATTCTGTACCATGTGCAACTCAATATTAGGAAAGTGTTCTTAATGTTTTCTACACTTAGTTGTGTGTCTTTGTGTTAGAGAGGGACAGACCGTATCAGTGACAGATGGGGTCGGCATGCCAGGCAGTGTGTCTTTGTGTTAGAGAGGGACAGACCGTATCAGTGACAGGTGGGGTCGGCATGCCAGGCAGTGTGTCTTTGTGTTAGAGAGGGACAGACCGTATCAGTGACAGGTGGGGTCGGCATGCCAGGCAGTGTGTCTTTGTGTTAGAGAGGGACAGACCGTATCAGTGACAGGTGGGGTCGGCATGCCAGGCAGTGTGTCTTTGTGTTAGAGAGGGACAGACCGTATCAGTGACAGATGGGGTCGGCATGCCAGGCAGTGTGTCTTTGTGTTAGAGAGGGACAGACCGTATCAGTGACAGATGGCATGCCAGGCAGTGTGTCTTTGTGTTAGAGAGGGACAGACCATATCAGTGACAGGTGGGGTCGGCATGCCAGGCAGTGTGTCTTTGTGTTAGAGAGGGACAGACCGTATCAGTGACAGATGGCATGCCAGGCAGTGTGTCTTTGTGTTAGAGAGGAACAGACCGTATCAGTGACAGGTGGCATGCCAGGCAGTGTGTCTTTGTGTTAGAGAGGGACAGACCGTATCAGTGACAGGTGGGGTCGGCATGCCAGGCAGTGTGTCTTTGTGTTAGAGAGGGACAGACCGTATCAGTGACAGGTGGGGTCGGCATGCCAGGCAGTGTGTCTTTGTGTTAGAGAGGGACAGACCGTATCAGTGACAGATGGCATGCCAGGCAGTGTGTATTTGTGTTAGAGAGGGACAGACCGTATCAGTGACAGGTGGGGTCAGCATGCCAGGCAGTGTGTCTTTGTGTTAGAGAGGGACAGACCGTATCAGTGACAGGTGGGGTCGGCATGCCAGGCAGTGTGTCTTTGTGTTAGAGAGGGACAGACCGTATCAGTGACAGGTGGGGTCGGCATGCCAGGCAGTGTGTCTTTGTGTTAGAGAGGGACAGACCGTATCAGTGACAGATGGGGTCGGCATGCCAGGCAGTGTGTCTTTGTGTTAGAGAGGGACAGACCGTATCAGTGACAGGTGGGGTCGGCATGCCAGGCAGTGTGTCTTTGTGTTAGAGAGGGACAGACCGTATCAGTGACAGGTGGGGTCGGCATGCCAGGCAGTGTGTCTTTGTGTTAGAGAGGGACAGACCGTATCAGTGACAGGTGGGGTCGGCATGCCAGGCAGTGTGTCTTTGTGTTAGAGAGGGACAGACCGTATCAGTGACAGATGGCATGCCAGGCAGTGTGTCTTTGTGTTAGAGAGGGACAGACCGTATCAGTGACAGATGGGGTCGGCATGCCAGGCAGTGTGTCTTTGTGTTAGAGAGGGACAGACCGTATCAGTGACAGATGGGGTCGGCATGCCAGGCAGTGTGTCTTTGTGTTAGAGAGGGACAGACCGTATCAGTGACAGGTGGGGTCGGCATGCCAGGCAGTGTGTCTTTGTGTTAGAGAGGGACAGACCGTATCAGTGACAGATGGCATGCCAGGCAGTGTGTCTTTGTGTTAGAGAGGGACAGACCGTATCAGTGACAGGTGGCATGCCAGGCAGTATGTCTTTGTGTTAGAGAGGGACAGACCGTATCAGTGACAGGTGGGGTCGGCATGCCAGGCAGTGTGTCTTTGTGTTAGAGAGGGACAGACCGTATCAGTGACAGGTGGGGTCGGCATGCCAGGCAGTGTGTCTTTGTGTTAGAGAGGGACAGACCGTATCAGTGACAGGTGGGGTCGGCATGCCAGGCAGTATGTCTTTGTGTTAGAGAGGGACAGACCGTATCAGTGACAGGTGGGGTCGGCATGCCAGGCAGTGTGTCTTTGTGTTAGAGAGGGACAGACCGTATCAGTGACAGGTGGGGTCGGCATGCCAGGCAGTGTGTCTTTGTGTTAGAGAGGGACAGACCGTATCAGTGATAGATGGGGCCGGCATGCCAGGCAGTGTGTCTTTGTGTTAGAGAGGGACAGACCGTATCAGTGACAGGTGGGGTCGGCATGCCAGGCAGTGTGTCTTTGTGTTAGAGAGGGACAGACCGTATCAGTGACAGATGGCATGCCAGGCAGTGTGTCTTTGTGTTAGAGAGGGACAGACCGTATCAGTGACAGGTGGGGTCGGCATGCCAGGCAGTGTGTCTTTGTGTTAGAGAGGGACAGACCGTATCAGTGACAGATGGCATGCCAGGCAGTGTGTCTTTGTGTTAGAGAGGGACAGACCGTATCAGTGACAGGTGGGGTCGGCATGCCAGGCAGTGTGTCTTTGTGTTAGAGAGGGACAGACCGTATCAGTGACAGGTGGGGTCGGCATGCCAGGCAGTGTGTCTTTGTGTTAGAGAGGGACAGACCGTATCAGTGACAGGTGGGGTCGGCATGCCAGGCAGTGTGTCTTTGTGTTAGAGAGGGACAGACCGTATCAGTGACAGATGGGGCCGGCATGCCAGGCAGTGTGTCTTTGTGTTAGAGAGGGACAGACCGTATCAGTGACAGATGGGGCCGGCATGCCAGGCAGTATGTCTTTGTGTTAGAGAGGGACAGACCGTATCAGTGACAGGTGGGGTCGGCATGCCAGGCAGTGTGTCTTTGTGTTAGAGAGGGACAGACCGTATCAGTGACAGGTGGGGTCGGCATGCCAGGCAGTGTGTCTTTGTGTTAGAGAGGGACAGACCGTGTTAGAGAGGGACAGACCGTATCAGTGACAGATGGCATGCCAGGCAGTGTGTCTTTGTGTTAGAGAGGGACAGACCGTATCAGTGACAGGTGGGTCGGCATGCCAGGCAGTATGTCTTTGTGTTAGAGAGGGACAGACCGTATCAGTGACAGATGGGGTCGGCATGCCAGGCAGTGTGTCTTTGTGTTAGAGAGGGACAGACCGTATCAGTGACAGGTGGGGTCGGCATGCCAGGCAGTGTGTCTTTGTGTTAGAGAGGGACAGACCGTATCAGTGACAGGTGGGGTCGGCATGCCAGGCAGTGTGTCTTTGTGTTAGAGAGGGACAGACCGTATCAGTGACAGGTGGGGTCGGCATGCCAGGCAGTCTGTCTTTGTGTTAGAGAGGGACAGACCGTATCAGTGACAGGTGGGGTTGGCATGCCAGGCAGTATGTCTTTGTGTTAGAGAGGGACAGACCGTATCAGTGACAGATGGCATGCCAGGCAGTGTGTCTTTGTGTTAGAGAGGGACAGACCGTATCAGTGACAGGTGGGGTCGGCATGCCAGGCAGTGTGTCTTTGTGTTAGAGAGGGACAGACCGTATCAGTGACAGGTGGGGTCGGCATGCCAGGCAGTGTGTCTTTGTGTTAGAGAGGGACAGACCGTATCAGTGACAGGTGGGGTCGGCATGCCAGGCAGTGTGTCTTTGTGTTAGAGAGGGACAGACCGTATCAGTGACAGGTGGGGTCGGCATGCCAGGCAGTGTGTCTTTGTGTTAGAGAGGGACAGACCGTATCAGTGACAGGTGGGGTCGGCATGCCAGGCAGTGTGTCTTTGTGTTAGAGAGGGACAGACCGTATCAGTGACAGATGGGGCCGGCATGCCAGGCAGTATGTCTTTGTGTTAGAGAGGGACAGACCGTATCAGTGACAGGTGGGGTCGGCATGCCAGGCAGTGTGTCTTTGTGTTAGAGAGGGACAGACCGTATCAGTGACAGGTGGGGTCGGCATGCCAGGCAGTGTGTCTTTGTGTTAGAGAGGGACAGACCGTATCAGTTACAGATGGCATGCCAGGCAGTGTGTCTTTGTGTTAGAGAGGGACAGACCGTATCAGTGACAGGTGGGGTCGGCATGCCAGGCAGTATGTCTTTGTGTTAGAGAGGGACAGACCGTATCAGTGACAGATGGGGTCGGCATGCCAGGCAGTGTGTCTTTGTGTTAGAGAGGGACAGACCGTATCAGTGACAGGTGGGGTCGGCATGCCAGGCAGTGTGTCTTTGTGTTAGAGAGGGACAGACCGTATCAGTGACAGGTGGGGTCGGCATGCCAGGCAGTGTGTCTTTGTGTTAGAGAGGGACAGACCGTATCAGTGACAGGTGGGGTCGGCATGCCAGGCAGTGTGTCTTTGTGTTAGAGAGGGACAGACCGTATCAGTGACAGGTGGGGTTGGCATGCCAGGCAGTATGTCTTTGTGTTAGAGAGGGACAGACCGTATCAGTGACAGATGGCATGCCAGGCAGTGTGTCTTTGTGTTAGAGAGGGACAGACCGTATCAGTGACAGGTGGGGTCGGCATGCCAGGCAGTGTGTCTTTGTGTTAGAGAGGGACAGACCGTATCAGTGACAGGTGGGGTCGGCATGCCAGGCAGTGTGTCTTTGTGTTAGAGAGGGACAGACCGTATCAGTGACAGGTGGGGTCGGCATGCCAGGCAGTGTGTCTTTGTGTTAGAGAGGGACAGACCGTATCAGTGACAGGTGGGTCGGCATGCCAGGCAGTGTGTCTTTGTGTTAGAGAGGGACAGACCGTATCAGTGACAGGTGGGGTCGGCATGCCAGGCAGTGTGTCTTTGTGTTAGAGAGGGACAGACCGTATCAGTGACAGGTGGGGTCGGCATGCCAGGCAGTGTGTCTTTGTGTTAGAGAGGGACAGACCGTATCAGTGACAGGTGGGGTCGGCATGCCAGGCAGTGTGTCTTTGTGTTAGAGAGGGACAGACCGTATCAGTGACAGGTGGGGTCGGCATGCCAGGCAGTGTGTCTTTGTGTTAGAGAGGGACAGACCGTATCAGTGACAGGTGGGGCCGGCATGCCAGGCAGTGTGTCTTTGTGTTGTACGATCTTAGACCTCTGGTTTAAAGTGTTCATTAACACAGAGGGGACAGAGTTAACTGTAATACTTTACTGGAGAGACAGAGAAACACCTTGATGTCACTGCTAAGGACTGCAGGAGTGGTGGTGGTTGGGTAGTAGCAGAGCAGTGGGGATGGGTATCCCTAATAGCACCATATTCCCTGTATGGAGCCCTACATTTGACCATAGCCCTGTAGGGCTCTATATAGGGAATAGGGTTCCATTTGACCATAGCCCTGTAGGGCACTATATAGGGAATAGGGTTCCATTTGACCATAGCCCTGTAGGGCACTATATAGGGAATAGGGTGCCATTTGACCATAGCCCTGTAGGGCTCTATATAGGGAATATGGTGCCATTTGACCATAGCCCTGTAGGGCACTATATAGGGAATAGGGTTCCAATATAGGGAATTTCCATTTGACCATAGCCCTGTAGGGCCTTTATAGGGAATAGGGTTCCATTTGACCATAGCCCTGTAGGGCTCTATATAGGGAATAGGGTTCCATTTGACCATAGCCCTGTAGGGGAATAGGGTCTTTGACCATAGCCCTGTAGGGCTCTAGGGAATAGGGTTCCATTTGACCATGGCCCTGTAGGGCTCTATATAGGGAATAGGGTTCCATTTGACCATGGCCCTGTAGGGCTCTATTTCTCATTAGGGAATAGGGTTCCATTTGACCATAGCCCTGTAGGGCTCTATATAGGGAATAGGGTTAGCCCTTTGAATAGGGTTCCATTTGACCATAGCCCTGTAGGGCTCTATATAGGGAATAGGGTTCCATTTGACCATAGCCCTTATAGGGAATAGGGTTCCATTTGATAGCCCTGTAGGGCTCTCCATTTGACCATAGCCCTGTAGGGCACTATATAGGAATAGGGTTCCATTTGACCATAGCCCTGTAGGGAATATAGGGGGTTCCATTTGACCATAGCCCTGTAGGGCACTATATAGGGAATAGGGTGCCATTTGACCATAGCCCTGTAGGGCTCTATATAGGGAATATGGTAGCCCTGTATTTGGGACCATTTGACCATGCCCTGTAGGGCTCTATATAGGGAATAGGGTTCCATTTGACCATAGCCCTGTAGGGCTCTATATAGGGAATAGGGTTCCATTTGACCATAGCCCTGTAGGGCTCTATATAGGGAATAGGGTTCCATTTGACCATAGCCCTGTAGGGCACTATATAGGGAATAGGGTGCCATTTGACCATAGCCCTGTAGGGCTCTATATAGGGAATATGGTGCCATTTGACCATAGCCCTGTAGGGCACTATATAGGGAATAGGGTTCCATTTGACCATGGCCCTGTAGGGCTCTATATAGGGAATAGGGTTCCATTTGACCATAGCCCTGTAGGGCTCTATATAGGGAATAGGGTGCCATTTGACCATAGCCCTGTAGGGCTCTATATAGGGAATAGGGTTCCATTTGACCATAGCCCTGTAGGGCACTATATAGGGAATAGGGTTCCATTTGACCATAGCCCTGTAGGGCTCTATATAGGGAATAGGGTGCCATTTGACCATAGCCCTGTAGGGCTCTATATAGGGAATAGGGTTCCATTTGACCATAGCCCTGTAGGGCACTATATAGGGAATAGGGTTCCATTTGACCATAGCCCTGTAGGGCTCTATATAGGGAATAGGGTTCCATTTGACCATAGCCCTGTAGGGCACTATATAGGGAATAGGGTTCCATTTGACCATAGCCCTGTAGGGCAGGGGTTCCATTTGACCATAGCCCTGTATATAGGGAATATGGTTCCATTTGACCATAGCCCTGTAGGGCTCTATATAGGGAATATGAATAGGTTCCATTTGACCATAGCCCTGTAGGGCTCTATAGGGAATAGGGTGCCATTTGACCATAGCCCTGTAGGGCCTCTATGGGAATAGGGTTCCATTTGATGCCCTGTAGGGCATGGTAATAGGGTTCCATTTGACTAGCCCTGTAGGGCTCTATATAGGGAATAGGGTTCCATTTAATAGCCCTTAATGGGAATAGGGTTCCATTTGACCATAGCCCTGTAGGGCACTATATAGGGAATAGGGTTCCATTTGACCATAGCCCTGTAGGGCACTATATAGGGAATAGGGTGCCATTTGACCATAGCCCTGTAGGGCACTATATAGGGAATAGGGTTCCATTTGACCATAGCCCTGTAGGGCACTATATAGGGAATAGGGTTCCATTTGACCATAGCCCTGTAGGGCACTATATATGTCCTTAATGTTAATGCCCTTAATGGTAATGTCCTTAATGGTAATGTCCTTAATGGTAATGTCCTTAATGTTAATGTCCTTAATGGTAATGTCCTTAATGTTCATGTCCTTAATGGTAATGCCCTTAATGGTAATGTCCTTTAGAGGTTGTGTGTGTGTTGTTTAGAGGTTTTGTGTGCGTTGTTTACAAGTTGTGTGTGTTGTTCAGAGGTTGTGTGTGTGTTGTTTACAAGTTGTGTGTGCGTTGTTTAGAGGTTGTGTGTGTGTTGTTTACAAGTTGTGTGTGTTGTTCAGAGGTTGTGTGTGTGTTGTTTACAAGTTGTGTGTGTTGTTCAGAGGTTGTGTGTGTGTTGTTTAGAGGTTGTGTGTCACACTAAAGTGGTTCCCATCCTCCAGGAGTCCATGAAGATAGCCCTGCAGCACGGGGACCGACCTCTCCAGGCGCTGTGCTTACTGAACTTCGCTGATATCCATCGCTGCCGGAATGACGTTGATGTAAGTGACCAAATACTGTCCGTGCTACACTGTTACAGACACATGGACGTCATCTGATGAGCAAAACATTCCTTCAATATAGTCTGGGCTTGATTCATATTATTTTCTCTCCTCTCACCCTGTTCTCTCCTCCCTCTCCTCTTACCCTGTCCTCTCCTCCCTCTTCTCCTGTCCTCTCCTCTCCTCCCCTCCCCTCATCCTCTCTTCTTATCTCATCTCCCATTCTCTCCTCTCCTCTACTCTCTCCCTCTTCTCCTGTTCTCTCCTCTCCGCATCCCCTCTCCCCCTTTTCTCTTCTCTCCTCTCCTGTTCTCTCTTCTCTCCTCTTACCCTGTCCTCTCCTCTCTCTCCTCCCCTCATCTCCTGTTCTCTCCTCTCCTCCCCTCATCTCCTGTTCTCTCCTCTCATCTCCTGTCCTCTCCTCTCTCTCCTCTTCTCATCTCCTGTTCTCTCCTCTCCTCTACTCTCTCCCTCTTCTCCTGTTCTCTCCTCTCCTCATCTCCTGTTCTCTCCTCTCCTCCCCTCATCTCCTGTTCTCTCCTCTTCTCATCTCCTGTTCTCTCCTCCCCTCATCTCCTGTTCTCTCCTTTCCTCATCCCCTCTCCCCCTTTTCTCTTCTCTCCTCTCCTGTTCTCTCTTCTCTCTTCTCTCCTCTTACCCTGTCCTCTCCTCTCTCTTCTCTCCCTCTTCTCCTGTTCTCTCCTCTCCTCCCCTCTTCTCCTGTTCTCTCCTCTCCTCCCCTCATCTCCTGTTCTCTCCTCTCCTCTCCTCCCCTCATCTCCTGTCCTCTCCTCATCTCCTGTCCTCTCTTCTCTCCCTCTTCTCCTGTTCTCTCCTCTCCCCCTTTCCTCTTCTCTCCTCTCCTGTTCTCTCTTTTCTCCTCTCCTCTCTTCCCTCCTCTCCCTCACCTCCTGTTCTCTCCTCTCCTCCAGAAAGCATTGCCTCGTTATGAGTCCTCCATGTGTATAATGACAGAGATTGGGAACCGTCTTGGCCAGACCCAGGTGTACCTGGGGGTAGGGAAGTGTTGGCTCCAGCAGAAAGAATTGGACAAGGCTCTGGATGCTCTGCAGCGAGCTCAGGAGTTGTCAGAAGCTTTAGGAACCAAGGTACAGTGCACATAGTTCTGAATAAATACCATGAAAATATGCTGCCTTTTTACTTTCACAAAACACACTGTGCAATTAGAACAATCATGCAACAGTCAGACACTTTAACTTTGTGCTAAATTCCAGTTCTTGTCCCATTAGCTGTGTAGCCTGAATGAGGGAATCGACTGCAGTAAGTCAGCTACGTTCAGTCTGTGTGTTGATTCTAACCCTTACATACCTCTCTCTTTCTCTCTGTGTTAGCTGTGTAGTCTAAAGGTGCACTGTCTCAGTGAGGGGATCTACCGCAGTAAGGAGAGGCAGGAGGAGCTGAGGGAGCAGGTTGTGAAGTTCCTGCAGTGTGTGGAGGAGCTGGAGCTGTACTGTGGAATGTGTGGCGAGTCCATAGGAGAGAAGAACCAACAGCTGCAGGCTCTGCCCTGTTCTCACATCTTCCACCTCCAGTAGGTGCTCTAACGATGACCCATCTACATGTTATGTAGTCTACATATTATTACTACATGTGGCTCTGCCCTGCTCTCACACCTCCAGTAGGGACTTTAGCCTTGATTAAAAACCTCTACAGGATCGGTGTCCCACCCACGGGACGGTTGAGCTAACGTAAGCTAATGTGATTAGCATGAGGTTGTAAGTAACAAGAACATTTCCCAGGACATAGACATATCTGATATTGGCAGAAAGCTTAAATTCTTGTTCTAACTGCACTGTACAATTTACAGTAGCTATTACAGTGAAATAATACCATGCTATTGTTTGAGGAGAGTGCACAATTTTGAACTTGAAAATGTATTAATAAACCAATTAGGCATATTTGGGCAGTCCTGATAGAACATTTTGAACAGAAATGCAATGGTTCATTGAATCAGTCTAAAACTTTGCACACACACTGCTGACAACTAGTGGCCAAAATCTAAATTGCAGCTGGGCTGGAATAATACATTTTGGCCTTTGTCTTGCATTTCAAAGATGGTACAAAAAAAAAAATCATTTTTTCTCTCTCTTTGCATTATCTTTTACCAGATCTATTGTGATATATTCTCCGACATTCCTTTCACATTTTCACAAACTTCAAAGTGTTTCCTTTCAAATGGTAACAAGAATACTTGCTTCAGGTCTTGAGCTACAGGCAGTTAGATTTGGAAATGTCATTTTAGACGATAAAATTGAACAAAAAGGGGCGTATCCTTAAGAGGTTTTAACATATTCTACATGTTTTATGTCCAGGGGTGGAAACAGGGGGGGAACTCTTAGGATTTGACATGAGTCAGTTCCCAGAGTCTCTACTTCTTCTATCCTCTCAGGTGTCTACAGAACAATGGTTCCAGGGGCTGCCCCAAATGTCGTCGGTCCTCCATGAAGCCTGGGTTTGTGTGAGGTTACGAGGCACGGTGCCTGGGAGTTGAGGACACTATGTGAGGCCCCGACCTCAGTCACATAGGAGAGCCAGACTGCACTTCTGAATGGGCAGACTGCTGAACACATATCTGAATGTCCTAACTAAACTGATCACACATCTGAATGTCCTAACTAAACTGATCACAGACTCGGATACAGTTTGTTGACTGGCTACTGTGTTCAGAGGATGTGCCACAGAAACAGGCACCAGCCCATTACCTCGTCCCCGGGCTACTTGCTACCGACCGAGCGAGAGCTGGCTGGTAGACAAGACTAACAATCCCAGGGTGAGGACAGACAGGACTGTACTTCAAGACACAATTCAAAGGTCACCACTCCATCGGTTTTGTACAGTGAACATGTCTCCTTAGACAGATGAGGATACAGTGATAGCTTTATTACACTGTTGTACATGATTTACTGTTGTTTTTTTTGTCAGAGGGTGAGGAGGAAGAAATCCAATATACTTCTTAGTTTTGTGGACGTCTGTTTTAGATAAATCTGATAGTTTAGCATAATGTTCACTTTACTTTGGGTTAGGGTACGCTGGAAGATTAATTGCAATCATATGTAATTGGAAATTATGTTAAACGTTATTGTTTGGGATAAAGTGAAATCACTAGGATTTTGGCCACGCGTTCTATTATTCAAATTTAACAAAATTGTATTTTAAATATACCCCATTCGAAAGGCAAATTGAGCTTTATGTTCTCTATAAATGATTACTGTAAAGTGGCTAATGGCCATATGTCATGAACATATTTCTGTACAACCGTTTTATCATCAGTTCTCAGTGTACGTTGTCCAATCACAGTTGAGAACACAACACTTCAACTAAAGAACTCAATTGTCCAATCACAGTTGAGAACACAACACTTCAACTAAAGAACTCAATTGTCCAATCACAGTTGAGAACACAACACTTCAACTAAAGAACTCAATTGTCCAATCACAGTTGAGAACACAACACTTCAACTAAAGAACTCAATTGTCCAATCACAGTTGAGAACACAACACTTCAACTAAAGAACTCAATTGTCCAATCACAGTTGAGAACACAACACTTCAACTAAAGAACTCAATCACCAAGATCAAATGCTGATCAAATGGACGGTCAGGATACACTTAAAAATATAAAAACTATAAACTAGTATTTGTCCTTATTGCAGTTTCCCCTTTTTGTCCAACTTACAGTGAGTTGAATTTTCACTTAGTCTCCCATTAACATCAGTGAAAATTGAACTCAAGTGGAAGTTAGGATTCACCCCTAAGTGACTAAGGAGCAGTTCAACCCACATTGTGTTATTCATTACTTGCTGAAGGCAAAGCACAACTCTAGATTATTATTATTCTGCCCCGCTCTAGAGATGAAACAATTTAAGCTATAAACATGAAAACAACATGCGAATGTGCAGACTGCCCTTAGATTGCTTGAGAACATGTTTTTTGATAGCATTTATACATTTTTGAACTATAATATAATATTTAGATGGGCTCCCAATGCGTTTCAATGAAAGAGAAAAAGGTCCGTTAGACTTGATAAAGAAATGAAAAACTTCTAGACCCATCTCCTCTTTCACTGTTTAAGCTATCAACTCCAAACCAGATGTTCAGACTGGCCCAACTTAGTATAAAAACTTCTAGACCCATCTCCTCTTTCACTGTTTAAGCTATCAACTCCAAAGCAGATGTTCAGACTGGCCCAACTTAGTATAAAAACTTCTAGACCCATCTCCTCTTTCACTGTTTAAGCTATCAACTCCAAAGCAGATGTTCAGACTGGCCCAACTTAGTATAAAAACTTCTAGACCCATCTCCTCTTTCACTGTTTAAGCTATCAACTCCAAAGCAGATGTTCAGACTGGCCCAACTTAGTATAAAAACTTCTAGACCCATCTCCTCTTTCACTGTTTAAGCTATCAACTCCAAAGCAGATGTTCAGACTGGCCCAACTTAGTATGACAACTCCTTTGATAAGCCATCTGCCTATACTTTAGGAACTGTAGCCATTTCAAATGTGCATAGATTAGCATGGGTGAGCCCCATGGGTGAGCCCCATGGGAATACAGAGGCAGCTGTTGAAAAAGATCCTGCTCCTTGGACAATTAAGCTAAAAGACTAACTTTAAAACACTCAGGCTATCCTAACTTCACATGATTTAACAGATAAAACACTCAGGCTATCCTAACTTCACATGATTTAACAGATAAAACACTCAGGCTATCCTAACTTCACATGATTTAACAGATAAAACACTCAGGCTATCCTAACTTCACATGATTTAACATATAAAACACTCAGGCTATCCTAACTTCACATGATTTAACATCTTTATCAAGTATAACTATATAAAATAGCACACAACTATTGACCACAAGACTACTGATGACAACTACTGACCACATCTATACTGTAGGGCCCAGGGAGCCTGCAACCCAATCACACTACTACTGACCACATCTATACTGTAGGGCCCAAAGAGCCTGCTGACCACATCCATACTGTAGGGCCCAAAGAGCCTGCTGACCACATCTATACTGTAGGGCCCAAAGAGCCTGCAACCCAATCACACTACTACTGACCACATCTATACTGTAGGGCCCAAAGAGCCTGCAACCCAATCACACTACTACTGACCACATCCATACTGTAGGGCCCAAAGAGCCTGCTGACCACATCTATACTGTAGGGCCGAAAGAGCCTGCTGACCACATCTATACTGTAGGGCCCAAAGAGCCTGCAACCCAATCACACTACTACTGACCACATCTATACTGTAGGGCCCAAAGAGCCTGCAACCCAATCACACTACTACTGACCACATCCATACTGTAGGGCCCAAAGAGCCTGCTGACCACATCTATACTGTAGGGCCCAAAGAGCCTGCTGACCACATCTATACTGTAGGGCCCAAAGAGCCTGCAACCCAATCACACTACTACTGACCACATCCATACTGTAGGGCCCAAAGAGCCTGCAACCCAATCACACTACTACTGACCACATCTATACTGTAGGGCCCAAAGAGCCTGCAACCCAATCACACTACTACTGACCACATCTATACTGTAGGGCCCAAAGAGCCTGCAACCCAATCACACTACTACTGACCACATCTATACTGTAGGGCCCAAAGAGCCTGCAACCCAATCACACTACTACTGACTCCATACTGACCACATCTACTGACCATCTACTGTAGGGCCCAAAGAGCCTGCAACCCAATCACACTACTACTGACCACATCTATACTGTAGGGCCCAAAGAGAGCCTGACCAACCCAATCAACCCAATCTACTGACCACATCCATACTGTAGGGCCCAAAGAGCCTGCTGACCACATCTATACTGTAGGGCCCAAAGAGCCTGCAACCCAATCACACTACTACTGACCACATCTATACTGTAGGGCCCAAAGAGCCTGCAACCCAATCACACTACTACTGACCACATCCATACTGTAGGGCCCAAAGAGCCTGCTGACCACATCTATACTGTAGGGCCCAAAGAGCCTGCAACCCAATCACACTACTACTGACCACATCTATACTGTAGGGCCCAAAGAGCCTGCAACCCAATCACACTACTACTGACCACATCCATACTGTAGGGCCCAAAGAGCCTGCTGACCACATCCATACTGTAGGGCCCAAAGAGCCTGCAACCCAATCACACTACTACTGACCACATCTATACTGTAGGGCCCAAAGAGCCTGCAACCCAATCACACTACTACTGACCACATCTATACTGTAGGGCCCAAAGAGCCTGCAACCCAATCACACTACTACTGACCACATCTATACTGTAGGGCCCAAAGAGCCTGCAACCCAATCACACTACTACTGACCACATCTATACTGTAGGGCCCAAAGAGCCTGCTGACCACATCTATACTGTAGGGCCCAAAGAGCCTGCAACCCAATCACACTACTGACCACATCTATACTGTAGGGCCCAAAGAGCCTGCTGACTACATCTATACTGTAGGGCCCAAAGAGCCTGCAACCCAATCACACTACTACTGACCACATCTATACTGTAGGACCCAAAGAGCCTGCTGACCACATCCATACTGTAGGGCCCAAAGAGCCTGCTGACCACATCCATACTGTAGGGCCCAAAGAGCCTGCTGACCACATCTATACTGTAGGGCCCAAAGAGCCTGCAACCCAATCACACTACTGACCACATCTATACTGTAGGGCCCAAAGAGCCTGCAACCCAATCACACTACTGACCACATCTATACTGTAGGGCCCAAAGAGCCTGCAACCCAATCACACTACTACTGACCACATCCATATTGTAGGGCCCAAAGAGCCTGCTGACCACATCTATACTGTAGGGCCCAAAGAGCCTGCAACCCAATCACACTACTGACCACATCTATACTGTAGGGCCCAAAGAGCCTGCAACCCAATCACACTACTGACCACATCTATACTGTAGGGCCCAAAGAGCCTGCAACCCAATCACACTACTGACCACATCCATACTGTAGGGCCCAAAGAGCCTGCAACCCAATCACACTACTACTGACCACATCTATACTGTAGGGCCCAAAGAGCCTGCAACCCAATCACACTACTACTGACCACATCTATACTGTAGGGCCCAAAGAGCCTGCAACCCAATCACACTACTACTGACCACATCTATACTGTAGGGCCCAAAGAGCCTGCAACCCAATCACACTACTACTGACCACATCCATACTGTAGGGCCCAAAGAGCCTGCTGACCACATCTATACTGTAGGGCCCAAAGAGCCTGCAACCCAATCACACTACTACTGACCACATCTATACTGTAGGGCCCAAAGAGCCTGCAACCCAATCACACTACTACTGACCACATCCATACTGTAGGGCCCAAAGAGCCTGCAACCCAATCACACTACTACTGACCACATCCATACTGTAGGGCACAAAGAGCCTGCTGACCACATCTATACTGTAGGGCCCAAAGAGCCTGCTGACCACATCTATACTGTAGGGCCCAAAGAGCCTGCTGACCACATCTATACTGTAGGGCCCAAAGAGCCTGCTGACCACATCTATACTGTAGGGCCCAAAGAGCCTGCAACCCAATCACACTACTACTGACCACATCTATACTGTAGGGCCCAAAGAGCCTGCAACCCAATCACACTACTACTGACCACATCCATACTGTAGGGCCCAAAGAGCCTGCAACCCAATCACACTACTACTGACCACATCCATACTGTAGGGCCCAAAGAGCCTGCAACCCAATCACACTACTACTGACCACATCTATACTGTAGGGCCCAAAGAGCCTGCAACCCAATCACACTACTACTGACCACATCTATACTGTAGGGCCCAAAGAGCCTGCAACCCAATCACACTACTACTGACCACATCTATACTGTAGGGCCCAAAGAGCCTGCAACCCAATCACACTACTACTGACCACAACTAACTGCTCTGGTCCGCACTATAAATTATAATTATTTAAATGTTCTACATTTGCATATAATACCCACCGAAGGTTCAAGATAGAGACACCAAACCCAATTTCGAATGCTCAGGATACCCTATCCTGTCAATCTATCTTTTCATCTACCTACTTTTTCAACTATAACCAGTCACCACCATTACTACTGTAGTCACTACCACTACTATAACCAGTCACTACCATTACTACTGTAGACACTACCACTACTATAACCAGTCACTACTACTACTACTGTACACACTACCACTACTATAACCAGACACTACCACTACTATAACCAGTCACTACCACTACTATAACCAGTCACTACTACTACTACTGTACACACTACCACTACTATAACCAGTCACTACCACTACTATAACCAGACACTACCACTACTATAACCAGTCACTACCACTACTACTGTACACACTACCACTACTATAACCAGACACTACCACTACTATAACCAGTCACTACCACTACTATAACCAGTCACTACCATTACTACTGCAGACACTACCACTACTATAACCAGTCACTACCATTACTATAACCAGTCACTACCATTACTACTGTAGACACTACCACTACTATAACCAGTCACCACCACTACTATAACCAGTCACTACCACTACTACTGCAGACACTACCACTACTATAACCAGTCACTACCACTACTATAACCAGTCACCACCACTACTATAACCAGTCACTACCACTACTATAACCAGTCACTACCACTACTATAACCAGTCACTACCACTACTACTGCAGACACTACCACTACTATAACCAGTCACTACCACTACTATAACCAGTCACCACCACTACTATAACCAGTCACTACCACTACTATAACCAGTCACTACCACTACTACTGCAGACACTACCACTACTATAACCAGTCACTACCACTACTACTGCAGACACTACCACTACTATAACCAGTCACCACCACTACTATAACCAGTCACTACCACTACTATAACCAGTCACTACCACTACTACTGCAGACACTACCACTACTATAACCAGTCACTACCACTACTATAACCAGTCACCACCACTACTATAACCAGTCACTACCACTACTATAACCAGTCACTACCACTACTACTGCAGACACTACCACTACTATAACCAGTCACTACCACTACTACTGCAGACACTACCACTACTATAACCAGTCACTACCACTACTATAACCAGTCACTACCATTACTACTGTAGACACTACCACTACTATAACCAGTCACTACCACTACTATAACCAGTCACTACCATTACTACTGTAGACACTACCACTACTATAACCAGTCACTACCACTACTATAACCAGTCACTACCACTACTATAACCAGTCACTACCATTACCACTGTAGACACTACCACTACTATAACCAGTCACTACCACTACTATAACCAGTCACCACCATTACTACTGCAGACACTACCACTACTATAACCAGTCACTACCACTACTATAACCAGTCACTACCACTACTATAACCAGTCACTACCACTACTATAACCAGTCACTACCACTACTACTGTAGTCACTACCACTACTATAACCAGTCACTACCACTACTACTGTAGACACTACCACTACTATAACCAGTCACTACCACTACTATAACCAGTCACTACCACTACTACTGTAGACACTACCACTACCACTACTATAACTATAACCAGTCACTACCACTACTATAACCAGTCACTACCATTACTATAACCAGTCACCACCATTACTACTGTAGTCACTACCACTACTATAACCAGTCACTACCACTACTACTGTAGACACTACCACTACTATAACCAGTCACTACCACTACTATAACCAGTCACTACCACTACTACTGTAGACACTACCACTACTATAACTATAACCAGTCACTACCACTACTATAACCAGTCACTACCACTACTATAACCAGTCATCACCATTACTACTGTAGTCACTACCACTACTATAACCAGTCACTAGCACTACTATAACCAGTCACTACCACTACTATAACCAGTCACTACCACTACTATAACCAGTCATCACCATTACTACTGTAGTCACTACCACTACTATAACCAGTCACTAGCACTACTATAACCAGTCACTACCACTACTATAACCAGTCACTACCACTACTATAACCAGTCATCACCATTACTACTGTAGTCACTACCACTACTATAACCAGTCACTACCATTACTACTGTACACACTACCACTACCACTACTATAACCAGTCACTACCACTACTATAACCAGTCACTACCACTACTATAACCAGTCACTACCACTACTATAACCAGTCACTACTATAACTACTATAACCAGTCACTACCACTACTATAACCAGTCACTACCACTACCACTACTATAACTATAACCAGACACTACCACTACTATAACCAGTCACTACCATTACTACTAACCAGTCACTACCACTACTATAACCAGTCACTACCATAATAACCAGTCACCACCATTACTATAACCAGTCACTACCACTACTATAACCAGTCACTACCACTACTATAACCAGTCATCACCATTACTACTGTAGTCACTACCACTACTATAACCGGTCACTACCACTACTATAACCAGTCACTACCACTACCACTACTATAACTATAACCAGACACTACCACTACTATAACCAGTCACTACCACTACTATAACCAGTCACTACCACTACCACTACCACTACTATAACCAGTCACTACCATTACTACTGTACACACTACCACTACTATAACCAGTCACTACCACTACTATAACCAGACACTACCACTACTATAACCAGTCACTACCATTACCACTGTAGACACTACCACTACTATAACTACAACCAGTCACTACCATTACTATAACCAGTCACTACCACTACTATAACCAGTCACCACCATTACTACTGCAGACACTACCACTACCACTACTATAACCAGTCACTACCATTACTATAACTATAACCAGTCACCACCATTACTACTGCAGACACTACCACTACTATAACCAGTCACTACCGCTACTATAACCAGTCACTACCACTACTATAACCAGACACTACCACTACTATAACCAGTCACTACCATTACTATAACTATAACCAGCCACCACCATTACTACTGCAGACACTACCACTACTATAACCAGACACTACCACTACTACTGCAGACACTACCACTACTATAACCAGTCACTACCATTACTACTGTAGACACTACCACTACTATAACCAGTCACTACCATTACTACTGTACACACTACCACTACTATAACCAGTCACTACCACTACTATAACCAGACACTACCACTACTATAACCAGTCACTACCATTACCACTGTAGACACTACCACTACTATAACTACAACCAGTCACTACCATTACTATAACCAGTCACTACCACTACTATAACCAGTCACCACCATTACTACTGCAGACACTACCACTACTATAACCAGACACTACCACTACTATAACCAGTCACTACCACTACTATAACCAGTCACTACCGTTACTATAACTATAACCAGTCACCACCATTACTACTGCAGACACTACCACTACTATAACCAGTCACTACCGCTACTATAACCAGTCACTACCACTACTATAACCAGACACTACCACTACTATAACCAGTCACTACCATTACTATAACTATAACCAGCCACCACCATTACTACTGCAGACACTACCACTACTATAACCAGACACTACCACTACTACTGCAGACACTACCACTACTATAACCAGTCACTACCATTACTACTGTAGACACTACCACTACTATAACCAGTCACTACCATTACTATAACCAGTCACTACCACTACTATAACTATAACCAGTCACTACCACTACTATAACGATAACCAGTCACCACCATTACTACTGCAGACACTACCACTACCACTACTACTACTATAACCAGTCACTACCACTACTATAACTATAACCAGTCACTACCACCAGTCACCACCATTACTACTGCAGACACTACTACCACTAACTATAACCAGTAACCACTACTATAACCAGTCACTACCATTACTATAACTCATTACTACTGTAGTCACTACCACTACTATAACCAGTCACTACCACTACTACTGTAGACACTACCACTACTATAACCAGTCACTACCACTACTATAACCAGTCTACCACTACTACTGCAGACACTACCTACTACCACTACTATAACACTACCACTACATCACCATTACTACTAACCAGTCAACCACCAGTCACTACCACTACTATAACTATAACCAGTCACTACCACTACTATAACTATAACCAGTCACTACCACTACTATAACTATAACCAGTCACCACCATTACTACTGCAGACACTACCACCACTAAAAGTTCAATCAAAACATACTTTAAAACAAGCTAGCAAGCACGCCACATTTTATTCAGGAAATGTACTTTTCTAGTTAAGTTTCGATGACTTTTTCTATCCAGCATCTATTTCTGGAAAACTAAAAATATATGTTTCTTTTGAGTCTATAACACTACAACAGTACTGAAAGCAAAACATTGTTGTGAATGAAACACAATTAGATCATGTATTATTGGGAAAACGATGTTGTCTGACCAATCACTTGCATGTAGAATAATAAGAAACTGTAAAGATATTTTCATTGATTTAGTTGTTGAAGCTCTGGTGTAAATAAGATTGGTTCTATTGGTGATTATTATTAGCAGTAACACAATGTGGATTAGATGTTGCATGTTTACTTTGCCAAGTAATCAAACGTTTTATTAATATACAAAAGAGTTTTTTTTTGAAAGTTACACTTTATATAAACACAATGGCTTTTCTATTTTATTGATTGATAATATTCATATTTATATAATTTTCAATCACCATTTTTTTTTCTTACAGATTTCCAATCATTTTAAGTAGATTGTATGACCATATACACCAACAATATTGTGGAGTTTTTTTCATTTGACAATCAATCCTAACTTATCTGGAATGCAATTGTTTTAACTTAATTCACTTTGTTAAATGTGTAAGAAGTATATTTTACTGGAATGCCTTGTAACTTTCTAGAATTAATTGTTTTGCGTCATAACTTTGTTAAATGTGTAACAAATATATATATTATGATGTAGTATTTTGTAATTTTATATTTAATCCATTTCGATATAATGATACATCTGGTCAAAATGTTTTGATTATAAAATGGAATATGAACTATTCTTAGAATGTATTTATTCTTGTCTTTTTAATAAACCACCAAATTTACATATATGAACATTGTAGATAATCGTTTGACTTTATCTAGTTGGTGTTAAAGTTAAGACAGACAAAATAAGGTATTATCTTTTCACACCTTCATGTAACATAATGTAGGCCTGTATGATGTGTGACATAATGTAGGCCTGTATGATGTGACATAATGTAGGCCTGTATGATGTGACATAATGTAGGCCTGTATGATGTGACATAATGTAGGCCTGTATGATGTGACATAATGTAGGCCTGTATGATGTGACATAATGTAGGCCTGTATGATGTGTAACATAATGTAGGCCTGTATGATGTGTAACATAATGTAGGCCTGTATGATGTGTTAATGTAGGCCTGTATGATGACATAATGTAGGCCTGTATGATGTGTAATATAATGTAGGCCTGTATGATTGTATGACACCTGTCATGTGTGACATAATGTAGGCCTGTATGATGTGACATAATGTAGGCCTGTATGATGTGACATAATGTAGGCCTGTATGATGTGACATAATGTAGGCCTGTATGATGTGACATAATGTAGGCCTGTATGATGTGACATAATGTAGGCCTGTATGATGTGACATAATGTAGGCCTGTATGATGTGACATAATGTAGGCCTGTATGATGTGACATAATGTAGGCCTGTATGATGTGACATAATGTAGGCCTGTATGATGTGTAACATAATGTAGGCCTGTATGATGTGTAACATAATGTAGGCCTGTATGATGTGTAACATAATGTAGGATGTGACTAATGTATGATGTGTAACATAATGTAGGCCTGTATGATGTGTAACATAATGTAGGCCTGTATGATGTACATAATGTAGGCCTGTATGATGTGTAACATAATGTAGGCCTGTATGATAATGTAGACCTGTATGTGTAACATAATGTAGGCCTGTATGATGTGTACATAATGTAGGCCTGTATGATGCCCTGTATGATGTGAACATAATGTAGGCCTGTATGATGTGTAACATAATGTAGGCCTGTATGATGTGAACATAATGTAGGCCTGTATGATAATAATGTAGGCCTGTATGATGTGAACATAATGTAGGCCTGTATGATGTGACATAATGTAGGCCTGTATGATGTGACATAATGTAGGCCTGTATAATGTATGTATGATGTGACATAATGTAGGCCTGTATGATGTGTAACATAATGTAGGCCTGTATGATGTGACATAATGTAGGCCTGTATGATGTGTAACATAATGTAGGCCTGTATGATGTGTAACATAATGTAGGCCTGTATGATGTGACATAATGTAGGCCTGTATGATGTGACATAATGTAGGCCTGTATGATGTGACATAATGTAGGCCTGTATGATGTGTAACATAATGTAGGCCTGTATGATGTGACATAATGTAGGCCTGTATGATGTGTAACATAATGTAGGCCTGTATGATGTGACATAATGTAGGCCTGTATGATGTGACATAATGTAGGCCTGTATGATGTGTGACATAATGTAGGCCTGTATGATGTGTAACATAATGTAGGCCTGTATGATGTGTAACATAATGTAGGCCTGTATGATGTGACATGTATGATGATGTGACATAATGTAGGCCTGTATGATGTAACATAATGTAGGCCTGTATGATGTGTAACATAATGTAGGCCTGTATGATGTGTAACATAATGTAGGCCTGTATGATGTGTAACATAATGTAGGCCTGTATGATGTGACATAATGTAGGCCTGTATGATGTGTAACATAATGTAGGCCTGTATGATGTGACATAATGTAGGCCTGTATGATGTGTGACATAATGTAGGCCTGTATGATGTGTAACATAATGTAGGCCTGTATGATGTGTAACATAATGTAGGCCTGTATGATGTGTAACATAATGTAGGCCTGTATGATGTGACATAATGTAGGCCTGTATGATGTGACATAATGTAGACCTGTATGTGTAACATAATGTAGGCCTGTATGATGTGACATAATGTAGGCCTGTATGATGTGTAACATAATGTAGGCCTGTATGATGTGTAACATAATGTAGGCCTGTATGATGTGTAACATAATGTAGGCCTGTATGATGTGACATAATGTAGGCCTGTATGATGTGACATAATGTAGGCCTGTATGATGTGACATAATGTAGGCCTGTATGATGTGTAACATAATGTAGGCCTGTATGATGTGACATAATGTAGGCCTGTATGATGTGTAACATAATGTAGGCCTGTATGATGTGACATAATGTAGGCCTGTATGATGTGTAACATAATGTAGGCCTGTATGATGTGTAACATAATGTAGGCCTGTATGATGTGACATAATGTAGGCCTGTATGATGTGACATAATGTAGGCCTGTATGATGTGACATAATGTAGGCCTGTATGATGTGACATAATGTAGGCCTGTATGATGTGACATAATGTAGGCCTGTATGATGTTTAACATAATGTAGGCCTGTATGATGTGACATAATGTAGGCCTGTATGATGTGTAACATAATGTAGGCCTGTATGATGTGACATAATGTAGGCCTGTATGATGTGTAACATAATGTAGGCCTGTATGATGTGACATAATGTAGGCCTGTATGATGTGACATAATGTAGGCCTGTATGATGTGTAACATAATGTAGGCCTGTATGATGTGTAACATAATGTAGGCCTGTATGATGTGTAACATAATGTAGGCCTGTATGATGTGTAACATAATGTAGGCCCGTATGATGTGTAACAATAATGTAGGCCCGTATGATGTGTAACATAATGTAGGCCTGTATGATGTGACATAATGTAGGCCTGTATGATGTGACATAATGTAGGCCTGTATGATGTGACATAATGTAGGCCTGTATGATGTGACATAATGTAGGCCTGTATGATGTGTAACATAATGTAGGCCTGTATGATGTGTAACATAATGTAGGCCTGTATGATGTGTAACATAATGTAGGCCTGTATGATGTGACATAATGTAGGCCTGTATGATGTGTAACATAATGTAGGCCCGTATGATGTGTAACAATAATGTAGGCCTGTATGATGTGTAACATAATGTAGGCCTGTATGATGTGTAACATAATGTAGGCCTGTATGATGTGACATAATGTAGGCCTGTATGATGTGACATAATGTAGGCCTGTATGATGTGACATAATGTAGGCCTGTATGATGTGTAACATAATGTAGGCCTGTATGATGTGTAACATAATGTAGGCCCGTATGATGTGTAACATAAGTATACCAAACAATAAGAACACCTTCCTAATATTGAGTCCATCCCACCCCACAGTTGTGTCGAGTTGGCTGGATGTCCTTTGGGTGTTGGACCATTCTTGATACACATGGGAGCCTGTTGAGTGTGAAAAACCCAGCAGCATTGCAGTTGTTGACACACTCAATCCAGTGTACCTGGCACCTACTACCATAACCCTTTCAAAGGCACTTAAATCTTTTGATTTAACCAGGTTAACCTTCTTTAACCTGTCTCCTCCCTTTCATCTACACTGATTGAAGTGGATTTAACAAGTAACATCAATAATGGATCCTACTGTATCTTCTGACAGCGACACAGCGCCCCCTGTGGACTGACGCTGAACTTTACTACAACCTTAAATTTAACCCGGTTTAAAATTAATGTTGAGGTGGTAGAACTAACTAAATGAAACATGCTCATGTCTGTTATTTCCATATAGGATATGTAAAGTAAAAAAAACTGCCCATTATTAAATTTGAGAAATTATTTCATTGCTCTTTTGTTGACTTGTTCTATTGTTGCTACATTCACTTCGCTACTGACTTGATCTATTGTTGCTACATTCACTTAGCTACTGACGTGTTCTATTGTTGCTGCATTCACTTAGCTACTGACTTGTTCTATTGTTGCTACATTCACTTAGCTACTGACTTGTTCTATTGTTGCTACATTCACTTAGCTACTGACTTGATCTATTGTTGCTACATTCACTTAGCTACTGACTTGTTCTATTGTTGCTACATTCACTTAGCTACTGACTTGTTCTATTGTTGCTACATTCACTTAGCTACTGACTTGTTCTATTGTTGCTACATTCACTTAGCTACTGACGTGATCTATTGTTGCTACATTCACTTAGCTACTGACTTGTTCTATTGTTGCTACATTCACTTAGCTACTGACTTGTTCTATTGTTGCTACATTCACTTAGCTACTGACTTGTTCTATTGTTGCTACATTCACTTAGCTACTGACGTGATCTATTGTTGCTACATTCACTTAGCTACTGACTTGTTCTATTGTTGCTACATTCACTTAGCTACTGACTTGTTCTATTGTTGCTACGTTCACTTAGCTACTGACTTGTTCTATTGTTGCTACATTCACTTAGCTACTGACTTGTTCTATTGTTGCTACATTCACTTAGCTACTGACTTGTTCTATTGTTGCTACATTCACTTAGCTACTGACGTGTTCTATTGTTGCTACATTCACTTAGCTACTGACTTGTTCTATTGTTGCTACGTTCACTTAGCTACTGACTTGTTCTATTGTTGCTACATTCACTTAGCTACTGACTTGTTCTATTGTTGCTACGTTCACTTAGCTACTGACTTGTTCTATTGTTGCTACGTTCACTTAGCTACTGACTTGTTCTATTGTTGCTACATTCACTTAGCTACTGACTTGTTCTATTGTTGCTACATTCACTTAGCTACTGACTTGTTCTATTGTTGCTACATTCACTTAGCTACTGACGTGATCTATTGTTGCTACATTCACTTAGCTACTGACTTGTTCTATTGTTGCTACATTCACTTAGCTACTGACTTGTTCTATTGTTGCTACGTTCACTTAGCTACTGACTTGTTCTATTGTTGCTACATTCACTTAGCTACTGACTTGTTCTATTGTTGCTACATTCATTTAGCTACTGACTTGTTCTATTGTTGCTACATTCACTTAGCTACTGACGTGTTCTATTGTTGCTACATTCACTTAGCTACTGACTTGTTCTATTGTTGCTACGTTCACTTAGCTACTGACTTGTTCTATTGTTGCTACATTCACTTAGCTACTGACTTGTTCTATTGTTGCTACGTTCACTTAGCTACTGACTTGTTCTATTGTTGCTACGTTCACTTAGCTACTGACTTGTTCTATTGTTGCTACATTCACTTAGCTACTGACTTGTTCTATTGTTGCTACGTTCACTTAGCTACTGACTTGTTCTATTGTTGCTACATTCACTTAGCTACTGACTTGTTCTATTGTTGCTACATTCACTTAGCTACTGGCTTGTTCTATTGCTAGCAACGCTCCCCATCCAACCTGACAGATCTTGAGAGGATCTGCAGAGAAGAATGTGAGAAACTCCCCAAATACAGGTGTGCCAAGTTTGTAGCGTCATACCGGAGAAGACTCAAGGCTGTAATCGCTGCCTAAGTACTGAGTGAAGCGTCTAAATACTTAGGTAAATGTCAAATTTCAGTGTTTTATTTGTAATAAATTTGCAAAAATGTCTAAAATCATGTTTTTGCTTTGTCATTATGGGGTATTTATTGTGTGTAGATTAATGAGGGGAAAAAAATCAATTGAATATATTTCAGAATAAGGCGGTCACATAACAAAACGTGGAAAGAGTCAAGGGGTCTGAATACTTTCCGAATGCACTGTACATACATACAGTTGAAGTCGGAAGTTTACATACACTTAGGTTTGAGTCATTAAAACTCATTTTTCAACCACTTCACAAATTTCTTGTTCACAAACTATAGTTTTGGCAAGTCGGTTAGGACACCTACTTTGTGCATGACAAATAATTTTTCCAACAATTGTTTACAGACAAGATTATTTCACTTATAATTCACTGTATCACAATTCCAGTGGGTCAGAAGTTCACATACACTAAGTTGACTGTGCCTTTAAACAGCTTGGAAAATTCCAGAAAATGTCATGGCTTTAGAAGCTTCTGATAGGCTAATTGACATCATTTGAGTCAATTGGAGGTGTACATGTGGATGTATTTCAAGGCTTACCTTCAAACTCAGTGCCTCTTTGCTTGACATCATGGGACAATCAAAATAAATCAGCAAAGACCTCAGGAAAAAAAATTGTAGACCTCCACAAGTCTGATTCATCCTTGGGAGAAATTTCCAAATGCCTGAAGGTACCACGTTCATCTGTTTGCTGCAGGAGGGACTGGTGCATTTCACAAAATAGATCAACCATGTTTATTGTAGTTACTTGTTTATTGTATATTCCTTTCTAGCAAGTCAAGCTAGCTTACAGAGAGTAGCCAGCTAGCTAGCTTTGTAGCCACAGATTGTGCACTTTCCATTGTTTCGCTAAGAAGCTAACTAGCTAGCTACCTAGCTAGTGGTTGTTTACCCATTGAAACCAGGGCACCTCCACAAATGGGGTTTACATTGATATCCATACTGAATGAAGCGATTAAGGGACCTCATGGGCACCCATAACTTTTTCAATTAATTTATGAGGGAAATTCACGTAAAATTAATTTTGTGCAACTGACTGGCCTTTCTAGGGAGTTTTTCCTAGCCACCGTGCTTCTACACCTGCATTGCTTGCTGTTTGGGGTTTAGGCTGGGTTTCTGTACAGCACTTTGAGATATCAGCTGATGTACAAAGGGCTATATAAATACATTTGATTTGATTTGACTTAAAGTGAAGGAAATTGTAAGGGAAACGATGAGGTGATGAATAATTTTGTGCAACCGGGCCCTGGTTGACTAAGTCAGTTGCACAAAATATTTTAAGGTGAATTTGTGCAGGCGAATGTTTTCCTCTGCCCTGGTTGCAAAAGGGAAGACATCAACCAGCTAGCTAGATGTATAGCTAGCTAACAATAGCTACCTAGTGAAACAATGGAAGGAGCACAATCCATGGCTACAAAGCTAGCTGGCTAGCTAAGCTACTGTCACGAACCGGCTCAAAGCCCGTAACAAAGGGAGACAACGTGGAGATAAGGAGTAGCAAAATATATATTTATTAACTAAAGCAACTAAGTATAATATACAATGGTGTGTGTAATCAGTAGTGTAAGTGAGTGTTTTGCATGCATGAATGTGATAATGCAGGGTGTTGAAAGGTGCCAAAGCAAACAAACAAAAGGCCACCAAGAACCACAACACAATCTACAAAAGGTGTCTGCATGGAGAGAGTCTCTTCCATGAATGTGGAAGTGGTCTATTTATCCTGGGAGACACCTGGCCCAGGTGTTTCCCATGTAGCTGACGACCCTCTCAACTCCGCCCACCGGCATCCTAATAAGGAAACAAGAACAAAGACAGAATACGGCAGACAGAGTGGGAGGGTCGTCACACACTACGAAGCTAGCTGGCTAGCTAAGCTACCTACTCTGTAAGTTAGCTTGATGTGCTAGAAAGTAATAGAAACCAATTGAGATTAAAAGTAGATCATTTTAAAAAGTATTTTATGAATCAACGTGTTTCTCCTGTCTTGAATGTAGAAGTTCAATTTTGTGATCTCCCAAAAACAAATACTCTTTGATAAAATGTTCAGGTCATCTCCATGGTAACAAGAGGTTCTTTCGGCTTTACATGACTTTAAACTAGCATAAAACCCCTTAAGCCTTACCTAGGGGCTCTGTGCAACACCATTGAACAATTCCCTTAGGTAAGGGGAAATGATTCCTTAAGGGAAACACTTCAGATGTTTTATGCAACCAGGCTCAGACCAAGTGAAACTACGTTGCTGGCCTCCACTTTATTGTCCATTAACTTACAGCGAATGGAAATGTGTCTTTATGCTCACAACCCAATCCCCCGAGACACACCCTGATGGTGTCACGCCTTGGTCATTATATTTTGTGTTTTTGGTATATGTTTGGGTAAGCCAGGGTGTGACATGGGTTTATATGTTGTGTTTCGTATTGGGGTTTCTAGTAATTGGGATTGTGTTGATTAGGGGTGTGTCTAGTTAGGCTTGGTTGCCTGAGGCGATTCTCAATTGGAGTCAGCTGCTTATCGTTGTCTCTGATTGGGAACCGTATTTAGGTAGCCTGAGTTCGCGTCGTATTTTGTGGGTGATTGTTCCTGTCTCTGTGTATTTCACCAGATAGGCTCAGTCACTTGGTTTTTTCTTTTCAATTGTTTTGGAAGAGAAGAGAACGAGTGCCATTCTCCTTGCGGAGATGGTGCTAAATACATCAACACGGTCGGTCCCTGGGATTGGGCTGGCCCAACACGATTCGGTTTGCTTGGAAGGAAAAGGAGTTTGAGCCTTTAGGACGGGAATCCTTTGGAAGGATAATATTGATGGGGATTCTAAAGCTGACGGTGAAGGACGTGTTTTGTTTCCAAGGCAACTCGTTGGAGGGAGCATACGACGTTGCACTATATACAGAGGAAAAAACACGATGATATCCTGAGAAGGGCAAGAGCAGTGGGAGGTGAGAGGCCGATGTGCCACTACGAAATAACAAGCCTGGCGAAGAATAACTTTAGGGTTGTAACTGTGAACATTTACAACCCTTACGTTAAGGACGAAGAGGTGAGGGCTTTTCTGGGGAGATACATGGATAACGTCTCCTCAGCAAGGCACCTCAAAGACTCCCTTGGGTTTTGGAATGGGAGGAGAGGCTTCCAGGCCCTCCTCAGAGAGGACCCAAGGGGACATGGTGGCTACCTCCATCCTCCTGCTATGTTCTCCCTAGGGGCTGACAGGGGGACGTTGTATTATGCACGTCAGCCCCCATTTTGCAGACGCTGTATGGCCTATGGTCACATATTCGCCTCATGCAGTGCAAGAAAATGCAGATTTTGTGCATCTGAGGATCACGAGGCGAGGGATTGTGACAAGCCTAAGACGTGCCATGGGTGTGGCTCGTCAGCACACCTGTGGAGGGGGTGCCCGGCCCGTCAGAGGTCATATGCGTCTGGGGGGGAGCAGGAGCGGGGGATGGGGGAAGAAGAGGAGGGGAAGGAAGCACGCCTCATGACCAGAGTTCAGGTCCAGAGGGGAAGGCCACAAGGAAGGAGGAGGAGCCAGAAGCGGCGGATGGAAGAGAGAAGGAAACGGAAGGCACGGGAGTAGGAGAACCAGAAAAAGCGGCGGAAGAAGGCAACCGAGTGGAGGAGCATGAGAGAGAAGAAAGCGAGGGAGGAGTGGTGGAGAAGGAGACGGTGGAAGAGAAAGTGGACTGGGGGGAAAGTGCCATGGTGGAAGAGATGAGGGGTATGGTGGAGGAGCTGGCGGGGGAGGGTGGTATCTCTTCACTGCCGCCATCACCAAAGAAGAGTATGAAGAGGAGGGGGCGATTGGCCGACAGTGAGGGGGAAGGGATGGCCAAGAGAGTGATGGGGGCGGGAGAAACCTCTGGGTTGCTGCTGGTTTCCCCAGGCCCTCAACTTCTGTTGGGTGGGGACACACATAACAAGACTCAGGACTGGGTACAAGAGGAGGTGGGGAGTTTTTTGTTTGGGGACTCAGCCTCCCCAATTTTTTTCCAAACCAGCTGCAACACTGGGGAGGGGAGGATTGTGGTGGTAGACCCAGGGTGCAGGGCACTCCGGAGCCAAACACTATTCCTGCATCCTGGGAGGGTGTGATGGAGGAAGAGGGGGATGTCGGGATTACGGATGGTGTTCTCACCGGTAGATATGGAGCAGGGGAGCATCGGGTGAGTCTCCTGTTTTATGTTTTTTTCTGTCTGGGTTTAGAATTTGAGTGTATTACATGTATTTATTTTTCATGGAGTCTAATTTTACTTTTGTTAGTTTAAATGTAAGGGGTTTAAGGGATTTTGTTAAGAGGAGGGCGGTTTTAGTTATTTGGAGGGTGTGGGGTTTGATTTTTGTTTTTTACAGGAGGTTCACCTGAGGGATGGAGGGATGTTATTAGGTTTAAGAGGGATGGGACAAGGGGGAGTCGGTTTGGGGTGTTGGGGGTGCACTCATCGGGGTAGGGATTTTGTGTGGGCACAGGGAGGTAAAAGTGGAGGATTCTTTTGTGGTAATGCAGGGGAGGGTTATAGGGGTGGATGTCACGATAAGGGATTGTAAATTTAGATTAGTGGTGGTGTATGGGCCACAGGTGGTGGCAGACAGAAGGGAGATGGTGGACTGTCTGACGCCCTGTGTGTCACAAATAGGAAATTAGTGATAGGGGGATTTTAATACAGATTTAGGAAGAGGGGGATAGCAGTGCGGGCGCCATTGCCAGGCTAATGGCTTGCCATGGTCTGGTAGATGGTGGTCTGCACACTACTCCGAAAATGGACGGTCCTACATGGCGTAACTCCAGGGGGTTGAGCGGAGGCTCGACTATATTTTTGTACCCAGGTCTTTGGGTAAGTTGTCTGGGCGGCTGTTGCCTGTTTTCTTTCGGATCACGACGGGGTGCTCCTGCAGGTGGGGTCGCCAGTCTGCCTCTTTGGTAGAGGGTACTGGAAGCTAGATCGGGATGTGCTGGAGGAGCAGGCTTTTGTTGACGGGTTTTATGGTTTCTTTTGGAGGCTTGAGGGCCTCCGGTCCATGTGCGAGGGGGTGTTAGAGTGGTGGGAATTAGTTAAGGTGAGGATTAGGGCTTTTATAATAGGGTATTGCAAGAGGAAAAAAGGGAGGAGAGGAGGGAGGTGGATCGTATCCAGAGGTTAATTGAACTCGAATACGAGGCAGGCAACCTCGGCGGGTCGTTTGACTGGGAGAGATCCGCAACCCTAAAGGCGCAGCTCAGGGAGTTGCAGGAGCGGAAGGCTCGAGCTTTCCTTGAGCGAGCGCATAGTGGCTTTCTAGAACATAATGAGACTTGTTCTGCTATGTTCTTTGTTGGTTAGGCAAGACAGAGTAGGAAGGTAATGCATGGTGTTAGGGAAGAAAATGGTAGTATAGTTAGAGAACCAGAGGATATGGTCAGGGTGACAACTGATCATTTCCAAGGTTTATTTAAGGAAAGGGAAATAGATGTAGAGCAGGGAAATGTGTTTTTAGAACACTTGTCCAGGCGGTTGCCGGAGGACATTAGAGAAGTGATGGAGGCCCAGATCTCACTAGAAGAGGTTGAGAGCGCTCTTAGGAGGATGGGAAAAGGGAAGGTGCCTGGGATAGATGGGCTGCCGGCTGAGTTTTATCTCAAGTTTTGGGGTATACTTGGACCAGTGGTCCTCGAAGTCTTGAAGGCCATCCTTGAGACGGGGTCCCGGGGATCAATGGCTGTTGGTGTGCTGTCACTTTTATATAAGAAGGGGGAAGTAACAGACCTTGGCAACTGGCGGCCGTTGACCATGCTGTGTGTAGATTACAAGCTACTTGCAAAGGTTTTAGCAGACCGGTTGCGCACAGCCCTTCCCTACGTCGTTCATGAGGATCAGACGTGCGGGGTAGAGGGCCGCTCTATTAGATGGAACCTACAGTTAATCAGGGACTCCATCGCTTGGGTTGAAGATAGAGGTCTGCCTTTAATGGTAGCAGCGCTAGATCAGGCGAAAGCCTTCGATCGCGTGAATAGATCCTTTTATTCAGAGTGTTAGGTCGATTAGGATTTGGGGAGAAGTTTATAGGATGGATTCGTACATTATATGTCGGAGCGGGGTGCCGAGTTAGTGTAAATAGTCACTTGGGTGATGTTTTTGACCTCTCGTCTGGGGTCAGGCAGGGGTGCCCACTCTCGGCTCTCCTCTTCGTTCTGTACATGGAGCTCTGGGGGCTGCCATTAGGGCAGACACAGGGGTGGAAGGTTTGCTGATCCCTGGAAGTGGTGGGCTGCGTGTTAAGATGACGCAGTACGCCGACGACACTTCCTTGCTGTTGTGCAAGGACTCGTGCCTGACAAGGTCCCTTGCCATCTTTGGGGATTTCACCCGAGCGTCCGGGAGCAGTTCTGAACCATGCAAAGTCTTCAGTCAAGTTTTTCGGAAGATGGCGCGGTAGAACGGATGTGCCTGGGGGTTATCTCTCTGTGAGGGGGCCCTGAGGATTCTCGGGTCCATTTTGAGACCTCCGGCTCAGCGACGCTAAACTGGAACATGCGTATCGCAGTGGTACAGAGGAAGCTAGCAATGTGGAAAGCTAGGTATTTGTCTTTTATGGGCAAAGTCCTGGTCCTAAAGGTGGATGTGTTGCCGTCTCTTTTGTATTTGGCATACATCTACCCATTGCCGGCTTGTCTGAGAGGAGGCCTCTAGTGAGGCTTGTGTTTCAGTTTATGTGGAGTGGCAGGTGCGAGTGGGTCGCCAGGGCACGCATGATCTGTCCCATCGGGGAGGGAGGTAGGGGGTACCACATTTCCCTCAAGCTGGACTCAATTTTTGTTTCCTTCTTGTTAACGGAGCTTGCTCAGCCAGTGATACACCCGTCCGGTTACCTCCTGCGGGTGTTTTTCTCGTATCAGGCGAGAAGCATAATGGTGTGGTCTAACACGGGTCCTCGGGCGGAACAGCTGCCGTGGCACTTTGGTCATGCGGCCAAGTGGCTGCGTGCGCACCCTGAGGTTGAAGTTGCCCGAGTAGGTTTAGATCACAGGCACCTGTACGAGGAGGTCAGAAAGGCAGGGAGTCCGGCGCCTGTAGTGGGCATCTCGGAAGTGGTCTGGGAGGGAGTGCAGGCGCGGGGTCTGGATAACAGGCTCAAGGACCTGAATTGGTTGAGCCTTCATAAGTGTTTGCCGGCACGTTCCATCTTGTACCGGTATAATTTGGTGCAATCCCCCACCTGTCTAAGATCCTCTTGTGGCAGGGAGGAGACTGTGCGCCATGTCTTTTGGGACTGTGCCTTTGCCGGAGTAGTATGGGCTAGGGCACGGGTGTTGTTAGGTTTGGTAAAGGGGGATTTTGTATTGACGTGGGCCAGGTTAGAGAGGGGTGTAGGGAGAGCGAGAGGGACGGATAGGGACAGGTTTCTGCTCTGGCTTCTCATGAGTCTCTTTAAACGGGGGCTGTGGGAAGCAAGGCAGAACATGGTGAAGACAGGGAAAGATTGGGGGTGGAAGGGATAGTGAGGAGGGTGGAAGGAGATTTGAGGGGGAGGATGAAGAGGGAGGAGAGGAAGTGGGGGCAGCATGCTGCTCGGGAGAGGTGGAAGGGGGGTTTAGGGCTGGGTGTCATTTAGATTTGTAAGAGGATAGATTAGGGACGGGGAGATAGGGAGAGGTATTTTGTAGGGTAACGGGGAGGGAAGATGCTCCCCTGAGGTTTTGTTTGGGGTTTATGTTTTAGTTTAATTAGTTTATTTAAAATACCATTATTTGTGTATGTATGTAAATTATGAGTTGTAAAGAATGAATGGTATTGAAGATAATAAACTATTTTTATAAATAAAAAAATAAAAAAAGATAGGCTGTAATTAGTTTCACGTTCCGTTTGTTGTTTTGCTTTGTATGTTATTGAGTTATTTCATGTACGCATTCTTTCATTAAAGTCATGAGTAACCTACACGCTGCATTTCGGTCCGACTCTCTTTCTACAAACGAAGAACGCCGTTAAGAAACACCCACCACTCACGGACCGAGCAGCGTGTGAACTGGCAGGGAGCTAAAGGACGACGTTATGGACAGCAGAAGTATGGAGTATACTACGGGAAGAAATCGACAGGTGGGCGGACGACCCAGAGCGAGTGCAGGAGCCCGCCTGGGACTTCCCTACAGCAATGCGAGAGGGCTATAGACGGATGGATTCGAGAAGGAAAGCACGGCTACAGAGCGAAACCGAAAGTAACGGGGAAAGCGCAGAGAGAGAGAGTGGCTGAGTCAGAGTCAGACCTGAGCCTAGTCTCCCTGTTAATCGGGAAGAACAGTTGCAGTGGGAGAGACTGCACCATTTGGAGATTTGGACATGGGAGGAGGAATTAGACGGTAAAGGACCCTGGGCGCAGCCGAGAATATCGCCGTCCCAAGGAGGAAATAGAAGCAGCTAAAGCGGAGAGGCGCAGGTATGAGGAAGCAGCACGGCGAAAATCGGAAAGTCACCCCAAAATGTATTGGGGGCTAGAAGGGAGAATAGTTATGCCAGGTAGGAAACCTGCGCATACTCCCTGTGCTCACCTTAGGCTAGAGAGACCGGTAGGCACCGTGTTATGCTATGGAGCGCATGGTGTTTCCAGTGCGGGTGCAGAGCCAGCTGCGACACATACCAGCTCTTCCTATTGGCCGGGCTAGAGTGGGCATCGAGCCAGGTAAGCTTGGGCAGGCTCGGTGCTCAAGAGCTCCAGTGCGCCTGCACGGTCCTGTGCGTGTCCTCGATCCTGTAGCTCCAGTTCCAGCACCACGCACCAGGCCTTCAGTGCGCCTCGCCTGTTCAGCACAGCCAGAGCCTTTCTTCCCTCCTACGCTGTTGGAGTCTCCCGCCTGTTCAACACAGCCAGAGCCTTCCTTCCCTCCTACGCTGTTGGAGTCTCCAGCCTGTTCAACACAGCCAGAGCCTTCCTTCCCTCCTACGCTGTCGGAGTCTCCCGCCTGTTCAGCGAAGCCAGAGCCTGTCTCCTCTCCTGCGCTGCCGGAGCCTCCCGCCTGTTCAGCGCAGCCAGAGCCTGTCTCCTCTCCTGCGCCGCCGGAGTCTCCCGCCTGTTTAGCGCAGCCAGAGCCTGTCTCCTCTCCTGCGCTGCCGGAGTCTCCCGCCTGTTTAGCGCAGCCAGAGCCTTTCTCCTCTCCTGCGCTGCCGGAGTCTCCCGTCTGCCCAGCACCGCCAGTCTGTCCAGCGCCGCCAGTGCCGCCAGTCTGCCCAGCGTCGCCAGTCTGCCCAGCGACGCCAGTCTGCCCAGCGTCGTCAGTCTGCCCAGCGTCGCCAGTCTGCACAGCGCCGCCAGTCTGCCAGGATCCGCCAGAAGTGCCAGTCAGCCATGATCTTCCAGATCTGCCAGACAACCAGTCTCTTCCAGATCTGTCAGTCTGCCCAGAGTCGCCAGTCTGCCCAGCGTCGCCAGTCTGCCCAGCGTCGCCAGTCTGTCCAGCGTCGTCAGTCTGCCAGGATCCGCCAGAAGTGCCAGTCTGCCAGGATCCGCCAGAAGTGCCAGTCTGCCAGGATCCGCCAGAAGTGCCAGTCTGCCAGGATCCGCCAGAAGTGCCAGTCTGCCAGGATCCGCCAGAAGTGCCAGTCTGCCAGGATCCGCCAGTCTGCCAGGATCCGCCAGAAGTGCCAGTCTGCAGAGAGCTGTCAGCCTGCATGGAGCAGTCAGAGCTGTCAGTCTGCATAGAGCAGCTAGATCCGCCAGCCAGCCAGGAGTTACCGGAGCCTACTACCTGTCTGAGCTTCATCTCAGTACTGGGCTTCCCCTCAGTACTGGGCTTCCCCTCAGTCCCGGGCTGCCCCTCAGTCCCGGGCTGCCTCTGTCCCGAGATGCCCCTCTGTCCTGAGACGCCCCTCAGTCCCGAGCTGCCCCTCAGTCCCGAGCTGCCCCTCAGTCCCGGGCTGCCCCTCTGTCCCGAGATGCCCTTCTGTCCCGAGCTGCCCCGAGCTGCCCCTCAGTCCCGAGCTGCCCCTCTGTCCCGAGCTGCCCCTCTGTCCCGAGCTGCCCCTCAGTTATGTGGGGATCTGGGTGAGGACTATTAGGCCATGGTCGGCGGAGAAGGTGGATTATCCCAGGACGCGAAGGGGAGGAACAAGGACATTAATGGGTGGGGTCCACGCCCCGAGCCGGAACCGCCATGGACAGACGCCCACCCGGACCCTCCCTATGTTTCTTGAGGTGCGTCCCGAGTCCGCACCTTAGGGGGGTTCTGTCACGCCTTGGTCATTATATTTTTGTGTTTTGGTATATGTTTGGGTGCTCAGGGTGTGACATGGGTTTATATGTTGTGTTTCGTATTGACAGTTTGTAGTAATTGGGATTGTGTTGATTAGGGGTGTGTCTAGTTAGGCTTGGTTGCCTGAGGCGATTCTCAATTGGAGTCAGCTGCTTATCGTTGTCTCTGATTGGGAACCGTATTTAGGTAGCCTGAGTTCTGGCAGTATTTTGTGGGTGTTTGTCCTGTCTCTGTGTTATAGTCACCCAGATAGGCTGTAATTAGTTTCACGTTCCGTTTGTTGTTTTGCTTTGTATGTTATTGAGTTATTTCATGTACGCATTCTTTCATTAAAGTCATGAGTAACCTACACGCTGCATTTCGGTCCGAAATTCTCTTCTACAAACG